>NW_026138059.1:15575000-15990000 GCF_025592945.1 Manacus candei | reverse complement strand
AGGCAGCCATGCTGCTTTTTACAGCTGTTTTTCTAATAATCATACGGTAAACAAAGTCCTTATTTCTTAGAGGAATGTATTTTTTGCACCTTGCAGTTCGATCTTTTCCCAGAGGGGGGAAGTATCCACTGAGAGTGTGCATGTGTGCCTGGGAAAGGAGGAAAATGCAGGAAGGACAAAACCGAAAGCATGCCAAGTAAAGTACAAAAAGGAGAATAAAATAGGTGTTTCTAGGTGTCAAGTTCATGCGGAAATTGTATTTTGGGCAAATGTGTGATTGAATAAATTAATAGTTTTCTCATTCCTTCTTACCATAACTAGGACTATGTATATTTAATTGGATTTTTTTTAAAAGATGAAGGTGAGTTGCCTGAGAGAATGCTAATGTCAGATTCACGCCAGGTACCTGGCATTATCCTTCAAAACACCATCTGTCAAGCTTTCTAGAGATTTATTTTAGAGTCTAACATACGATGACTGTTTAAACACTCAGCAAGGTAAGAGTGTAACTACTTAAGGAAACAAGACTTAATGCACTGGTTGCTGCTGGGTGTAAACAGAAGAGAAATGTATAGAATGGGCAGAATTTTTATTTGGGTGCCAGAAGAACGTGGGATCATGGTGCAAGGATGTCTGTAATAGTGGATTTCTAGGTTATATCCACGATGAAGCAGTGTTTCCACACTCTGGACTTCTGTTGTTTAGAACGTGATGTGTGCGATCAGCTACATCCACAATGATAGCAGCCAGGTGTTATTTTTATGGTGTCCTAAGCTTTTTTGATTGCCAATACATTTTGTATGAAATGCGTAAATGTAGATATGAAGATTTTTGCTTCAGAGTCCAGAGCCTCAAGCATTCACTCTGAAAGTGCTGTGTTGTTTCATGTCGGTTGCTAGAACCTGAGGTTGAGGAGAGACATGCTGCTGTGTGAAACTGCAGAAGGACACACAAATGATAAGCATTCCAGAAAAATGGTTTTGATTTGCCACAGTGGATTTACTTGTAAAGTTAAAAAACCCCCTCCCCGCCTTTTTTCCCCAATAATTTTTTGTTTGTTTGATTTTGTTTGTTTGATTTGGGCTTTTTTGTTTGTGTTTACTTAACCTATATTAAAACCCAGAAATTACTTATGATTTTAATATGTAGGTGTGTGTCCTGCAGGTTGACGTATGTCAGAGGAATACTTGAATTAGTAGCTATTTACCCCTCACCACTGGGGGATGAATAGAAGTAATCCTTAAGGACTGATTTTAGTCCTTACCTGGGTGTGGTAAAACCCACGGAAAAGGGACATTTACTGTGGTAGAGAATTTGCATACTTAGCAAACAACACAAAGAAAGGTGAGGAAAAAGGTATTACTGCTGCTTAAATATAAAAAACGAAGGCATAAAACAATTTCTTGAAAAATCACTGAGGGAATCTGTGGTGGATTGTGACTGTGAACCCTGTCTCCAAATGACTAATCAAGTGCCTTAATTAGAAGATACTTTATTTCCCCCTGGGTCATTATCTGTTTCATATAGAAGTAGATCCTACATGATTATTGCACTATTAGAAAAGTCGGTGATAAGTCATCTATTAGGAGAACTTGTGAATTGTGAGGGGTTGGTGATATTTGCCTCAGTCTGTATAAGTTTTTTCAAACTTTAGCAAAATGAACATTCTTATTCTGATAATATAGTCCAGTCAGTAAGGACAACAAAAGACCTCTTTAGTTGAACTCTAAATAATAGACAAGTCTCCATTTGTTGGAAAGGGGTTTTCTATTTTGGATACCAAACGGTTATAAGACGTGGAAGAGTCCCAATGTCTCATGGAAAGTTTTGAATTATTTTATTGTAAATTGATTACCAGTAGTTATTTTCTTAGGTAAGATTGGACTGTTTCTATTCAGGAGTTATCCTGATGCTTGGTCAGATAGAAAATGTTAGAAGTGAAGAGCATGTTCTTGAGCAGTGCCTTTTGTACCCCACTTGTGCTTATACTGCAGCACACACTAGAGAGTTCTCCTCCAGGGAGAACTGCAGGTGCCTCTGTTCTGGTGCTGCTTCCTGCTTCTGTCTGTTACTTTTGCACGTATGTAAATATTTATTGTTTTGTGTAAGATGTTCTGTGATTATGAATATAAAAATAAGTATGTGACTGTAGCTGTGAAGGTGTGGATGACATAGAAAACTACAACGAACTGGAACTGTTCGGTAGTTCAAAATTTGGTTTATATCAGCATTATATTTAATAAGCTGAGGTGCCAGGTAATTGTCTATATACTTTTGTGTACAAGCAAATTATATACATATGTGTTTATATTTGTGTGGCTTTGGGATATCTTGTATTATTAAAGCCAGCTAAGTGTTTTGTAATATAAACGTAAAGGAAAAAGACCTGTTGGAAAGAGCTGACCAAAGTAAGAGCATCTCTCCCCATGGAAATATCAGCATTACTTGGGTAATGAGGTAGCTAATTTCTCTCTATAATGACAGTACAATTGACCTCAGAATTTCAGTTGGCATTCTGAAGGCACTGAGAATTGGGCCTTTAATTTTAATCTTGAGTTAAGTCTCTAGATTATTCCACATGGCATAGAATGAGTTTGTTAAACCTCCAAGTTGTGTAAATTAGACTCATATAGCTCAGCATCATAAAACTCCTTGTAGGACAGGCCATAATTATTCGAAAGATTAGCCTTTGCACTCAGTGAGCATTAGTACAGTCTTTCATGCAAACGTGCGATAGTTGTTCCAGCTAGTATAAAACTGTTGATGCAAATTAATTTTGTCTTATATTCAGGATTTCAACTAAAATATTTGCTTTGTGTGGGTTTTGGATTTCTTTGGACTATTGGAGACTCATTTGCTTTTCATATAGGAAGGCAGATTTAGTTCATGACTGTGTGTTTCTGTTAAAAACTTGGGATAATAATAACGTTGCTGTATGAAAATTATTTGTCTTGGAAATATAGTATATGGTAATCATATCCTTAACCCTAAATGTGAAAGGCTGTTGTTCAAGCCTATGACCTGCTAAAATCAGGCCTCTAATACTTTTTAATTTTTTATCAAATTTTTCATTGAAAACTACTTGTGAAAATATGCTTACAAATTTATTAATTTACTTGTCTAAACAAGCCTTTGGATTAAAATAAGATTAATGCGAAATGTTTATATAAGTACAGACATTAATTTTAATCTATGAACAGTCCCTTTTCTGCTTATTGTTTCTTTTTTCCCTGATGTTTACATCAGGTGAGACGAAATCTGTGTTCATAAAATAGTTGGTATTAATCATAGTTTACTTTGCTGTCTCAAGAAATGCAGTGTAAATAACTGGTAGATTGACTCAGAAAACACTATAATATTGAGAATGTGTATTTTGGATATCTTGATTTCATTAGAAACTAGATTTATATATTGATCAGTTGGAGCCTTTTCAATAAAAAGTGCAAACTCTAGATGAATACAAGGTACTTATGATTTCTATAAAGTAGTGATGTGCTAGCAGTTCCAGACTTGGTTCAAAGCTCAGTACAGTTAATGGGAATATTTCTGTTGCCATTAGTGGGCTATCAGGCAGTCATTGTAATACAAATATGATATATTGACTGATATAGCCACTAGATTTGTAATCATGAAAACTGATAAAATATACTGCAGGTGTTAGAACTGACTGCATTTTGCTTTTTGTATTTTTTTTTAAAGATGATTTTTTTTTGTCATGATGTGACAACATATTATGTGTTCGTAGCTCGAGGAAGTGTTTTTGTCTTGCAGAATGTAATGCAGATAAATCCCAAGTGATAACTGGATTTAGGGAAAACAAAAATACTATAAAATATTCGAATGAGTGTAACAAAGCAGCCATTGTGTTTATATTGCCCCCAACTTTTTAGTCATAAAACGCAGGCTTGGTTAAGAGGAAAGAAATAACAAATGATTGATGTGATTTAAAAAAATAAAAATAATAAAACTGCCTTTCAGACATCTGTGATCTTAAAAAACATGTACTTTGAAAAACAGTAAATTGTTTTTTCAAAGAGATAGCAATATAAGTGCAGTAAGTGAAGGTTAGATTCAGATACCCTTGTCTAAAAAAAAAAGGTGCTTCGTTCTTTAAATAGTGCTTGAATCAATGGAGCCGGTTAAGGTGCAATTCAGTGCAAATAGCAGAATTTAGTACCAACTCTTTAAGGGAAGGTCAAAGACATTAGCTGAGGCTTATCTGGATGGCCAGAGGCTCATCAACAGTGTGCTGTTTTCTGGCAACATCAATGTTTTCCTTGGAAGGAGAAGAAAATATTTGGTTTGTCTTGGGAATTCTTTCAGTAAATTTATGTCATATAAAGTCTCCTTGGTGTATTCATTCAGGGAGCACCTGCTGTAACTGTCCATCTCTCTTCCTTCGTGCTTCTAAGTAGATATTTTTAAACTCAAGAATTTTTAAAATTGATAATATTTGCAGTCAGTACCAGGAAAAGGCAGAATACCTGGACAACTGAGTAGAAAATTCCAGACAACTGTTAACTTCCCAAGCACTGATCACCTCTGTAATGTGTAGAATAGAGTGGCCATTCCTAGCCAGGAGGTGGCATGATTGGGCTCCACATGCCAAAATAGAGCTTTATATCCGGACACCTTCTGGGAAAGGGCTTGTCTGGCCCAACAGATATATCAAATTCGTGTTCATTGGATGCATACTTTTCTCCTGTAGGCAGTATGCAGACAATATACACTGACAGGCAGATTTGCTGGAGCATGCTGGGCTATTTAGTAGTCTTTAAAATCTGATAGGATCAGTAGCGACCAGTGCATGAGTCTCTTAATAAAGGCTGAACGTCTGCCTAACCCACCAAAGTAGTCTCATGAGAGTGGAACAGTTCCTCCATGGCATGTGAGGATGTGGGTTTCAAGCTCAAAGTGCAAGATGTGTTGGGTCTTATTTTAGAAGGCATAAATGTAGCTGCTGTTTGGTAGTTCCTCTCACAAGTTTTATTAAAATAGGAATACATCACGCCTCTCTGTGCCTTGCAGCTGTACCGTAGGTCAAACATTCTGCTTATATGAAGCAGTTGTTTTTTTGATCGGCAGGGTTGCTGCAGTTATGTGGCACTTCAGGGTAAGAGTGCCTTTTCAAAAACAAGCAGTTTTTAGCTGTTTCAATTTAAATCTCTTCTCTCCAACAGAGTGCTGAATGTGAAGGAAAAGGCAGTATCCTCACAAGCTGATCTCAGAATATATATTGTTCTTTAAAATATTTTAAGAATAAGAAATAGGAAAAGTGTTTTCATCAAGAATTTGAGGTGTAAAGAAAGCAAACATGCTAGAAAAAAGCAAAAGATGTTTTGCAGATGGTTCCTGTTAAGCAGGGTGAAGGTATGCATTCATCTTTTGTTCACCTTGCATTTTTTGGTCCTTGGATGGGCATCAGTGTGCTGTATCAGAATAAGCAAGGAAGCAGACAATTTTTAAAATGAAGTGTGTAAAGTACGGAACTTTACTGATGCTGCAGTTTAGTCTTTGGCTATATAAACAAATAAGGACTGTGCAGTCTGACCAGAGAAATGAAAAACCTTAATACTTGTGTAAAGATCTGAGGTGTGTAGAATATGGAGTTTTGACTTGTTTCTTTCCCATACTGTATACCTGCAATGAATACATTCTAAAACTCCCATCTGTAAGATGTAGACTAATGTTGAATTTCATTCTAATCTTTGAGATCTCTAAGTGAAAAGAGCTTCATAAGAAATGCATATTATTATTATTATTACTTTTAATATGAAATTATTATTTTTAAATTTGCAGGCAAAAATAATCCTGGTTATTACAGTCCTCTGTAAATCCTGTCACATTTTAATTAGAATACTGCTGGAAATGAGTACAGCTATTTCCTTATCGTAAAAAGGGTCAGAACTAATAAAAACTATGAAGAAGAATTATCTAAGACTTTCAGCAGATTAAAAACCTCCAAACCCTTCCTGCAATGTTATGCCTGTTTCTGATTTCACAACTTTTGTTGTTGGAAGGGAATTTTTTAGTTTAAATACTGAAAAAAATATCAAGTGAAACTTATAATAATGCTAATATGGTAGTATTGAAGATCATCCACATTTAATTAAGATGATACAAAGTTTTGATGGTCATAAATAGCCACATAAATGGTTACATATATCATGTGTGATATAACCAAAGGCATCTTAAAAACTTCAAATGCTCTACTTGCACTGGGCATACCTGTTTATTGTTCTTGGATTAGCATGATGCAAAGACTGAAAGGGACAGGGCAGGTCACTGCTGTTTTAGAATTTCTCTGCACCTGCTGAAGTGTTCATCAAATACTGTAACATCTAATTCTTATTGTAGGGGTTACACTGAAAGATGTAAACTTCAAAATCTTTTAATTCATGAAGTACTTTGAATTCTGGCAATTGATGTGACTTGGAAAAAGTAATACCTCATGCTAGTCTGTAAAAGTTTTATTAAAATCTGCATTCTCCTTTTAACTCTCTTTTGAATTTGCAAAAGAAATTCTACTTGTTTTATAGTAGAAACAGTTTAGATGTGCTAACTGGTGAAGACAGGTTTGTCTTCAGCAAAAGCACAAGTAGGGATCAAGGCCCCTGGCTCATAAACAGTCAACTTCCAAAGAGCAGCACTGCAAATTGAGGAAAAATGGTTTTCCTAAGACGTGTGAGCACTGGAAAAAGAAAACAAATCCCCATTTGGCATATTCCCCAAGTTTAATGTTCCCTAGGATTCAAATGTATGTTTCAAAGCTCTCTTTCCAATGCTTGAAGTTAGAGAACTTGCCATGAAATCAGGGACTTGGTGTGTATGTGTTAAAATAGCTTTTCAGTATTGAAAAATTGAGTTAACTTATCTCTTAAGTGTAAATTTTATTCTTCGTATTTCTGGTAATGTAGGCTCATATTGCTGATTTTTCTAAGCAAACTTGTTTCTTGTATTTTGTCTTTTTTGAGATTCCAAAAAAAACTATTTGATGTTGTCTGGGTGAGCTCTAGCTGGGAAAAGAGTGAAACTTTGTTCTTCCTAAATACTTAGGACTATGCTGATTTGCTGCAGCTATGAAGCTGGCTCCCTGACTCTGCTGTTTCCAACTAAAACTGATTTTTCTCCAGTTCTGCTGAAAGCACCAAACTTAAGTGACTTGCTGTGTCTTCTGTTGATGTTTGCAAGGTAAGTGAAAAACTGATAAAACGCAGAATTCCAAGAGGCGTTTCTCCTCCCTGTCTTTCCATTCAGTAGGAAAATGGCAAGTTAATTTTGGTAAATGATGCTTATTATCCTGGTGTTTCCATAGGATTGTAGAGCTATCTAATAGATTAGCTTTCACACAGATATATATTTCAAATTATTTCACTAATACTTGTATGCAAAATAGTGGGATTTAGCCCATTGTTAAATCTGAAATAACACCCTCCTCATACTCATAGATCCAGGTAAATATATGACTTGTATCAGTTTATTGTTATGCTCAAAAGCCATTGGCAGGTAATCCACCACACTCAGTTCTTATATTGCATGGACTCTTTTTCCTGATCCTACACACTCCTATTTAACAAGATCATTCTATCTTTGTAAATATACTATTGCAGAATGCCCTGTAATTTATTCTATTTGATTTGTTAGAGATTTTCCAGATGCTGTTGCTGCTGTTACTGTAGTGGTTGTTCTTTGCTTGCTTCAAATGTTTTAGAGTAAACACCAACAGATCAGGGTGTGCAAAAGCCCCTGTAAAGGATGGTTTACTCATCAGTGGAAAAGCAAAGGGATCCTAGGTCAGCAGGGAAAGTCGGAAAACAGGTACTCATGTTACCTATTTCATTACACTTCTTTTTCCAGAAGATTAAACTGCGAGGTAACCTGGATATACAATAGTTTATGCTGAGTTGTGCATGACAAAAAGGTGTTCATACAGTACTAGCTTGTTAGAACACACAAACCATCTATTCATCATGGAAATACTCTTGCTGCTCCAAAGTATATGAATAATCTGAAATAATATGTCAGATGCAAGGGAGAAGGGAGGACTAAGTTTTTTGCTTGAAATATTTTGATGCAATGCTTTTTTGTAATAAGGAATGTTTGTACTGTCAGCTATCCAGGTGCTTATTGTGGTGGAAGTAGAAGGAGATGTCTTCATCCAAACATTAAAATGTCCTAATTTGGAGATAAATAGAAAATAATTAGAAGCTAATACCAACTTTTGGCTGGAACGGTCTGGTTCTTGAGAATTCAACTCTGTCCCTTTTCACAGCCTTTAAAGTTTTTTTTTTTGTTTTTTAAATAATGAAAAAGTAGGATGGAGAAATGGAAGAGTGGGGAAAAGGGAAAAGGGAGGAAAGGTGGAAAAAGGACAAAAAAATAATGGGAAGATTGTAAAGGAAGTAGAAAAGGGAGTAGTGGTACACAAGAGGGTATAGAGAAGAAGATGGGATAATTAAGTGAAGAAAATATCAATTTAACAGGTGAAAAAGATTCTGTTATTTTAGCTCTGAGAAACTGATGAAAGCACAAGATATTGAACATTTAATAAGGACTTCTGGAAGCTTTTAGTTAAATTTTATTCAATTAGAATGGATAGATAAAAGTAGGGGCTAGTAAGCATTTGAAAATGCTGTTTGGTCATTTAAGAAAGATTAAAATAAAATTCAACTCTTTCTGAAAACCTTCTGTTAAGAATGACATAATTTTGAAACTGTTGTATTTCATGTGTTCAGAGATACGCTATACGTATCTGCCATGCATATATATGTGTTAAATTATGCAGTAATTAAACACAACAATCTGTTTTGCAGAGATTCTCCCAATTTTATACTAAACAGCATCTGAGATATTCCCTGCCCTTGAGATATTTGCAGTCCTTTTGGAATATTATGGTTATCCAGTTAACAGTTTAATTATGCTTTTTATTTTAAATGGTAGTATTATAAGATTGAACAGATTGACATTTTAGAGTTTCCTTCTTTCTTTACATAATAGAGCCTGCAAACTTTGCAATGTACTAGTGGTAGGGGCTTTGAACTTAGGTTTTGATTTATATCAGGCAGAATTACTTCAGGATAGATTCACCAGTTTGACTCAACTGAAATATTTACTACATCTTACATTCCGAGTCAGATTGTGGTGTTTGGTCACTTTTCTTTCCTTATATAAATGTAATATCCTTGGGATAGTTTCCTGAATTAGTTTCTAGTAGTGTGAGTTTTCAGATTTTTGTTGAAATTGCTGACAGTTTCTTCATGATTTGTACCATTCCTTAACAGTGAATCAGAATCAAACTGCAGAACCTTTTTGAGATGCTTACTTTAAGATTATTTTTTCACTTTTTTTAAGTTGGGGTTACTGACTATTTGAGATCCATCTTAAGCCATACTTCCCTATATGTCACTTAAACAAAAGCACTGAACTATGGATTACTACAGAACATCTTATGTCAGAGACAGCAGATTAATAAACTAATAAAATTGATATGCAGGACTGTATTATGCATCATATCTTCTCATTAGGTTGTTTTAGGAAAGAGAGAACAATCAGCTAGAAAAAAACCCCAACCATAAAGTCTTACAGCTTAAACTTGATTTTTGTTTAACTCTGTTTTTCCTCAAATTCTGAGGAATTGTAACTACCAGATCTTTCCAGACTGATTTATGGTCACTTTTAGCTCAGATGAGAACACCATCTAGTTTGATATTTGTCTCTCCTATTGAATTCTGTTTACATATAGTAACACTTTGTTTTCATTACACCCAAAATACAGAAGCTGTTGGCTCTTAAACTGTTGCAGATGGGCTGCTTCAGTACTCTCCAATATGTCATGAGGCCATTTTGGTCATATTTATTCTAGAATACTTAGAAAATGGAAATTTCTCATTACTCTGTTTTTAGAGTTGCTTATTATGTACTTTGGACAGGAGTAGTCATCATTGGCTGCTTCAGATATCTGGATGAGGTGGGATTTTGTTACACTGTTCACTATCCCAAGGCACCTTGGTACCTTTCCATTTGTCTTGTAGGGCACACGGCTTAGTTACTGTCTCTTTCTTACAGTGATCTCTGTTCAATTTACTGTATTAATTTTTCTGCAGAACATCCTGCATTTGTTTCTTGAGTCTTAAACCAGCTCTCCAACTCTGTCCAGGAATGTTCCAAATCCTTGGGGTTTTGTGTAGTTTATCTAAAGGGGAGTTCCCTGATCTTTAACTTCCAAACTCCTCCAGTATGAGGTTTGGCTTCTTTATAGAGCACCTTCTTGCAGCTACAATCTCAAGTTAGGATTTGTTCACGTACCAAATTCAAGCTGTTTCATTGATATGTAATATTAAATCTTCAAACAGTTGTTTGTTTTTTATTTTTTTTCTTCTGAGTATCTTTCCCTAGATTTGAATTTCAGTTTCTCTCTTACCCTATGGTGGTTAGTCCTCATACTTTTGGAAAAAGTGTTCTTCATCCTTAGGAAATGTTCACCTTGCTCTACATTGTCAATTGTTTTTTAAACACAGTAGAAAAAGATAACAGGAATTTAGAAATTAGAAGCTTCATGTTTTCTTTCCTTTGCTTGGCTTAAATGAAAACTATTAAAAATGTCAGGAGCTTCTGAAGATGGGTTTTGGGGGCTATTACCTCACTGACATTTTATGGCAAGAAACCTACTTCAGAATTGTTTGATATTCTTCTTGCACTATAGAAAGCACCGAGTCCTATCAGGGTCTAGGAGTGGTGTAATTAAGTATGACAGTATTTAAGAAGATAATAAATGTCAAATAAAAATAATGAGTTCAGATGTTGCTTAGCTCAGAACAGAAGGCACAGATAGGAAAATCTGAAGCTTTCTGGTAAAATTAATAGGGAAAAAATTAACCTTTTCTAAAATATGCCTCTAAAATTCCTGAGGAGGAAAGTCAGTGAAAACCTGGTTGAGTGTCTGTTGTGTCAGATTTGGCAGATGTCACTCCAGTGCAGTAAGGAAGAAGGTTACTACTGGACATTTTAGGTGCATATGTGGGGTTTGTGCATGAAGAAAGACTGTGCCAAAAACTAAGTCCAAACTCCAGAGTTAAATGGCTGATACATGCTAAATTTCTGTACCAAGTAACTCTTTTCTTAGCCAGCAGCATTGAGGGGGGGGGATTCTGTTCAGGCTGCCCATATACTGGGAATAAATTTTACAGAACTAAATTTTTAAAGAAAAAAGGTAATGTAGAGTAAAATGCTAAATGTCAGTCACATCATTAAAAGTGATTTCCTGCTATGCTAAAGCTAGTTTTCTGTTCGAATTTGAATATTTTAACTGTTTTCTGTTTATCACATTGCTGTATTTAATAGAAGTGTTTGGTCTTTTTAAAATCGAAATGACAGTACGTAAATCTAATCTATACTTTTGAAGTGGCATATTTTACTTTGCTGGTCCACAATACAGTTTGTCAGGGAAAATAATTGAACCACACTTGAATGTTGTGGATTTTTGCTTTGAGAGTATTTTGTTACTTTTCTGAGCTCAAACATAAATGTTTCACAGAGGAATATGCCATTGAGTATTGGGATTTGGGTAGAAAATATATATGGTGTGAATGAGAGGAAATAAATGAGGTATTTTGGGCAAGTTTTTTCTTTTTGCTACTCAATTGAAAGCGACATTTTTTTTCATGAACTCTAAAAATACTCCTGATTCTGTTGCACAGGTGTCTTCTGGGGTCTCTGCCAACAGGTAGAGACAAAGGACAGCAACATCTAAACTTTTCCCAAAGCTTAACAAATATAGTATTGGTAATGTTATTGTGTCCCTACATTGGAAAATTAAATAATTTTTCTATTATGATTTATCACTTATATATTTTTGCTAAGTAAGACAATACTGCTTAGTAAAAGCAAGTTCTCTTAACTCCAAAACTACTGAGAGTATCTGCATTATACTGCTTCTGCCTTCAGCTACAGTTTGTGCATCATGCTGCCAGATATTAAAGTGATTTTAGATTTTGAAAACGCTGCTGATGCTTTCGAGAAAGCACGCAGGATCACTCTTGAGGAGAAAAGACAATGCAGAAAGAATCGTGCCTTGCAGAATATATCTCCTAAGGAGTCTTCTGTTGTGCCTTTTGCAATCGGACATTTCTATCTTGTATTGGCCTTATTAGCCACCAACGCGCTTGTAACAAATGTGGGTAGAGCTCTCCCCAAATCTTCGTTCGTAAAGCCCAGCCATGAATGAATGAGATTTTGAAAGACTAAAGGCTTGTTTTTGAGCTGATCACTTGCCAAGACATGAAGTTTTGGTTACTTTTTTTAACACCATCTTTGTTCATTAATTCATTATTGGAGGATGTAACTTAAACCATTACAAATTTCAGTGTTACCTTGTGTTTGTCCTGGAAGCTTTCAGTCCAGACAGCAGTTCACTATCCATTTCTTTCCACTGACAAAGTGAGTGAATTAAGGTAAAACTGTCTCATAACCATGAAGCATCTCTGTTGCCTACAGTATTCCATCGGGTGCTTTTTCATGTGGCTGACAAAAGACCCTCATTTGAATGCTGAGTAGTGTAAAGGCCATTATAAGCTCCTGACCTCTGAATTCTAAAACATCCCCATCTCTTATGATTTAAATGTTTATAGCCTGAGGTGCAGAGACCAGGAAAGGATGTTTGGTCCAGAGGCAAGTCTCAGTACTGCCAAGATAATGATCTTACTGTGAGTAAGAGTTATTCTGAAAGAAAAATAGTACCATTTTACAGCAACAATTTATTAGAGACCTTTAAAAAATAGTTTTCAGGTGCCAGCTAATCCCAGTTATCATAACATTATTGCTATCACTTTAAGAAAAATACCTGACAACTGCAGGGGGGAAAAAAGTCAAGTCTTTGATATCCATTTGGGTTCATTCCCAGAGGGATATCTTTCAGCTGTTTTGTACAACTTTACAAGCAAACCAGACTTTAGAAAACATAGGTATTGATGTTCAGTTCAGAGTTTAAAGTTAATGTTTAAGATTGTTCTTATGTGCTTGAATTGAATCGTAACTCATGTTTAAGTCTATTGTTTCTGCGTGGAACTCTAGAAATAACCTTATGCTCTTAGTAAATTGAATTAATATCAGATAGTGATGATGCAGCATGTGCCTTTTTGAGAAAATTTGGGAAGACATGTTTGAGGAATAATTAGTGCTAGTGAGCAAAAGTTTTCTTTAGAGGTTGAAATACATCTTCGGTTATTGGTACTGCTTCATTTGAAGTGGTTGAATAACCGTGTCCACTAACCATCTTTTCTGGGTGCTATCTGTCTCATGGTTCCTCACTGAATGGTCCTGTTGGATACAAAAGTCCTCTAGTGATTTCTTCCCAGGAACTGGATATATGGAAGCCTGTTACATAAACTGTATAGTGGACAGAGGGGAAAAAGAGTCTTAGTATCTACTACTTACTGTGTATGTACATGTGGAGAATAAGTTACTCAGTCTTTTCCACCTTTTAGTGAGGATCTTGCCCCTGAAAGTTCTTAGTTAATATTTACGCATTTTTTATTGTTCTTTTTTGTAATTCTTGTGCTTTTCCTATATCATGTGATGCTGTTGTCTCACTTGGATTACAAGCTCTTGGAGGCAGGTGTGAGGTGCTACGTGAATATGGTGTGGTAGTACATATGAATGTTTTTATCACTTGTTGTTTGTCAGGAAACTGGTCACTGCAAAACACAGTTGCCTGTAAATGCCACCAGCAAGCTTTGAATTCTATCCTGGAGATGTCTTGTACCCAAATGCTACTGTTCATATTCCCTGTTCATTCAAAGTTTCAGTTCAGTTGAGCTCTTCCCTGTAGACATATCCATGAACATGTTTTCCATTGCCATCTGTAATAGGTCTGTTTGCTTTGGTAACCTTTGGTCTTTTCCAATTTAGTATTGAAACCATAATTTCTACGTCTCTTCTTTCAGTTAATATATTTGGAAGTTGTTCTTGATTATCTCTACAAGTGTACCATCCAATAACCAGTGCACCCCGGTCCGGATAGGAAGGCCTTCCTGCCCTCACAACAGGATCTAGACTGTACTGTTCTTTGTATTGCAAAATAATCCAGTCATTCTTAATGTACCTCTTGCAACAATACTGTCATGTTTTTCTAGACATTTCTTTTTTTCTTAAATTACAAGCTGCTTCTGCCCACTTCTGACTTTATTCATATCGTTTGTGTACCCACACATGGTATTTTGACATCAACAAATATCATACACGTTGTAAAGCATGTATCTTAGTCACTCTTTCATCATTCTTCTTGCTTATATTTTCAGAGATGAGGTAATAATTTTAGAACCTTAGAAAATTAAGCAAAGGTACAGTAACAACCTGCATACTTAGCAAATGCACTTTTAAAACTAGCATCCTGGGGTTTTTTTTCCAGTTAAATAAACACTGATATATTCAAGTTATTAATTTACAGGGTTGCAGCAAAGAAAACTGATAATGTATTAGTAGGACAGTAGGAAAAGAAGGGAGAATGCTGGGCTGGATATTATCAGTTTCTCTTTTAGGAAACAGAAATTTTAGAGCAGAGAAAACCAGAATGTTTCCAAGGCACCAGAGCTTAGCTGAATGAATGCTCTGAAGAGCAAGTAAGTCCATGTGAATTGAATTGTGTGAATAAACACTATTTAAAAAAAATCTACAAAACCTCAAGCCCCTTGAGTGGTAGTCAAAGGTGCGGAATGGCAGTAGGGGGGTCGATAGTAATCATTAAACAACTACTACAGGTTGGGATAATAGAGGAGACAACGTAAGAGAGATAGGAGACAAGCTAGAGAATTAAGCTTGAAATAATTGAAGTGGAAGCTAGCGTAAGAGTACAAGCATGAAGGAAGTAAGACAGCATATAGCTGAAATAAATTGCAGGAGAAAAAGAGAACAGGTGAGAAAGTTGAGGAATAGGGGAGGAGGGATCCTCATATGGCTTTTTACAGTCAAAAAAAGTCTACAAAAGATAGTAGCAGCAGCAAAGTCTAGGGACAAAAATAGGGTTTCAGTAAGGTCAAGAAGCAGGGGAGTTGTTAATGTGTATTTTAGTGTAATGTTGTGACAGTTTGAGCCACATTAGAAATCTAAAATCCAATTTTTAGACTTCCCCCCACCCCTTCTCAACAATTTATCCTAACACCAGAGAGAAACTTTCAGGCCAGAGGCTTCTGTAGGGGAAGGGGGAAGTATATACATTTATTTACATAAATAAATACTATACAAACTAAAGGCAACTATATATATGTATATTACATTACTATCAGTCAGTCCTTTCAAACCCCTCCATTAACTTTAGTCCAGGAGCAGCCTTTAAGGCTGATATGTAACACAGTCTTTTGCTGTGGGAGTGTTCTGGGCTCCTGAACACTCCCTCCTCACCAAGTCCAGCAGTTGTTTGTTGTAGTCTCTCCTCTTCATGAAGTCCGAGAAGATAGCTTTGAGTCCTTGTTCTTCTGCTGCTGGTGATCTCTCCCTCTCGGTGTCTCACTTCGGTTTTTAAGCTGCTCTAGTGTAGCTTATCAAGCGTCCACATCCTGGAATCTTCATTCCTCCACATCAGTTCTCAGCTGCCCCCGGTCAGCTTCGGCAGGCAACTCTCGAGCTCTTGGCTCGTCTCTGGTTTCGCCTGGGACTCCTCCCGAGCGCAGGGCCTACTTCCACGGCTCAGCTTCAATTCTGAGCCCCTCCTCCACTTACAGTGGAGGGAAAGAAAAAGCCCCCCTCTACAGCTTCACTGCAGAAAAGGAGGGGGAAGAGAGGGCTTGGCTGCTTGGATTTTGAGCGGAAGCGAACAACATGAGTGGTGACTGGCTCTCCAGGGAACACTGTCCTGGCACCCAATCACCTCTGAGCCCCCCCAGCCTCTCAGGGGGGGGCCGATTTCAAACTATGACAAATGTGATGGAAGCTGCAAGAGAAAAAATATTTGCATGAATGGCAAGAGAAGTTCTGAAATACATCTTACAATGCTAAGAAAATGCTAATAGTGATATGCAAGAGTGCGCCACGCAAGTGTACACTTGACATGACTTTTTGCTACTTGACAAAAGTCAGACCTACACTTTTCTTGAAAGTTGTTATTCTGTTGCCATTAAATTCTCTCTATGATAAGTTAAATGATTTAGCTGAAGATCATCGAATATCCTGCATTGGAAGGGATCAACAAGGATCATAGAAGTCCTCCTGGCCCTGCACAGGACCATCCCCAAGAGTCACACCATGTGCCTGAGAGTATTGTCCAAACACATCTTGAACTCTGTCAGGCTTGGTGCTGTGACTGCTTTGCTGGGGAGCCTGTTCCAGTGCCCAACCACCTTCTGGGAGATGGTGTCATGTTGGTATATGTTACCTTGTTGGTTGTTACTCACACCTTAATATTCCAGCTTTCTTCAGAAGACAAGATTATTTTTTTTATTAGTGATTTTTTTCCAGTACTTTTATTACACCTATTCCTGGCACTTTCATCTTGCTACTGCTACTTGCTCTTTCAGTGGGAAAGGACAATTCAGGGAAGGTTTATGGAGGACCCAGGTGGGAATCTTTTAGCACCAGATGGCCTTGTGCATTTCTTTGTCATTGATATGGTATGACTGCTACACACCTTCATTTGAAGAAAGACTTTGTCTGTCCCTGGAAATTTTTTGCTTTAACATTAGTTAATATATTTTTATTTTCCCAGACTCTGAAAACATGGTATTCTGTAACAGTTTAGTGTTGTTTACTAGAATGCTTGTCATTGATGCTCAAGCAAGGAGCATAATCATGGCCATGTTATTCTACCTTTAAACAAATGGTGCAGAGCATATGCAGAAGGGTTGAAACTGAGTGTATCTTCATGTAAAGACCATGTTTTTCACTTCCTTCTATTTATGTACCTGAAGAACCCTTACAGTTTTTTACATCTCTGTTCAATTTCAATTTGGGCTGAGCTTTTGCTTTTTGAACTCTGTCGCTGGCAATGCTCTTGTAGTTCTTAGCAGGTATTCTGCTTTTCTGTCTCTGGTATACTTCTCTTGGTTTTGAGCAGACTCAGAAGCTCAAAGTTGAGCCAAGGGGGTCTCTTGTTCTGCCTGCTTCCCTTACCTTTAAAGGGGATGAAGTGTTTTTGTGTTTCCAGGACAGTGTTCTGGAAAAGCTCCCAGCTAGTTTCTTTATCCTTCATGGAAGCTTCCCATGAAGTCCATGGCACAGTGGATACCACTGAGAAGGGTCTGGGTTACACACTCCTTTCAGCTACTTATGTACATTGTTGAGATTTTCTTCTGAGCTTTGTCTTCTCTAGGCTAAACAGTCTGTTTTCTCAGCCTGTCTGCATTTGTGAGATCCTCCACTCCCTTAATTGCCCTTGTGACCTTCTGTAGAACTCCCCGGTACGTCTGTGTCTCTCCTTGGGCTGGGTAGCCAAGAACAGGGCACAACACTCCATTTGTGGCCACACTAGTGGTGAGTGGAGGGGAAAGGTCTCCTCAACCTGCAGGCAGTCCTCCTCCTCGTGCAGCCCAGGAGGCTGCTGGCCTTCTTTGTAGCAAGGGCATGTTGCTGGCTCATGGTCAACTTGGTGTTTTCTAGAACTAGTAAATCTTGTTTTGCAAAGCTACTTTCCAGGTGTTTGGCCTCCAGCTTGTACTGCTGCATGGTGTTGTTCCAGGTGCAGGACTTGGCACTTACCTGTGTTGAACTGGGAGGTTCATGTTGATGCATTTCTCTGGGATGTTGAAGTCCCTCTGAAAGGCAGCACAATGCTCTGGTCTATCAGTTGCTCCTCCCACTTATGTATAATTTGCAAACTTGATGAGAGAGCAATCTCTCATCATCCAGGTGATGATGAGTGTTTGGCATTGGACCCAATATTTGAGTCTTGATTAAAGTGCCTTAATCTTGAATGTTACCCCTATATGGATTCCAAATGTGAGTATATTAAGTAAAAAGAATGTGGAGAACGCATGTAATAATGTGAAGATAAGTGAGTGGACTCTTTTTCCTTGTTTATGATCTCTGTGTGGTTAATGGAATTAAGAAGGTTAGTCTGACAGGTAAAACAGTAGAAGTCTGTGTGTGCCTAATTTGACACAACCTGTTCCTCGTGAGTTGTTAATAATACATCTTTGTGTAATAGTTAAAATCCTGCTATCACAGTAAACATTTAACTTCCTGCAGATTTTTTCCCCTGTATATTCTTCATTTGATACAAGTATTTTCTGGATTTTTTTAAAGTACTAATGCACTGGGTTTGTGTGGTAGGGTTTTGGTAGCAGAAAGCTGCTGCAGAGGTGACTCTCAGAAGCTGCCAAAAGCTTCTTCCGTGACTGGCAGAGCCAGTGCCTGCTGGCTCCAGAGGGACCTGCTGCTGGGCAAGGCCAAACCCATCAGCAGTGGTGGAAGTGCCTCTGGGATAATGTATTTAATAAGGAGGGGGGGGAAACTGTGCAAGTGCAGCAGGAGAGAGGAGTGAGAATGTGACAAGAACAGCTCTGCAGACCCCAAGGTTAGTGGAAAGGGAGAGGGAGGAGGTGCTCTAGGCACTGGAGCAGAGATTCCCCTGCAGCCCATGGTAAAGCTTATGGTGAGATAGGCTGTGCCCCTGTAGCCCGTGGAGGTCCACAGAGAAGCAGAGATCCACCTGCAGCCTATGGGACCCCACGGTGGAGCAGGTGAATGCCCGAAGGAGTCTGTGATCCTGTGGGAAGCCCATACCAGACCAGGCTTCTTGCAGGACCTGTTGCCCTGGAGAGAGGAGCACATTTTCGCTCAGGACTCGTGACTCCATGGGGGACCCACAGTGGAGCAGTCTGTTCCTGAAAGACTGCACCTTGTGGAAGGGACCCAAGATGGAGCACTTTGTAAGACTGCAGCCCATGGGAAGGACCCATGTTATAGAAGTTCATGGAGGACTGTCTCCCATGGGAGAGGCCACATGCTGGAACGGGAGGAGAGCGTGAAAAGTTCTTCCCCTGAGGAAGAAGGAGCAGCAGAGACAACCTGTAATGAACTGACCCCAGGCCCTGGCCTCTCCAATGGGGGGAGGATGGAGAGAATCAGGAATAAAGTGCTAAGAAAACTTCTCTGTCTCTGACCCTCCAGGACCCACTCTGGCAGTCACACTTGCACCACCTGAGCTGGGACCAAGGCCCCTTTGCAGCTACACCCCCACATTCACAGAGTCAGACCAGGTTTCCTTACTGGCTTAATTCCAGGTTTCCCATCGCACAGTCTTAGATGTCTTGATCCTTCAAATAATTTAATCATGATATGATAAAAAAGTAACAACTCGAGCTGGTGCCTCCGAGAGGGACCTCGAACAAAGGAAACCCTGGGCTTTTATACCCTCACATTCTAAGCGTGGGAGAGTCTGGAATCCTCGTTTCCTGCCGTGTCTTTGAGTATTGGGTCCCTTGGCTGGGCCACAGGTGCCCTTTGTTGTGCAAAGGGTCAGCAGGTCATAGGCTCTTACCTTGAGCTCCACCACCCAGAGCTCACCCTGCAGCTCAAACTGCCGCTGCTCGCTGAGCCACCTACACTGAATATAATCCTCCACAAAAAGTAAGACTGGGAGGAAGGGAGGGGTGGAGGAAAGGTGTTTTTAAGATTTGGTTTTATTTCTTGCTATTCTGCTCTGATTTGACTGGTAATAAATTCAGTTCATTTCCCCAAGACAATCTTTTGCCCATGACGGCAACTGGTGAGTGATCCCTCCCTTCCCTTATCCCAACCCACGAGGCTTTTATTATGTTTCCTCTCCCCTGTCCAGCTGAAGAGGGGAGTGATAGAGCAACTTTGGTGGGCACCTAGTGCCCAGCCAGGGTCATCCCACCACAGCTCATCCATTTCAGTCCAGTAGACTGGATTCAGGTAGGAGCCACCTTTGGGATGTATTATTTTGTTAGCACTTGATTTCCCACATTGTAATTGTAATTTCTTCTTATCTTCTTAGGTCACTTTGTCCGTTGTGTTACCATATTTTTTGTGCTTTGTTTTTTATACATTATCTATTCTTACCTTGAAATGTAACCTTCAAGTGACTTGCTTTTTGTTTAAGTAGAAAATAGTTTTCGTAAGTATGTTTATATCAGCTAAAGGCAGTCAAGTTAGCGTGGTTGGTGTAGGGTATACTGCTTTCTCTTCACTTGGGAGCATGTTGTTACACTGATTTGCTGGTGGTGAATAAGCAGTAAGTAAAACACAAGCAGAACATTAACCCTTTGGAATAATAGGGTACAGAAGATTTACAGACAAAATTGCTTGAAGAATAGGCAGCTTAAAATGGGACACTTTCTAATAAAAGTCTCTTATTGCAGTACTGTGAAGTCAGTTTTTTGTCTGTCTTTCACCATATTGTGCAGGAATGTTGGGCAACTGAGTTTTGGACTTTGTAAGCAGCACAAAAGCAAAGTGAGTGACAAGAAATGACAAAAATTGTATTGCCGTTCTGGGCCAACATCTTGGGGATTAAATTCCAAGAGACCTGTTCACCACTGTGTACTCTGTAAAAAGGGTATTCATTACTTTTGCAGTGAATGTGGACTACTGCAAGTCTACAGAGCAAATAAAGTATTACTGCCTCTAACACATGCCATTTAGAGCTCTTGTACTAATATATGTGGATGGATGCAGAAAGGGAATGGTGTAAGCTTTACCAAGAACCAAAACACCGAGTGACTGCAGTTGTTTTTTCCTACTCAGGTAATGAACCACGTTGCAGAAATGAGGACTGCCCCAGTTTGTTGACTACACATGGATGGATGCCTGCTTTGTGGGAGCTTTGTGGGATCTCTGCTTTCCTCCAGCATATAATTTTCTGCTTAGAATAAGATCAGTGTTGTTGAATTCTATTCATTTGACACTGGAACTCTGTCTCTAGGTTTGGCAATGCTAAATGTTAACCTAGTGCAGCAGCTTGAAAAACAGTTTCGTCTTAAAACTACTGCAGATTGGAGTTGCATTAATCTCTAGTGGTGATCATGTTTGCCAGCTGGGTGCCTGTTCCTGTTTGGCATAAGTCTCCTCATATTTAGTATCTTGTTATTTTTTTCCCCTGACAGTATCTTGACTTCTTTATGCTGGAGTTCTTCCTTGCAGGAAAGAGGCCAGCATTTAATCTCTAGGAGTTTTATGTTGAAAAGGTATCACGTCTTTTAAGGCATGATGGGCTGCAGGAAATGTTTAAACTGCCACTTGCCAAGTCACGTTTTGCTAATCATTTATACATTTAGGTCAGATAATAAAATTGCTACTGGAAGTTCTTACAGCCAGCAAAGAAAATCAAATGCAATTATCTCAATGACACTAATAAATATGGGCTCCTTAACCTGAGCTTTTAAAGGATATCGGCTATAAGCCCATATTCATAGTAGTCTAAAAGATAATTGAATTTTACATAAGTCAAATGTCAGTTTTATGTTTTACAAACTGTAGTAGTAAAGCTTCGTTTGATCTTCAGCCAGAAAAACCCCACCAGATCATCTCTAAGTCCACCAAAATGGTGGAAAATTATAATTCTGAGATTAAATGATAAAAAAGTCAGAGAAAAAAGTAGAATTTGAAAGTATGACTCTTTAAACTTTTTTCATACTGTACAGTCTTCTTTCAAATTTAAGTGTGGTACTGAAAGCTTGATAGGCTGCCCAAAAGGTCGGGATATCTTCTGTGCATGCAATTCATTCTTAGATCTGTGTATATTAGTGACAGAACTCTTATTCAGTTAAACAAAATTAATCCCTAGTTTTTATGTGTTTTGTCTCATTTTTAATGTATTGTCTTGAGTTCTGCTTCTTGAGTTACTGCTTCTTGGGTTTTACCAATTGAAAAAATCTGTAAATTAAACCTGTGCAGGTTTAATAGAAGGAAAACATTTTACTAATATCTTCCCAGACATCCCACTGAAAGCATGAGACACCATAACCCTTCTAGAATACTGGTGCAAGGGGGATTTTTATATTCAGTAGAAATGAACATTGTTCATCCAAAAGATACTTGGTTTTAAAAGCTGAACAATTGTCAGACGTCTTTAGAAACTTGAAACTGTTACAGAAGCAGACATGCCATGATTTGTAATAGGTCTGAGTTAGCAATTATTTATCTTCCTAATGTTTACAGATATTTTCTTAATTTCCACTATTAATGTTGTTTTAATTTGTTATTATTTATTTATTTCCTGTTGCATATTTTCACCTTTTCAATCTTTTGATATCTCATCTTGAATATTCAAAAATACTTATGAGCAGTATTAGCATTTTCTCTGCAAGCTTTCCAAGTCCCTTACAGTGATGTCTCCTGACCCTGTTTCTTCCCCAAAGACTTTGTCACTGTTTCCTTGCCTTCCTCTTGTCATCTTTTTCTTACTTTGTTGCCAGTTGCCACAAAGCAGTTGCAGTCTCTTTGACCACACTTGCAGCGGCCCTCCTGACAGCAGAAGCGGCAATACAGAGATGCTCATCCTAACTAGAATCCCAGCTGATACACAGTTCCTGGACCATACTGCAGTGAGAGGTCTGTCTTATGTGGAGCAAGTACAATTTTAGTCAGGGTTGTTTGCTTGAACTTTATGCCACATCTAACCTATATGAGCTTGGTATAAATTCTATGATATTCAATCAATCTGAAAACATCTGATTGATTGAAGTAATCTTTAGCCCAGAACTATTCCAAGATCATTCACTTTTTAAGTTTATCTTACTGCGTTAATAATTTTTTTTTTAACAAAGGCTGCAATGAAAAAGGAACTCATTACCTCTGGATTTGTTGATGTTATCTGTTATTAGCTTTAATGTCCCTTTGTGCTAGTCAGAAATGTGCTTAGTAGTGCTTTCTGAAATTTCAGCTTGGTATAAAAGTGTGACTTGGTTTATGGTGCCAAGAATTTTAAAAGAAGTGAGTAACACCATTTTGAAAACCCATTGCTAGTAAATCTAAATTTCTTCCTTAAAGACAAAAATATACCTCTGAATTACTGGGTTTTGATAGTTATATTCTTCTAAGTTATCATCTTTCATGTATTTTAAACCACAAAATTACAGCATAAAGGAGAAGAAAAACTATAATATTGGACTAACATAGATGAAGTATTCTTTTTAGATGATTTTGCTACCCAAATACAGCTACTGTATTCTACAAGCACATTTGTTTTGAAATTTTAAGAGCAGTGATGAGTCATAAAAATTCATCATCATCATCATGGCTAGGCTTCGTGAACGAAGATTTGGGAAGGGCTCTACCCACACTTGCTACAAATGCACTGGTGGCTAAAAAGGCCAATACGAGATAGACAAGTCCAGTTGCAAAAGGCACAGCAGAAAGACTCCTTAGGTGGTATCGACGAGACAAGATTCTTTCTACGTTGTCTTTTCTCCTCAAGAGTGATCCTGTGTGCATTCTCAAAAGAGGCAGCAGCATTATAGACACTGTGTCTCCAGACCTCCCAATTGGAGGCCAGAGTAAAAAATTAGTATTATGATAATAACCCAAATAGATAAAACAGGTAGTACTTCCATCTTCTGCACCTGCTTCTCTGTGCCAGGTTTCTCTTCTTATTCCTGACTCTGTCACCAAAGCTTTACCAACTCATACATTCAGTTCTACCCTGCTTGAACACAGGAAGGATATGTCAGTGTGTGTTCTCCACATGGTCAACTATTGCTGGTTTTCCTACACTTAATGTTTCTTTTCTAAATCAAACCAATTATTTGTTTTTCACTTTAATTTTCTCCCCATTTGTTCTGGAAATAGTGTTAGAATACAAAAAACCCCACAACCAACCATGGAGAAACAGTAGTTAGCCAAACAGCTCCTAAAAAACCCACAGTAAATCAGTTCTGTATAAAGATAGCATGGCAGATGATGTAAACTGGGATAGTATAGTTCAGTGGTCAGTCACCAGCAAAAAATCTGATCTGAGCATGAGCTTCATGTTTTCTAACAAGGACTCAATCCCAGTTTTACACCTGATATTTGAATTACATTTGAAAACTACCATGATATTCTGCTGAACAAACGCCTGTGAGAGTGTATTTTGACGTGAATGACCTCATTTGTGACACAAGATCGGCTATTGGTATATATGCTTTCCTTTTTGCTTTAATTCCCTAATATTTCTGAAAGTAATTATCAGTCTTTCATGGTATGGGAGATTGTATTGGTGGTATAAGAGGGGTTTTATATATATTTTTATATATATATATACATACACACACACATATACACTCTATCTAGTTATACATGCATATAATACAGTTTTCTTGTTTTATACTTAGTTTCACTTCCACTTTCTGTGATTCCCTACAGTGAGAATCAAAATTATTATTTCATAAAACATCTGACAATAACATATTATTTCTCTCTGTAGAAATACCCATATGAAATACAGGAGAAATTAATTAGATCTGGACAATGTTCCTCTAAATAACTTTATTAACTAGGTTATAAATTTTACAGGATAGACTTGACCTGTTGTTACGTATCTATGAAGTATCATATGTATTTAAAGCATTATGCACATTTTAAATACTCTGAACCAAACCACTTATGGAGATGGAAAACTGGTAGAGCACACTGTAGTTCTTAACAAGTAATTGTTGCAGAAGACTGCAGTGTTACTACTGTCATACTGTCCTTATGGGAGCAGGCAGGAGATAGTAAGTTACAGTCCAGAAGTTTTCTTAAGAATTTCAGGTAAGATGAAGATTATAATTACAGACTGAATAGCACATTTGGGTAGTAGGATGGGGGGAAAGTGCCAGAATTCCTCCAAGGAAGAGTGTGCTTTTTCAGCCTGTCGCAGTTCTTTGAAAAAAAGTCGGTAAAGTACATAAAGGTTACCTGTCAGACATAATGTTCCAAGATGTTCACAAAGCATTTGATAAGATTCTTTGTAGTAGGCTGCAAAGAAAATTAATAGTGACAGAGGAAGGAACATAACTTAGGTATGGTTTAAAAACTGATTATACTGGAAACAATTGTAGATGTAGTCTGCTTCTGAAGTAGCAGTAGGACCAGAGTTAATGAACACTGCTGATTGTGATGAAGAAGGAAGCTGCACAAGGGAAAAATTTGCTTCTGTGTGTTATTTCTGATTAGGAACAGCTGTCCAGATCTGTATGAAACTCCAGATTATAAATGTGGCACAGTCAGATGCACCTAGGTCTAGGTAACTAGCTTAATGGGTAAGGCTTTTTGGACAGAAGCCTATCTTTTGATGTGGATATTTAGTGGAGGATGAAGTACTAAGGGACCACTGTGTTTATGTGACTAACTGCTAACAGAAAATAATTATAATATCTTGTCAGAATTGATAGGGATGAGAAATGCAAATATATTAATTATATCAGAAGCAATTGGTGCACTTAGTCCTTTAAAGAACCAGTGAAGTACAAAATGTGTTTAAGTATGTCATGACTGACTTGCAATGATTTATGAAAAAATAACTTTAATTTATTTTATAGGAGGGTTAGAGAGTTGTAGAACTGCTCAGGTTGGAAGAGACCTCAAAAGATTATGTGGTTTAACTTTTCTTGGGAAAGGGAGGTTGTATGAGATTACCTAGCACCCTGTCCAATCACATATTGAAAACATCCAGTGATGGAGATTCTACCATGACCCTGAGAGGTTATTCCAGTGCTTGAAGACAGGTTTTAGTGAGGTATTCTGGAAAATTAATTGACTGTATCTTTTTACCCTTTCCAAAAAATAATAAAAGAAGCAGACAGTTGTAAAATTAAGAAGTGCATTAAAAACCTGTAAAATGAAATAATTATGTGCTATAGTCGCCCTGTGAAAGTAATTAACTCTACAGGGCATTTAATAAAAAAATGAGGCTTGACATTAATTTTCTGTAAATATTGCATCCCTAGCAACAAATAAATCAAGATGACTCTCCATTGCAGAGTACTTTATATTTGCTTGTAAATCTGTCTAAGACTTGTGGAAAAAATGCTATCAGATTGGAAAAATGATATTTTACTGTTCTTTCTCTCAGGTGGAAATGACTAAGCAAGTTGATGATCAATGGAAGTTCAGACTGCACCTGTTTACAAATTTGAGTAGGAACTCCTGAAATGTTATTCTTTCAGTGTATTGTAACTTCTGAGAAGCAAGGGGCTCTGTTGGTCATTCCATTGGGAGCAGTCACATGCTGGAACACACCTTAAAGTTAACTCTCTGTGTCCATTATCTTTGTAGGTCGTGAAATGATCCTGGTCATTTTATAATTTAGAAGTCCCACATTGTTATTGCAAAGGAACATACAGAGGGGGTTATTTCTGTGTACTTGTACATACATATTAACACAAGGTCTGATGCCTGACTGAATTCACATAGTTTGATTGCATTGTTGCAGATTTTGTGAAACAGAATGAAGGCACAACACTTAATGACCACCATCATGCACTGGATCATGTTTGCCTGTTGTAATGGGAGAGGCATGAGGCTTGGATAGAAGAATCTGAAACCTCATCACTTGAAAATGAACTGGAATACTCCTCTGCTAGGCAGCCTGTGTAGGACATGGAAATGTGGTGAGGGAATCAAAGAGTATGTGTTCTTCTGTATCCTCTGCCCTTTGTTCTGTCATAACGCAAAGGCTGTATCTATGCTGTTAAATTAAATGGGATAGTACTCAGGCACAAGGACTGGCACTTTTGCCCACACTTAAATTTCCTGATATGGTTTTAGGGCAGTCCAACTGGAACTCTCACAGACATGGCCTGGGCATGTTTCAGAGTGTAGCACGAGCTTGACATTTGCCTTTGTTACAGGAGTTTAGGCAAACACGTGAATTGTGTGTGATAGCTGGTCTTGGGACCAGAGGAAGTTTGTTGACCCTATTATATTTAGTTAGTTGGTGTAAATTAAGATGTTGATAATGTGAAATCCCTTTCATTTGTCTTTTCTCCTGCTGTCAGGTTTGTACAGTTTCACATCATGATGCTATTTTACTCATCCTCATCATACGATTTCCCTCTCCATTCTCAACAAAACATTCAAACTTTCATACTACAGTCATGACTTTTTTCTGCCTTTGCTCTTGAGTGCATTTCAGGTGATTTTTCCAGCCTATTTCCCTAAGCTGCCATGTTTGCTGCTCCCTCCTTAAAACCTCAGTTATTCTGTGTTATTTAATAAATGATTCAGAACTGCTGCAATTTGAAAGAATGGATTAAAAAGCAAAGCATGTACGATCTCTCTCCCAGTTTCCCAATTTTCTCCCTACTTCCTTTGCATTCACACGCTCAAACATGGTTTTACTTTTGCTGTATTTTAGGTTATAATTTCCTTAGGATGCATTTGTGCCTTGTTCCGGACTTTTTAAATGAGTAATGGGAAATGGTGATAGGAATGTTTTGCTTTTCAGAAGCTTCTGCTAATCTTTCTAAAGGCATAATGCTGCTGATGGCCACAGAGTTGTCCATTCATATTATGTATAATTATGATGAGCTAAGATCAGTTATATGTTGAAAGTAGATAACTGTTCAGTGTGAACATAACTTCTATATCCGTTTTTTTGTTTGATCAGGTGATTCTTAAGGAGTCAAATAGAATTCCCAATGTTTGGTGTCTTGTAACTCTTTAAAAAAATTGTCACTAAAGCACAGATATCTGAAAAAAAAATCCATTTTTGTTTACATGATAAGGTTTGGTACATATGGTTTTAAAACAGTCTTAAATAACAAAATTGGAAAAATACAACCTAACTTTCCATAGCTGTGTTTCTACAGATGCAATTGTATAATGCTAGACCCTCTCTACTGCCTGGTAATATTACTTTTGCCAGATAGCATCTGGAAGACTGGGCATTATATGGCATGAGTACTTGACTAATATCTGTCTGAACTGACTAGAATACTAACAACTGTGTATTCAAACCACTCCCAGAATGTTTATGGGGAGGGATGCACTTTTCAGATATCTGTGCTACATGTGGTAAAGGATCCAGAAAAGTGCTGTGAGAGCTCAACTGCTGCTCAGGTGGTTTTGTCCTGACTACGAATGAATGTGGTGTCTGTACATCCTTCTCTGTGTAGTTATCAATTCCTGCAGTCACTTTGGAGACAAAGCTGTGCTCCAAGGAGGTTTTCTGATTTGAAACAAACTGCTAGGGTACCCTGAGTAGAAGGAGAACAGGAGCTTTGAATAAAATCTTCTTTATGACAGTACCTGAAATATAGAACAGAAGTCCTAAAATAATTTGAACAGGTTGCTCTAAAAGCTCTGGGCAATCTGTTTTTCTCTGAGAAGACAGAGATGAGTTAAATCAAAATAGATTTTGCCAAGGACTGTTAATTCTTTAGTTAACAACTGTCTTTTTTTTATGATGAGAAAAAAGATTTTTAAAAAGTTTATATTTGAATGGTAAATATATTTGGGTTTGTTTCGTGTAATCACTATGAACTTGCCAGTTTCTTGGCAGAGGGATGGGAAAAAAATATATTTCATTTGCAGTGTGTTGCTAAAATTAAGAACAAATATTACTTAAAATTAAGGACAAACATATTTTATAAATCTTGCATAGATTAGCCAATCTGTCTTGTAGTACATTAAAACATATCCATACTAATAATTTTTGTTTAAGTCAAGGTAATGGACTAGAAAAAAATACAGTACACTGCATCATGATTGGTGTTTTAAAAATACATGAAGAGGTGTTTTCCACCTGTCGAAATGTTCTGTCTGACAGTCGGCTGGCTTGGATATTTCCCAACCTGCTTAAAGTCTGACTGTGCCCTGTATCTTGTTGCTTGTGTCTGCAGTGGTTGGCTTCTCTCTTTCAAGAAGAGTAAAAGCGGTGCAGGCAGATAACTCAGGTTCTGTGCTACCACAGTCCTATTAAAATTTTATGAATTTTGAGGATCTAGGAGACCAAGGAATGGCAATACAGTTATTCCAAGGCATTAAGTTAGCCTGGAGAACACCCTGCTGCTAGAAGCATGTTTTTCTCTCCAAGAAAATGGCGTGGCGTCCCTTTGTAGTGCAAAGGTAAAGTAAGGTTCTTTTCTCTCCAAGTCGAACAGGGAAATGTATGGTTTTGATTCTTCTATTACAAAGACTTTATTAAAACTGCTTTCTTTTGGCATATGAAACATCATTCAGAGAACTGGAAGGAAATAGTCCTAACAGGGAAGAGTTCATTTTACACTGAATATACCTACAGTTTATAGTCCCAGAAAGCATGAAGGAATTTCTGAATCAAGTGGGTCTCATCTAAAGATTGGAGCCGGATGTTGTCCAAAGTTACCTCATATACTAAAAGGATGTAGTTCTCTAATGTAATTTGAGAATGAAAAATGAACTGAAATCATCATGTTCTCAGGGACATACTGTTGCTTTACAGAAAAGTGCTTAGAAGAACTACCCTGCAATATGTCTTAAGATTAATTGAAATGTTAGAAAACTGAGTGGAAATTTGTCTATTGATATTAATATCCCAAAGTAAATGTTACTAATCAAAAGCTCTGGCTTGATTATGAGGACTGTCTAGATGAGATAATTTTGAAACCCTAAGTAGAAATCAGGCAAAAATAGTAAGACTAGTAAGACATTTCCTTCTGAAATAAATATATACCACAAAGAAGTTGTATTTTTTTAATCAGTAAAGTATTAAAGTATATTGGGAAAAAACTCAAATAGTTTAAATTTTTTTAATAACTGATACCTCAGAGGTAACTAACAGACCATTGTTTTCATAAAACTCTGACCCATGCCACTAGATCTCCATGTGCTATAAACCCCTCCCTTATAATACATTTGAAGTGTCTCTTTCCTGCTGAATTAGGTGCCTGTATCTGTCAATACAGCATTGCCTGTCCAGACTCTTCCTGCCTCTAACTGAGGTACCTGTAATTCTCTATCACTGTTTTCTCAGATTTACACTTTCAAACCAGTATTTCATTACATTTTGTATGTCACAAAGTGTGTTTATACCCAGCCAGTATAGTACTTTCAGATGCTGGGACAGTCTGCATAGTGAGGATGACCCATTAACACATTCACATTCTGTCTTGCAGAATGAGTTGTTTGGGATGACACTCTTCTTGGTCTGTGTAACATTTGGGTGCAGTTAGATTTTTACTAAAGCACCTATGTTTATAAGATAAGCTCTATACTCTCATTACAGTAGATGGAGATACAGTTAATGCAGTCTGTGGAATGAGGAGAATGTCCATTTCAGTGAGCAGAGCTATTTTCCTGGTTTCATTAACTCTATTGGTTAGGATACCTAAGGTGGGATCGGTTCGTTTATCTGAATATGATCCAGTGCCATTTCAGATGTCCCATGGTGTCAGAGACATCATCCGACCTGAGAGGTACAGGTATGACACAGGGCCTGTGGGAGACTGGTACCCTTTACAGAGGGGTAGCTGGAGGCTAGACAGGTTTCTGACATCTTGGGTAGTAGTAAATCACTGTATTTAGGTAACTGAATCAAATCCTGCACTTTCAATAGAATTTAGGTATCTTAATAGGAAGCTGAATTCCATGCAGGTCTGAGGCATCTATGGAAGGATTACAAGTAAGACATGGAAACCTGTAGATTTGCATGCTGCTGCACTGTCAGCTTCAGGACAGATGAAGTATCTTTTGGTATCTCAGACTGTGCTAGGGGCTTAAGATTAAGCAATTGAGGTAAGGGCAGAATAAGTGACCTGGGGCTGTCAGGTTAATGGGTGGGATAAACCCATCTAGAGCTTATGTGATGGACTGACCCTGAGGAATCTAGGGCCTTCCAGGCTGATGTGCATCGAAGTCAATTGCATATATCTTGACTCTCCTCTCTTTGGAAGACATTAATTATGTGAGCATCCAGACAGTTATTCCTGCAGTATCCAGCTGGTGTTCTTACTTTAAGACAAACCACACTGCACGTCAGAGATGGTGGAACACGTCATCTTTCTTTGCCATCACAAGCCCAGAGTACCTTAGGGCAGGCTTTTATCTTGAAGTACAGGGAATACTTCTTAAGCCTTTACTTAACCATTCATTGCTGCTTATTTGGGTGGAATTTCCTAATGGCATCAAAAGGCCATAATAATGAATGCAGGTCAGCCTTTACAGAAGAATGTGCCATTACTAAAATTTGCTAGCATGAAAGACAAGACAAATGGTGTCTTATATTTATATTCCAGTATATAAAATGCAGTTGTAATTGGAAAATGTTTAATAGTGGTCATGGTAGAAGTGAAAATTGCTTTATAATTGTATATTAACTTTTTGGGGTTGAAGAAGTTTATTCAAATTTAATCCATAAGGAAAAGCATTCATGAATTTTTCTAAAATATTGAGGCCGTCACTGACTCTGGGTAAAGGTTCTCAGTGACTGCTTCTGCTAACTCACGTTTTCTAAAAGGTAGATTGTACATACTGCTGAGACCTGTTGCTTATTGTTGACACATTTAACAAGTGTATGAATATGTGTAACTCAGTCTTTCCAAATAGCTCTAAATATGCCATATTTTTGCTTTAGACTTCTTAGTATCACTGATATTTTGAAACAGTGCTCAGATTTGACTTCAGTATGTTGTACAAGGCTGCTTTATATTATTTAAATTCCTTAAATTCTGTTAGTGCCAAGAGGAAATGCCTCAGAGCCAATTTGGGTTTAAATGCAAAAATGCAGGCATCCTACTTGCAACAAATTACCCTCTGAATGTTTATCATTGTAAAGATTGATTACAAGAAAGATATTGTTTGTCAAGAGCTTTATGGGAAAGAATGGGAAGGACTTGAACTAGCCATAAGATGAGAGAAATTGGATATCTGTTTTCTTCATAACAGTTACATCTTTCCAAGAAATATAAGTGGCTTCCTGGTGGACCCTTAAGAATTAATAGTTGAATTGCAGGAACTATAGTAACTGTAGATTTTTGTGGGAAAAAAGATCACTGTCTGAATAGTAAACTGGAAACGTCTTGATATCACTCACATTGCTACTCTCTTGTGACCTACATAAAGAAACAGTACTACTATTTCCAACAAATTTATTTTTATACTAAGAATATCGGACCTTAAATCAGTTACTGAATCCAGAAGTAGTATAACATGAACGGCACTACATAACATACGCAAACAGAGTCTGTCCCTCTGACATGTAGTCATCCCAATTCACCTGAATTTAAACATTGAAGTAAGCTGCATTCTCAGACCAGTAGTGCTGTTAACCCATTGTGAGGCTTGCTTAACTTCCCAAAATGTTTAACAGATATTTCTTCTTTATGGAATGCATTTGGAAAAACTACATCAATTTTCCTAAATATTTCTGTTAGTCTGATTAGTTGAAGAGGTTGATACATAGGCCTTTATCTGCTGAGACTGAGTACATGCTTGAGTTCATAAATTGGAATACTTGCAGTCAGTTATGGAAAATAATCTCAAAGGTTTGTCCCTAAGTTGTGACAACTCCATTGTGAAACAGTCTGATAAGAGAAAGGTGCCTGAAAGGCTGAAGGTAATCTGTGATCACAGGAAATCTTTGACGATTATCAATTTCTGTGGGATACTAAATGTGTACTTCAGATTAGGCAGTCTGTTCATTCCTTTCTTGATTGCTTAATATAGAAGCTAGTTGTTCCAGTTAATCAGTCTGAAGAGATGAGCTCTCCATTTTTTCTTCCCCAAGAGATTTAATATTTTTAATACAGAAAAAAGATTTTGTTGATATAGTAATCTTGTTTCTTTCAATCAACCCATTGTTCAACCAGCTGCAGTTTTGGGTTATTACTTTGTGCCAGAAAAGCCACAATATTTGCTTTCCTTCTGACTAAGAGGATATGAATCCCTCAGGCAGGGGCCACACCTTGAGTACTGTGTCCAGTTCTGGACCCCTCAGTTCAGGAAGGATATTGAGGTGCTGGAGCAGGTCCAGAGAAGAGCAACGAGGCTGGTGAACGGACTCAAGCAGTCCTGTGAGGAGAGGCTGAGGGAGCTGGGGTTGTTCAGACTGGAGGAAAGGAGGCTCAGGGGAGACCTCATCACTCTCTACAACTCTCTGAAAGGAGGTTGTAGCCAGGTGGGGGTTGGTCTCTTCTCCCAGGCAACCAGCAGTAGGACAAGAGGGCATGATCTTAAGCTGTGCCAGGAGAGGTTTAGGTTGGATATTAGGAAGAAATTTTTACAGAGAGAGTAATCAGACATTGGAATGGGCTGCCCAGGGAAGTGGTGGATTTACTGTCCTGGGGGTTTTTAAGATGAGACTGGATGTGGCACTTACTGCCCTAGTCTAGAAACCACGGTGGTGTTGGATCAAGGGTTGGACTTGATGATCTCAGAGGTCTATTCCAACCAGGTTAATTCTATGATTAACCTGTAATCCATGTAGAGCAATCTGGTTTAACATATTTTGCATAATTAATACAGATATCAATTAGTGATGGGTACCATAGTCTTTTGACAATCATTTAAATTTGGGAATTGAGAACTCAACCTGCGTTAGAACTATAACATTGTCTTCCTATTGTGACTACTTTCTATGTTCTGTCTTAATGTCAACACACAGTATAGAAAGGAATTGTGAATTGTCACATTGCAGAAAGAAAAAAACTTTTATGATAAACTTTCTCATTGGTCTGAGGGTACTGTTCGTCTGGACTTTAGTTTCTTGGAATTCATCATTAAACCCCGCTTTTATCATGCGGAATGCAGTGGTGCTCTAGTACAGCAGTTTATGCATACCCTGGTTGCAGTAGCCAGGGTTTTGACTATTATTCCTACATATGTTGGTCAGGTTATTTGGTCTCTACTGCTTTATTTACTGTAGGTAACACTGATCAGTTATGCTGAGGGCTTTTTGTCTCAACAGAGTCACAAAGAAATCCTTTTTTAATGAGACAGCAGAATGTTCATGTATGTGTTAAGCATGGATAGTATATGATTGAGATATCATTTAACATTCCTTGAAATCTTAATGTAAAATAAACATACAGAAAATTAAGAGTAGATTTGGGAGCAATTTGGAGCATTTTTTGAGGTCAAGTGTGAGTCAGAACAATTTCAAAAGAATTTTTTGCCCCACTTAATAATTAAATATGTTTCAGTTTTAATAGAAATTTCACTCTAGCTCTAGCTGACTTGCATGTTCTCAGAGTTGTTTAAAAGCAGTGCCTACTAGGTCTGTGTTGTTTTTTGGATTATTTCAGATTGACTGTTGCCAGAGGTAATGTTTAAATTAGAGCTACGTTTATTAAAGCTTCAAAATTACCTGTGTATAGTCTATAGTTCCAGTAATACAATAGTTCTAGTAAAAGTATAGTTCTAGTAATACAACAGAGCTCCTTGTTAGAACAAGAGATAGATGATTGTATTTTATTATTTTGACATTTGATGGCATGAGTTTGAAGTTCTGGATGTCTAATATATATGAAACCTAATAATTTTAAATCTAACTCTGTATGATGGCGTGATTTTCTAACTCTACCTAAGAAAAATGTCCTATCTTTTTTTTCTTTACTGATCTCTTTGTTTTTCCTTTTACATTCATTACAGTGTTACATTTGTTTAGTAAAAAAGCCTTTGAGGAAAAAATAATAAATTTTTTTTGAATTTTTGAAAGGATTCATCATTTTACTCTTCCCCAAAATGCATTTTGTATCATACTCTATGTATTCTTGAGACTGGATGTGGCACTTAGTGCCATGGTCTAGTAACCATGGTGGTAGTGGATCAAGGGTTGGACTTGATGATCTGAGGTCCTTTCCAACCTGGCTGATTCTATGATTCTGTGATTCTTCCTTCATTCAGAGGAAAATTGTATAATGCTACGCAGTGACTTCATCAGATGACTTTAAGAAGTGCCTTCTGATGTTCCAAAGGAGCCTCTACTCAGAATTTGTAGACGTGTATGTGTATCTGTTCAGACTGAGGAGGAAGTTAATCAATGAATGAGGCTGTTTACCTGAAAACCTCTTAATGGGACTTAGGTTCACCTCCTCTCCTAGGACTGCCTGGCTGTAATGTGGGGCGCTTCCCTGCTAAGTCTGAAAGCTTTCTGCCAGCGTTATTGCACTCATCCATAAATGTTCAGGAAAATTATTTTAAAGATGATTACCACTGCTGTCATACCTTGGAATTCTCTCCCATGGGGGTGCATGTATTTAACATCAGTTCCTTGGGTACTCATTAGGGAGTAGTGGTGCACAGATATTCAATGGATCAAATTCTGTCTTGTTCTTGGCAGCGTATGAATCACTCACTTGTGTGGACTACCCATCTTTGCAAGTATTACATTACATGTACTGCTTTCTGCTGATTAGAGGGGAGATTTAAGGTGCTTGTTCTAGGACAGTCACTTGCAGATCTCCTTCCCCAAGGCTTAGATAATGCAAGGCAACCTGCATTTAAAGAAGTGGACCCTATTCCATGATTCCCACATCTTATACTATAGTTATGATCATGAACAAGAAGAACAGCAATTGCTTTTTCTGCACACGCTTTTTTTTTGCTTATCTAGCTTTCAGCAATTGTGAAGAGTGAATTCACATACATATTTCAGTGTCAGCTTTGAAATGTGTAGATCTTTGACTTTAACTACATAGTAAGTAAGTAGTGCTTTAATGTCTTCACAGTGTAAAGGCTACTGCTTTCTTCAGAATGGGCAGCTTGTGACATAGACTTCTGGGCATTGCTTTGTCATAGTTCACATTTGTAACAGTGGAGTAATTAGTAATTACTAATTACTCTGCAGAGCCAACAGCAGAGCACTGTTCTGGGTTCAGCAATAGCATTTTTGGAGCCTGAAACACTAAAATGGGCTACCTCACAATTTTATCTAAATACAGCCAAAGAGTGCTGCATAGTTATTGCTACACTTCTTCACTCATTAAGTGCAAAGTAATAATAATAATAGCTTCAGAAAATATATGGAAAGTAAATACTACTTTCAAATTTTTGTGAGAAAAAATAACTTCTCTGCCTTTCATAACTATTGCTATTAGTCATTTATACTTAAATCCATTTGCCTTCATTAATTTTCCATGACCACTTTAAATTACATTTATTATTCTGCACAGTGAGAAATACTTCTGGTTCTTGATTGCCTTTCTTCTTCTGTTGTGTACTCTGCCACTCAGGAAGGAATCATAGTTTTAATAATTTTTCTCAAGGAACTATTTTTGTATGTCGTAAATACGTGTTTGTGATTTTTAAGGAAATACTAAGGAGCTTTCAGGATACTTATACCATTACAAGGTAAGCACTGGAGGTAGTTCAGTGTGAGGACTGCCTGTAGGCAGAACTCCTGGAGGAGAACCTTGGGGGTGACTCAGGACTTGGGGATGTGAGAAGGTCAGTTCCCTGATACAGTGTGTTGCTTCAGAAAGTTTGGGAGGCACTATTACTTCAGCCTTTTAAGGTGTTAAAGTTATTTTCCTCTCTAAATGGATTCCCAAACATACTATTTTATTGTTCAGTTTGTTTTTACTGAATTCTTAGATGTTCTAAATTTCTATCAAGTTCTGTGTTGTTTCCCTGTGGAACACCTAGCTGACTTCTATCTTCATACACATTAATGTTTCAGGTCGATATTTCTCAAGTGCATATTTTCAATGTGTTGATTTATCAAAGATATGTAAACCAATGTTAACTTATTTCCAGTCCAGTGATGATACATGCAATGTATTATATTGCAGCAAACCAAATGCAAATTTTGGCTAAAAAAAAGTCTCAGCGGCAAAAAATACTAAAAATATCTTAGATTACAGAAAAGTAAGGCTCTTTGAAAAGTCACATCCTCTATATTGTCATGCCTTTAACAGGATCAGGTATGCTGTTATAAGCTTCATCTGTCCAGATGAATGTTGCAAATGCTAGGTGATGGAAAACATGCGCAACATGTTTCCCTGGATACTCTGTACCACTGCTGTTTTGGGGCAATATTTATTCTTCTGGTAGCATTTTTGCAAATACCTTTCTATAGTTTAAACTTCTGTTATTCCTTCTTAGCTCTGCACCTTTGACTCCTTGCGTTCAGCTCTCTCAGTGCAGCCTGGAGAGCAGTTCAGTAAATGAATTCTGCAAAGCCTGGGTGTGTACTGGTCAGCTTAATGGTCAGGTTTTCCAGCTTTATGTGGGATAATGAGTATGTGCACTCTATATGATCTATAGTCCTAGGTCAAGGGCAGGATGCTTTAGTGAGTTGTCAGCATCCCACTTCTTCACCAGGAATAGTGTCAGTGGTGGTGATTTCCTTATATTGAGTTTGTTCAGGGTTATTTTTATCTATTTTAACCCATATTTTTACTTTTCTGTTGATCTCTAGGGCTTCTAATAGCATGATTGTTGAGGTTCATTAATCTTTTCCCTATATGGTACTATTTCTTTTGGTGAAGGAGAACCATTCAACTGGAAAGCTGAGGAAAAGTTAAGCTTAAAAAAAAGTTATGTGATAACCAGCTCAGTTTATACCATTTGGAAAGTGTGGAGTAGATGCCTGAACTTTGGGTTCTGTTGCTGTTTCAGCTAGGAGAAGCTATACAGACAGTTGCAACAAAAAATACAGATGCAGCTAAAATCAAGCAAAAGTAAGTTCAAGACCAGACAAGGACAGTTAAGGCTTGTGGCCTGGTATGACTAGTTATTTTTATAAAATTGAGGGCTTTATGCTACCCTTTAGCAAAACCAGTTTCCTGATTCACATTTCACATATTCACATATTCAGAAATTTACCATTGGAGTGGACAAATTTATCCTCTGCTTACCTTAATAGCAGTATTTCAGATACTTTATTCTTTCTATGTAGTGAATATTAAGAGAACAGCATGTAAAATAGTTACTTATTTTCTAGATGTATAAATCTACCAATTACCTATTAGAATTAGTTTTTAGTTGTTAGCAACATACGGTGTTTCATACCATTGCTATGATTGCACTGAGTGTAAATCAGCTTGGAGAAGCAGAATAACTCCTTCAATACAACCAGTAAAACTAATTCAATCACTTCAAAGTCTACCGTCCTATCCATACATGCTTGTGACTTTTTCCCTGGCTGCCACTCTCTTTCACTTTTCACTGGTCTTTAACAGTTGAAAGGGTGGAAAACGAGGGCGGAGCTTTTACAAGTCAGAAGAGAGTGGGACAACTTGAGTAGGATATCTTCCAGTGATAGGACTTGTGGGAATGGTTGAAAGCTGTGCCAGGGGAGGGTCAGACTTGACATCAGGAGGCATTTCTTCAGCAAGAAGAGTGGTCAGACGCTGGAACAGGCTTCCTAGAAGGGAAGCTGTTGATGCTCCAAGCCTGTCAGTGTTTACATTGTCCTTAATAATATGCTTTCACTTTTGGTTAGCCCTGATGGGGTCAGGCAGTTGGACTAGATGAGCACTGTAGGTCCCTTCCAACTGAAAGAGTCTATTGTATTCTGCAGTTTGTTCTGTAGGAATGGGAAAGGAGCCAAAAGTACGTGTCAGTTGTGGCTGGAAGATAAGTGCTGTAGCGAAGTGGCAGGCAGGCATGTTCCAGAGTGCCAACCCTTTGGCTGTATTCCTCTTTCAGGAATCTCTTCTCTCTATTTGTGCTATACTGTTGTGTCTTTCTGCTGCCTCATCTGCCTCCTGGCTTTTGCAGCAAGTTGCCTTGTGACTGTGCCTTGTGGAGTCACGATAAGCATGTAATGAGGAACATGAAAACATACGTCTTGAAAAATGACTTCCCTTTGAGTAGTAGATGCTTTATTTGCTAATTGTGTCAGTGTTTCATGTTGTCGTTAAAAGATGGAAAACCTCAGTAGTGAATTTCCATAATTTGGGTTGAAGGGATTACATCTAAGACTGGCTTTAGAAGTGTTCCTCTGAGACTGTTGGAGTGCTGATGTTTGGTAATAATAACCATATGGCTGTCATCTATTGTCTTTAATTTACTGAAAAGTCCTAGGATTTTCCTGTCTCCTGTCATTGTGTTTTGATGTCTTTTTGTCTTTGTTGTGGCATATGCCTGCATTTAATTCTTTCTTCTTCAAATAATTTTTCTCCTTGTTAGTAAATGACCCAGTAGTTACTCTGCTCATTTTACTTTGACATTTACTTTAAGGTCCTATACTTTTTTTCCATGAGTGTTTCTTCAGAACTTTTGCTATCATTGAAAATACGCTGAAACAAGTGAAGGTGATTTTGGTTGTATATTGAAGCAGTAGGGGTATAGATTTGCTGATAAACCCTGAAGAACAGATTTGAAATCAGTGAGATGACACATTTCTGTATTTCTGTGACTTACATAGTGCTATATATACCTGAGATGGTCAGATTCACAATTTTCCAAGGAATAATAAACATATTTCAGCATTAGGTTATATCCGTGTAAAGATATTAAAATACACTCATGTATTTAACAATGCATATATTCACTATGAAAAATGCTATATTGATGTTTATAAGAAGTATTTATAACATTATGATATAAAGAATTCATCATCAGGTAATCAAGACAAATTAGTTGCTGAAGAGTACAAAAAAATAGCAGTGAAATTTATTTTAACCTTATCATAATAAAGTTAAGTAAATGCTTTTTTAGTAAAGTGTAGACCTGATGCCATTGGGAAAGAGAAAACATACAGCATTTATATTATATTTATTGTGCTTTTTTTGTATGACCATGATAATTGAAAAGCATTATGTGTGACCAGAGGTGTAAAATGGAGAGATACTTCATTAATGACTTTATTATTCTGCTGGTGATACCATGAGGTGCTTGATAGGTTGATGTACACAGATGTAGTGGGCTTTAACCTGCTTACTCAACAGTTTGTGCTTATTCATTGATAGTCAATGCTTTGTACTGCTGTTATAATTGTTTAGTTTTTTGGTTTTTGGGGTTTTTTTTGAAGAATCACATAATTGTATGAAAAACTGATTGTATACATACCCCTTTTGAAATAAATTTATTTACCCTTATGTGTCTGCTGAGATCCTAGACACTCTGAGAAACCATCTTCTGGGGGCTGGTAGACATCTTCTAAACATAGTCAGGGCCAGAAACTGCTGCTAAAATTCACTCTTTCAGCTTACTGTTACCCTCGTGTTGGCATGCAAAGGCTGAGATGGTACAATCCTTAGCCATGTCACTCTTTCTTGAGGATTGGACTGTTCTGTTATTTATTTATACCTGTATTGTGATGTAATGTCTAAGTTGTCCTGGTTCTAGCACAAGCCTAATAATTACACTGCCTGAAATTGCAGTTTCTAATATCTATCAAATGGTCCATGACTCCCTGGAGATGAACTGGTATATTAAAATCTAGCTCTTTTTATCAAAATACCTCTGTATCAGCTTCTTCATGAATCCAAGTTATACATAGCATGGACAATGAATGTCTCATTTGGCAAATACTTTTCTGAATACTGTGATTTTTTTTGAAGTAAAAGTATAGATTAAAATAGTGTATAGCAGAAGGCTGTAAAGGCAGTGATGAAACAACAGATCTATTATTGAGAGCCTCCTATGAAATAACGTATCTTGCCATTCTTCACTTTTATGTGGCGCAGTATCTTCACATTTTGTATTGGTTTGCATTCCAGCTACCTTGTCTGCTCTCAGTGACAGTGGTGTTTATAGGGTGAGTTAACCGTATGGTATCAATATAATTACAGACTGCACAGAAAACATATAACACTTGGAATATTTGGAATCATTCTGATTTTGCTACTGAATGTCAGCCTTCAATAAGGTTGTCATGCTTTTTGCTGAGAATAAGGTAGCAGTGAGAGTGAAAATACCTCTTATCTTTTTACAGCATCTGGTATTCAGTGGAGTAGAAGATCAGGCATCATCATGCTTACCAGGATTTAAGTGATTTATGTGGAGCCGTTTAGATAAAGTGAGCATGTTTTGAGAGCAGTGACAGAAAGTAATCAGAATCTAATGTGTGCGAACTAGAGACTGATGGTGAAACTTGGGATCCACAGAGAGCAACCAGAAAGCTTTGCACAGTGAGAATCCAGTGTGCTGCTCAGCAGTTCTGCTCTTATGTGCTAGGAGTAATAGCAGCGAAACAAGAATATAATAATATTCATAAGAATTGGGCTGATGTTTTGGAGATTCAGAAGTACTGTATTCAAGACCACTTTTAAGGCAACTCCAGATTTTTAAACTTTTATTATATGTCATCTATTCATTCACGACAATTCCATGGAATAAAAAAAAAAAAAAAAAAAGGGCATAGTTACCTTAAAAAGAAAAATAACCAAAATACAGAAGATACTTCTGTGTAGGTTGACAGCCAGTTTTAACCATGATTGTTTGGGCTTTCTTGAGAAGTGGCTGCTATTATGCCCTGGTAATTTTATGCCTCCTGCCATTGCAGAGTCTTCCACCACTCTGATTAAGGAGTAACATCTACCATGAGGTATTTTTCTTTCTTCTGTGTTACCCATGACTTAATCAATTTTGGACTATGACAAGCACAATGTAGTACAGAATAATTCATAACATTTGCTATATTTGAAGTTATAATGTTTACATTATTGGTTTTGTAATTTATTTATGCATCTCAACAAGCTAATAGCACAATTGGACTATTAAAATGTTTACTAATGCTTCCTTCAACTTGTTTCTTTGCAATTGCAGTTCTAACACAATTACTGCAAATAAATATGTCTCTAAACAACAAAAAAAAGGTAATCATTACTCTATTAATTTATGTTCCAGTTGAATCCTGAATTCAAAGTTAATTTAACTGGAACAGGTAGTATTCATATTTCCTTCTTCTGTAAGTACAAAAGTTAATTGTAAATGCTAAAAGTGAAGGGTTTCAGTATAAACTCAGCTCTTCTTTGTGTACAGAGATAAACAGTAGAAGAAAAATATAGTGTTACTATGTGTGGAAGATTTGTTATCTCAATTTTTTACTGTAATAAGAATATAAATGTAATAAGACTAGGCCTTTGCTTTCTTTAAACTATAGTACTGAAGAGTCTAGTTGGTGTGTCTTTGTTGCTCAGATGCCACTTTTTGGTTGGGATTTTGCAGAACAGGAAAAAGAGATGATCAAAACCAGGGGATGGCTTATTTCATGTTCACTGAATAGAAGTCACACATTTTTCTTGTTTTATTCCCACTGGTTTGCTAATGGTGTTTTTCTAGATCTCAGCATATTTCATGGAATCTGAATCTCAAAAGAGCCCTTTCATCCTGGAAATGAGAATGTGTTGGCACAGTGGCGTGAATCATGGGCAAGTTTCCTAGAGTTGTATCTAGTACTGTGCTTGTCTTTACAGAACTTCGTGATCCAGCCCTGGCGTTATTTATAAGCATCAAGGACAAGGCTTCGAACATGCCTGCTCATCTGACTCCTTAATTTCAGAATGAATTAAGTACTTAACTATCTTTAAAATATAGGGCTGAGTTAATTTTACCTTAAACATGTCAGTTTTACATCATCTCTTGGTACTGATGTATTTTATATTTCTCTTTAATTTAAGGTTTTCACAGCACTTTTTATACTGATCCCCGTGGCATACAGTCATTAGAGCTGCTATCAGACAAGTAAGAGATTCTGTTTGAGTTTCAAGATTGTTTAACCTGTTCTGCACAGCTTGTGATTTGTGTTAGGTTTTGTAGTAAGTCCATAGAAACATTTAGCTTTCTCAGGTGCTTCTTTAATAACAACATCATATATTGCTCTGAAACATTTATTTTCAAATTCATAGAATTTGCCTCTATGAAATGTTTTCCATATGGTGTGATGAAGAGAAGTTTAATAGAGGATGATAGACAATACCCAAAATATAGTGTAGATCACAAAGGTCAGTCTGTATATTTTCATTTCTTTTTACCAGACAACCACTTAGGAAATGCTATATTATTCCAAGATTTTTAGTTAACTATATGGATTGCACCATTTTTGTTTGCACATATTGGAATGTGTCTTCATATCACAACAATAGCCTAGCCTTTAATTTGTGTGCTGCAGTTTTAATTGGTAGAGATGTTTTCTGTAGCAGCATACATCTTCTGAAATAGAGCAGTGCACATCTTTTGATTAATGCAGACTAAGTCACTGGAGTGTTCATGTTGGCAGCATCAATTTATAGGCATAAAAGCTAGAAAAGAATGCAGAAAGAATAGCAAGCCTGTTATTATCATTCCGTGTCACTTTATTTATATATTGATGTTCCAAAATCTGGACTTTTGCCTACTGATGTGCTATTTAAATAATATTTTCTATTATCAAGTTGTAGATATTTTTTTGGTTTGATTACAGAATGATGATTTTTCCTACTCTGTTCTAAACTACTGGTAGATAGATGCAAGACTTCAAATGACATATGACTTTTTTTTTTTTTCCAAAAGCTGGAATTAATCAATTTTATGGAAAATTCTTTTCATATCTGTGTAATTTCAGCTGTAGTAGTATTTTGAAAATAGGACATTGCTGCTACCTGAGTTACTAAGACAAGTCAACTTTTTTTTCTTGACCTTGCTTGACTTGGATGCCTTGGGCTTTCTGAAATACCCTAGCAAATACTAAAGTGGCATTTAACATATGGTCTATGCTTAAACTCCATTTATATGAAGTTTATTTATCCATTTAGTTTTTGTTTTTAAACCTTGATATATAAAGTCCCTAAGAAGAGTCTTTTAAGGAAATTACATGCTCATAGGGAAAATGCAAACATGACCTAATTGCAGAGTGAACCCTACTTATAATATTTAATCTCAGAAAAACTGAAATGAACATCAGATAACTACACTGTGATTCTCAGGCCTTGATGCATGCAGATGTAAGCTGTGTCTACTTAAGCATATTAAGTATTTCCAGGACTGTTACTTGGTACTGAAACTGGCATGAAAATGGCTGCATCCATGGTGGTCATGTCTCATGCTCTGCAAAACAGAGGGTGCATGCAGAACTTTCATTGTGAATGGTCCCTGGCCTTGGATAGTGTGTGTTTCAGCCAGGACCCATATTTCTCTTGGAGAATGTAGTGAATTGTGTCTGCCCAGATCCGTTCTGGCCATTGGGTGGTATAGTTGGTCAACTTCCAGTTCACAGGGACAATCCCTGACACTCAGGATCTGTGATTTTCAGAAAGCACTGGTTAGCAATAGCTTTGGCTCAAGAGATTGGCTCTTTGGTGCCCCTGATTCCTATTAATTGATGCCCCTGGGTGTATGCTCCCAGTCATGATTGTCCTGCATGTCCCTGCCCTTCCAGGAGGCTGAAAAAATAGACAGGCTCTGGAGTCTGTGTCAGTTTTTACTTTGAGGCCTGAGAATTTCCAGCCTTAGGTTTTTGGCTTTTTGGCATATTTGAATCAAAAGATTCCTAAACCTAAGAATATTGAGTGAGGAGCAAGGTTTGCTAGCAAGCTAAATTTAGATCATGGAGACAAAATTTAACATGTGCATTAACATTTCAGGGATATATATATATATATAAAATATTTATATATAAATATGTATTTAGATGGATAACATAAATTAATATTTAACATTAAGGTTTTAAAGTGTGCTTAATCAGTGAGATGCTCTACCTTTGCTCATTTCTCATTTAGCTCCCTGCTTATTCTCCACCTCAGCACAATTTTTAGATTTGTTCCCTTGATTTCTCATGTCCTGCCTCATAACTTGTTGTCTTCAAACAGAAGATTGATGAAACATGACATGAACTTTTCCCCTTCCTCTCCTTTATATTTTTTGTTTGTTTGTTTCCTTGCTTGATTCTATCATCTCTTTTCTCCTTTTTCTGCTTTGTATTTCCTTGAGAGCCTCCTGGCCATCTCCTGACACCCTTCTCTCCAGATACCCAGATTGCTTGCCTTCCAGCTTCATCCTGGGTTTCTCTATTTTAGAAACATTTTATAATGGAAAACAAGGTGTATTTTATAGTGTCTGATGCCATATCTTGTATGCGAACAGTCACAATTTTGCTTCCTAGAATTAAAGAAAATCTTTTTCAACCAAGAAGGAACTATAATCCATTGGAGGCTTCTGAGAAACCAGAAGAAAATAAAAATGAAAATATAACTTTTTGTTTCTTGTCTATTCTACCCCTCTTTTGTTTGTTTAATCTTTTGATTATTTAGATTTTTTTCCTTTTAAATTACTTGCACTTTCTGATTTTGTAGATGCATGAAAAGACCAATATCTTTTCTTGGAACATCCCTCTAAACAAGTACTTTTGAAATGGGCATTAATATTCTCAGTCGTTCAGGTGGGCAGCCATGAAACTCTGGGCAAGAACTGACATTCTCCAGTGATTATCAACAATTCTACCTCTCTTACAAGAGCATGTAGTGACAGGACAAAGAGAAATGGCGTAAAACTGAAAGGCAGTAGATTTAGATTAGGTGTTGGGAAGAAATTCTTTACATGAGGTACTGTGGAACAAGTTGCTGTGGCAGTGTTCAAGGCCAGGTTGGATGAAGCTCTGAGTAACCTGGTCTAGTGAAGGGTGTCCCTGCCCATGGCAGGGTTATTGGAATGAGATGATCTTTAAGGTCCCTTCCAACCTAAGCCATTCAGTGATTCTCTCCAGTACTAAGACAGCTCTGTATTTTCTAACTGAAACAAAAATCTATCTTATATTTTCATTACTCTGTAAAATTGAAATGACAAACATGTCAGTGCTGTCAGCTGCTGCTGTTGGTGGCATCCATCCTAAAACAAAAGGGAAAGCTATAGGATTTTTATCAGCATTCAAAAAACCCCAACAATATACATACCACGTCCTGATGAAATATTTTTTTGTATGAAATAGTTACAATTTATTGAGAAAAGCACTTCCACAAAAATAAATTTCTTATTAGCTCATCATCGAGTTGCAGTTCTTGTGTTGGGCTGAGCCTCAGCAGACCTGTTTTGCAATGGAACAGATTGTTTCACGACATGGTGTGCTCCTGGAAATTTTCTTCTTCTTTGAGAATGAACCTGTGGCATTTTCTGAACTTCAGAGGCTGTTTCCTGTGCTAATCAAGGCAGTTGACAAACCCTTCAGCATGCTTGAATGTGGGTTTGTCCAAGTTCTTTGTCTACCCTGTACACCCTTATGAACAGGAACAGATTGGCAGAATTTTTTTTTCCTGCCAGCTGCTGAGATCATCAGCAACAAACATGTAACCAGATGAACAGCTTGTTAGTCTGAAACATAAAATGCAGGCAAACTGAGCTATTTCCTTTTAACGTTTTCACTGAGAATTGCATTTTTCGCTGTTTATTAAATATTTCATGATACTTAAGCTGCGGTTTGATCTGGGCATGGTTATTTAGAATGTTTACTGCAAAACAGGATGGTTCTCAAATGTGACCAGTCTTACAGATCTCACTACTGTTTCACCAATGTGCTGGGAAAAAAAAAAGATCTCCGTGGAAGGACTTTTTTGTATGCCCGCTAACGAACAGTAATAGTGAGGTAATTTGTGAAGATGATATTAAAGTGGAAGAGGCAGGAAAGAAGATGTTCCCAGATACAGGTAAATATAATGGGCATTTTTGTTTGCTTGACAGTTTTGAGTAAGGCAGTTGTTCTTTTCCACACTTACAGTCAAAGGCCTACCTGCCAGTTACCTTCACTGAAAGAATGAATTGCTTGTAAAGAAAAGCAGGGCATACACCAGATTTGTATGGCTTGCTTCTGTGTAACAAGATAAACCAGCATTCAAATTAGTGAACAGAACAAACTGAAAGATATTTATGCTTTTTAGATGAAAATTAATATCTGTTTACTTAGGCTCATAGCAAAATTGAGATTGGAAAAGACCTCTGAGTCCAACCATTAACCCACCACTGCAAAGTCCACACCTAAACCATGCCCCTCAGTGCCATATCTGCATGTTTTTTGAACACTCCCAGGGATGATGACTTCACCACTCCCCTGAGCAGCGTGTTCCAATGCTTCATCACCCTTTCGGTGAAGGAATTTTTCCTAATATCGTGTCTAAACCTCCTTGGCACAACTTAAGTCCATTTCCTCTTGTCCTATCGCTTGATACATGGGAGAAAAGACCAACACACACCTGTGTACACCCTCCTTTCAGGTAGTTGTAGAGAGCAATAAGGTCTCCCTTGTGCCTTCTTTTCTTCAGGCTAAACCCCAACTCCCTCAGTTGCCCCTCATAAGACTTCTGCTACAAATTAGTTACCAGAATTACATGCTAGTTCTTCATCCTGTTCTGCACAAGTATTTACTGGGTTTATAGTGCCTTACTGAGCTGCTGTACATTATTCACTAAGCAGTTTAATGACAGATATGCTAATAACAAGAAAGGTAATCAAGAGCTTGCATAGTGGCAGCCTACGGGCTCCTACATCAAATATATTTTTTTTGCATTCCCTCTCATTCACATGAGCTGAGCTGCTGCATTTTTTGTTCCTTGGTGTTCACAAGTCCTGGCGCAAAATGAGAGTACTGAAATGGCTTTTATGGAAATTTTAAGGAAAATTTTCCAAGGAAATAAGTTAGTTTGTGCAATTAAGTTGTTTATTTGTCTGCCAGGCTCTTTTTCCCGGATAATTTTTTGACATGTTGACTAATTTCAAATCTATAGGAAACAGAAATTCATTATTCTCTTTTTATCATATATTTATGGTAGTGACAAAGTAAAAGCAATGCTTGAGGACAGGTGTTTGGAAAAGAGTCATAACAGACTTTAGTATTCTGAAAACACTGGTTCCTGGATAAACTGTTATCTGTCACAGAACTGAGCCCAATCTTTTGCAGACTGATGATACATTGAGGTGCACTAGGTTTGAGGAGTTAACTCACTTCTCACAGGGTCTAGCATAGACTTTTAGGCCAACTTTTCTATACCCTGGGCTAGGAACCACCTTGAAAGTGGGTGCCATTGCTTTGAACTTGACTTGAAATGATGGAGAGCCATCTGTGGGAATTGAGAATATATTTGGTTTTATGATATGTTGTTGTTATAACTGCAGGACTTTGGCCTTAAGAAAGAGAAATACATATTTTTGTAGGGTGAAAAAATGATACTTGGCCATTTATACCAGTGTGGGGTCTTCCAGCCAGCTGATCTTAGGAATATAGTGCCTAGGTATCATTTATGGATATCCACATGTGTGAGGCATCAGCAAGGATACAGGATTCAGATTTACTCCTAGACTGTAACAAATTAATCTGTTGTGTAGATTCATCACAAGCAGGTTTCACTACTACTGGGAGCTTCTCAGGTTGCTCACTGAGTTTCCTGGCAGCATTGCTGCTTATTCTTGATTCAGTTTTATATAACTGATCTTTGTTAGTGATCTTGTCTGTGATAAGCAAAGGATTTGGTGGGGGGAAAAAAGGGAGGCTTCCCATCACTGATTTTTGGATAGATGCCAGGAGCATACACGGTACTCACATTATTTGAAAACATTATCCTGGGCCCCTTTTTTCCCCTCTTGGCAAGATAACAGTCTTTGACGAAGTAGCAGGCAGGTTCAAACATGTCTTCTTCACCTTTTAAAATTGATTTCTAGAAATGTAGTTGGAGGAATTGAAGGATATTTGCAGGAAATGAAACTAGTCTTCTTGACAACTCTATGTTTTAATTTAGTGCTGTGGTCTGTACAATGAAAACAAGTACTCTTAAGGCAAAGTGACAAATCTATGAAAAACATGCATCTTGTTTGCTGCAGTATCAGGCTGTAATACCACTATAGGATGAATTTTAATTCCTTATGTCAAATAAACATGATGTAATGAAATCACATTACCTCATGTTAAAGTGGTTTCTTTCCTATGAACACAAGTTCACTTGCTTGAAATTTTCTTTGTTGCTATAGAGAATCTTATTTCCAGGCAGGACTCAGGTTTCCTATTTCTTGAATAGTTTGCAAATACTTGGTTTATATCCAGTCATAAGAATGTCCCTAATCTTGCCTCAGTTGCCAAATGCTCTTTCTTGCATAAATAAATGGTAACCAAGAGCACCCAGGACCACTTAACAAAAACTAGTATGATGTAGTTACTAAACCTGTCTGTTACTTCTAGCGCTTGTTCCAACTTCTGATTACTGGACTGGTTTTTATATCCTTGTGTTACGGCCATTTCATTAAATGGACAGGAATAGTGCATTGGCCCAAACATTGGCATCTTGTTTGCGTGTCCCCTGCCATGTCTGTAGATCAGTAGGTGAGTGGTCAGACATGGCTTGAAGTACAGTGAGAGTGAGGAAAACCTACTGAGTGTGGTGTGGGCATGAGCGTGTTCTATCAAATTCATTGAAAATTCTGCAGAAAAGTCCACAGGAGGCTCTGCAATAAAATCTCTTTAGAATATTAAAATATCTTTAATTTTACACTTTTCCTTCATTTCAACTTCCTTGATTTGCACTGCAAATTTACAAGTGTGTGAATTTATGTTGCTTCATGCGCCATATATTTTTAGATATTGCTGACAATTTCTCCTGAAGAGGCAGTGCAGGAGGGTTGGTCATCATTTTGGTGTATGGGACTGATCCTCTGGACCAGCTATCAGTTTATAAAGACTTCCAAGTGGAAGCTTAGAGCAAAGATATGCTCTCCAGGGGGTTTGTGAATAAAGGCTTACATACCATTCTGCTGTTTAGATATCACTTGTTTAGTCCTTGAAAGGTTTTATTTGTAACTTTTGCTCTCAGTTTGAAGTAAGATAAAATATTTCACAACCGAAGCAGATCAGTAGTCTTCCATTGTGATAGGACACAGTGTGATCTTTTGGATGAACTAAGAAATCTTGATAATATACAGTGAGAGTCTGAACATCATTTAACTTGACATTTACCAGAAATAAACTTAATATGTATGTTGGCTGCATAGTATTAATGAGCACCTGGGTGCAAGGTTTCTTAAAATGAAGTCTTCCGTGATGGAGCAATGCATGTTTAAGAGATAATGTCATTATAGAGAGGTAGATTTAATCATATATATCAGACCTGAATCTTTTATTTCCTTCTTTTGTGCCTTTTTTACCAGTTACAAATAAAAGGTTTGTTTATTTTATATATAAACTATTTGTTTTATATCTGAGTGTGTCTATTTTCCTGTCTGTACAGCAGTCACAGCTGTTCTTTTCTATTTGCTGACAGGGCACATTAGGAAGCAAAGGTCATATTCTGAAACACTCTTAAGTCTCTCCCACCTCTGAACAATTCTGTGCATTTACTTGGGGTTTCATCATCTCTTCCCCAGTGAACTTCAGTTTTCCTGTCAGTCTTCCAGATGCAGTTGACTTTCTGAGCCCAAGATCTGAAGTCACATCCTAAATGGAAACTACTATTTTGAAGGTTTGTAGGCACCTTTCAAATACTTTGATAACTGTGAGCAGAGATTATTAGCTCCTTAGTGACATTGCTAACTGGAAAACCGGGAGAGGTCACTGAGGAGCCTGAACGCCAAGCAAAATTTTATACTGATTCTTAACTTCAGTAAGTGGCATCTTTTCATAATTTTCAATATTTGGAACTTCCAGACATCTGTCTTACTCTTTAGCTATTCTACCTCAGGGTACAGAAAAACACGAAAAAGGGTAAGAGCACAAAGGGAAAAAATACCTGCTGGTTCATCTCTCCCTCTTGCTTTGAGGACAGAATAACAGACATTATACTGAAGAGGGAAAAAGAAAGTATTTCCCTCTTTCCAGAAACTTCGAAGAGACAGAAAAGCTTCCTTTTGGCTGGTTACTCCAGCTGGCAGAGCAACCCTCTCAAGAATACCAACAGCTTTCAGATAGTCAGGGTTAGGTGATGAATGTCTCACTGGTGGACTTAACAGTGATGTCATTGATCAATTTGTCTTTCAGCCCTACTTACCTGTTCCACACCATACAAGATGTAGTACAGCGTTGATGTTTTCTCTTCAGATTAATCTGTTAAAACATTTCAGTATGTTTTGAAGTGCCTTGTTGAATGGACTTTTACACAGTAGAAGCTACAGAAATCTTTGTTGACAGAAAGCTACTTTCCTTTTCTTACATGTCATAGCAATGCGGTTTTCTAAGATCTTAAACTCAAGGACACCTAGAGATATGTTCACAAATAAATATACTCTTGATGTTTTTAGTGGTTTTTTTCTGGTGTTTTTTAGTGTTTTTAGTGCTTTATTTTTCTTCTGGTATGAGTAAATCTTCCTGCTCTCTATTTCCTCTTTTTATGAGTAGTCCCATGCTCAGATGAAAATAATCCAGGATTAATAAAAAATATTCCAACAACTTTCAAGTTCTCCTTTCATCCAACTGGTGACATATTCATAATACTATCTAAGCTGCTCTGAAGGTAAGAGGTAAGAAGGGAGAACTGTACTGAGAACAGCTATTTAGTGAACTGCACACCATAGTTTGAGCAATAAAATAGCTGCCAACACCAAACTTTCATCACAACCTGTGCAGGGTAACTCCCCAAAGATATATTTGATTTCAAAGACACGTTTGAAGGAACCTTAGTCTTAAAAATCTTACCCAGTGGCTTGCTTTCTTTTTAGCAATTTGATAACAAATATATTTAATCAGTGTTGTAGTAGTTCAGTCCTTTTTGTAACCGTTTTCTCCCCAAAGTACGAAAAAAACCTGTATGTTGAAGCTAACACTGTTGTCACTCCTTAGATGTTATCAACAACTGTATTTAGTGGGCCATCACACTCAAAATGTATCCCAGATCTTTGTACTGCACTTGCTGATGCTGACCTTAAGATTGCTGTTGGTTATTTTTATTGAGGTGAGAAAGACTCTTATCAATTTCCTACAGTAAATTTCATCCTAAATAGTAATTAATTTTCTTTGTGGTAACAGTTGGTATGCATCTAGAATTATGTGGAATAGCATATTGAGGAATTATTCAGCAGTTGAAGTAGGATTATGTGGACTAGTGTCTTGTGGAACTGCTTGGCAATCAGGCTTAAAATTCTCCACTAGTATTTCCACTTTAGCACTTTTCTAGTTTCTTAACACTGTTAGTATTCTCTTTATCGCTTTTTTAATCTATACTAATCTAGGCATAGATCAGTAGATAGATACATTAGGTAGTCGTTTTTCTACCAATACTATAATTTGGAGATGGAAAGACCCTGTGGCATACCTCTGCAAGTTGCTGAGTGCAATAGGGGTAGAGTCAAAGTAGCAAACTGGCAGTAAAAATCAGTAGAGATTTTTACTCTCTACCCAATGTAGAGAGAAGGGTGCAAAATCTAAGTTCAGTTTTACTTAGTCTTTACTCACTTTAGTTTTCTCCTTTGTTTGTTTGTTAATTCTTTTTTTATTTTAGTCAATTTGAAAGATGAAGTTCTTTAAATCTTTAATTTCTTTTCTACCTATATTAGTATGTTTTGTTAAAGAAGTTTCCGAAAGATACAGGGCTTATGTGATCATGCTGTTTCTGTCTTCCAACGTTTTCTGCAATAACACTTAAATCTTTTGGATAAGTTGAAGAAAATTTGACAGACAAGGATAAATCTGAAAGTTACTGCATTTATAGAATCAGAGGATAGTTCATATGTGAAGGAACATTGGGAGATCTCTAGTCGAACCTCCTGCTCTAAGCAGGGCCAACCAAGGGTTCAGACTAGATCATTCACTGGTTCATTCAATTGGATCTTGAAATCCTCCAAACAAGATGGTACAGCATATCTTAGAAACCTACAGCACTGCTGGGGAGTCCTCATGGTGAGAAAACATATACACAGTCCAAACCTTTCTGTTTTCACCTTTTCCCTGTTTTCTCTCATCCCTGCTACACACTGCTACGAAGAGGCTGACCATGAGAACACAGGCACTGTGGAGCTGCTGTTCAATCCCTCAGAGCTGTCTCTTCACCACAATAAACAGGTCCAGTTCTCTCAACCTCCTCTCACAGGGCATGTGTTCCAGCCCCAACCATCATGACTGGCCTCCACCCAGCTTGCTCCACTTTGTCAATGTCTTTCCTGTTCTGGGGAAGAGAGGTGGTAAATCTGGCCCCGGTGTTCTGATACATACAGTGTGAGTACTGGTTAAAGGATATGGTCACTTTCCTGTGTTTCCTCTGTGTTCTGCAAAATAGGCAACCTGGTAGAAGATAATGGCCCTTAAGTACAACAGTGGAAAAAACCCTACATTATGAGTGAAACTTTTAATGGACACTGCATTTTTAGATGTGCCCAACTTGAAAAGATGTTCAGTAGGACGTCATGCCTTATGGGACATCATGGAATCTAATCACAAGAGAAAAATCTTTTTCAGCACTTGTGGCTGATTGTACTGTCCTGATAACCCCTCACAACTTCTATTAGACACTGAATATTTTTACATTTGCAATTCTGATTCTTATGGGTTTGAATGTCCTTTTCGTGACTAGAAACCTCTTAGGATGTTCCCTTCCCATGCATTAACTTAATTTTCATTTTTCCAACTGCTTTTATTGAGTCATCTGCTTTTTTTCCCGCTGTCTGAAAATCCAGTACCCCTGCTTTCAATTAAAACTGTAACACCTTAGACAGAAAATGAGCCTTCATGTATGTTTTTAGTATTTTCTATTTTAAAACTATACTGGGATTTTGTGTTATTTTAACACCATTGTAGGTGTCCAGAGTTCTACCTGTCATTTTTTAATAATCCTTAAATTAAAAAAGCTCTTTCTAAATTAGAACTGTCAGTGATTTAGCGATTATTATTTTTCACTGGCATTGGCTCATTCTTCCTCTTTCAGTTCAGAAATTCTTTCATTAACCTGCAGAAAAACTGTACTTCTCAGGGTACTAGATAATCTTGCTATGCATAATGCTACATGCATGCAAGAGGTTGGTGTTATTCCCATTCTGGAAATAATTCCCATTAATAGCGAATAGTTCTTTCGTAGGGCCTGATCTTGTTAACAGCACCTCACGATTCTCTAATGAAACTATGCCAGTACTGCAGACACAAAACCAAGAAAAGCCAGATAGGTCAAGTGCAAGGTAGGTTGCAGAATTCCTTTAAGTGGGAGGCAAATGTTGACAGCAGAAGGGGATGTGTAGTTTCAAGTTTTTTGGTGGGTTGGACAGACTGACAAGAAGAACATAATTTTTTGATGAGTTTTGACATGACTCTTAAGTGTAGCAAAAGAATGTTTTTACTGTAGGATGCTGAATTTTAATAGAAAAACTGTATTCATGACAGAAGTTTTGTAATAGGTGTCAAGTACTTTGAAGAGAAATATGATTAACATCATTTTGTTGGCACTGTAAGAATAAAGCAGAGCGTTTTCAAAAAAGTAAGAGCTACTAACTCAGCTATTCTATTTTATAACTCCATGAAGGAAAAAGAAGTTACTCCCCTCAAAAAAAAAAAAAAAACACATAAAAGGGCTGACAGTATTTCCAGAATTTTACAGCACAAAGTCTGAAGGGAGCTCAAGATAAATTTTCATAGGGAGTAATATCTCTAGAAAGATATTAGAAATGCTTTTAGTCCCTGACTCTTCTCTAGTGGTGACCTCTTTGTGCATGACTGAGGTATGCATGTTTTCTTGAAATTAAGAAGAATGACATACATGTGTATTATACAGAAGTGAGTGCAAGAGTACTGTGTTAATGATGAGAGTCAAAAGTGAGGCGTATTTGCTGATTAATAGGTACTGGAGGAGGTAATTAAATAGCTCTGCGTCTCCCTGCTTTAGTTCAGTTAGCTCAGGGCAAAAGAGAGTGAAAAATGTATGAAGTTTCTTCTTACAGAACACTCTATTTGCTCTTTTTATGTGAGGTCAATGATGCTGAAAATGTATTGTTGAGTTCCTTGTGTTTGTCCTCACTGGAAGAATGCCATTGCTTATGGACAACCTGTTACCATTGGTCACAAAATCCTACCTTAACTATAGCATTGGCATTACAGGCAGTGCCTTTGAGACAAAGTAATTGTAAATCAACTTCACTTTTCACTGCCACCTTGTGAGAAGAGTGGTAAGTAGCAGGAGAAGTTATCCTGGGGGATATTTGGAGTAAAGCATGAGAAAACAGGTGATGTGGAAGGACAAGAGGATTTCTAATAAGGCTTTGGTGGTGTTGGTAGCAGGGCGGGAAAGAGAAAACGTGGTAACATCTGTGGTTGATCATACTGTGGAAATGCAATGTAGGGAGCCTAGGCACAACCATACAAAATATTCAGTACCCCATTTTATAGACAAATATAAAACAGGATGACAAATCCAGTATTCAGGTTTTAAGCTTGTTATACTCCTCAGCTAAAAAGGCCTTGCAAGGGTCACTTTAGATTTTCAGATGAATTTTGTGATGGAGAATAAATTCTTATCCCCAAGTTTGAACACTGGATTTGACTTTATTTTGCAATTTTTAGTAGGAACTCTTTTTATCTAAAGTAGTGTTGTTCCTGACACCAGTAACAAACAATGCAGTAGTACCCTTCTTGGTCGGGTGTGCTACCAGGCCCTGTGCCCAGCAGGGCTATGGCTCATCCAGGAGTATCAGTTCCTTGTTGGCTGTGGTTCAGTGATATAAACCTGGTGGCCCCGCTGACGGTGCTCGCTCCACCCCGAGGAGGTTGGAACGTCCCGATGGAGTCTTAGAGCTCGTCCCTCGTCACGTTCCATCCTCCTTAGACTCTCCCGCGGTGTTTGGCGCCGAGTGCTGCGGGGCATCCCCCGGGTTTGTCTCCTTGTTGCCTGCGGTTCGATGAAAAAAAACTGGCGCTCCCGTTGACGGCGCTGGCTCCTCCGTGAGGAGGCAGGGACAGCCCGTTCGATCCTTAGGAACCCTCTCTCATCATGTTCCACCCTCCTTGGATTCTCCCGCAGTGTTTGATGCCGGCTGTTACGGGACCTCCCCCTGGGTCGGTTCCTTGTCACCTGTGGTTCTCTGTAAGAAAGCTGGCGCCTGTGCTGACGGTGCTCATTCCTCCTGGAGGAGGCTTGGATGTGCCAGTCATGCCTTAGAGCTAGTCCCTCAGCGCGTTCCATCCTCCTTAGATTCTCCCTCAGTGTTTGGCGCACAGTGCTGCGGGACCTCTGGCGGAATCGGCTCCTTGTTGCCTGTGGTTCCATGAAAGAAACCCGAGGTCCCTGCTGACGGCGCCTTCTTCTCCTTGTGGTGACTCGGATGTGCTGTTCAGTCCTTGGAGCTCGGCCATTGCCACGAGCAGTGTTCTGAGCCCTGCTCTGCTGCCGTCTCCTCCTGCTCGAGGGGTTGTAGCCTTGGGCCTGCTGAACCCTGCCTTGGCCATCGCGGTGCCGCCTTTGGTACCTGCTTCGGTTCCTGTCTCTCGCCCCACCATGCCTAGTGCCACGTCTACCGCCCCGGGTACCACCACGGCTTCTGCTGAAAGAGTTGCGGTGCTGGTGTCCTGAGGAACGATGCCACCTCCTTTCCTCAGAGCTGGGTCCAGCTCTCCCTCCTTGAGCATGGTTGTCAGAGCTGCTGTACTGCCCAGTGGAGTAGGTCCCGGAGTTAGTGTCTCCCACTGTGCAAAAGTTGTGTGGGAAAGACCACTGGCATATTGGGCACACTGCTCTTCTGTGGAACCACTCCACTAGGCAGGAAAAACAGACAGGATGGCTACACCAGCTCACAGAGCCTCGGTCATTAGTGGTGTCCAGGCAGATTGGGAACCCTAGGCTCTCTGAATCACCCGGAGGTGTAGCCTGGGACATGTGATTGGTGCTGGTAGCACAAGAAGAGGTGCTGCCTTCTGCCAAGTCCTCCTCCAAGTTCATCTCGCCCTGCAAAACAACAAAGAGATAAGAGGCTGTTGCATCCACCTGTGCAAGGGACACAATCTGCAGCCAGCAGCAAAGCTGCCAAAGTTGAGTTCTAAAGACCTGCCCGCTCTGCCTCGGAGCTGCATTTGGGCTGCCACAAATGCCAGAGATCATCCTGGGGCAGATGAGTGACACTGGGGTGTCTTGGCATGTTCCTGCTCTCAGGGCAGGATGGTGACTGACCTCTCTGACACGTGCAGGCAGGAGTTGGGAAGGTGGAAAAGGGATTCCTGGCCTCTCAGCAATGGCAGCTGGAGCCTGGGTACATGGCAGGTTGGGACCAGTGGCCTGGGCCCTGCGGTGTACCTGTCCGGCAAATCCTCTCTGTGCCCTCAGAAGGCACCCAGCGGGATGGGTGTCCTTTGTCACCCCACGTGCAGGTGTCTGTTTCTGATGGAGGAGGCCAGACACTGTGGCCCTTCAGGGCTGCCCCACACCTCCAAAAGGTATGTTGTCAAGGGTGTCACAGTGACTCCCTGGTGACATCACAGGACTTCCAGGACCACACTTCAGCCTTGGGGAGCAAGACCTTGCCAGATAGGTCATCTCACGGAACTGCCGCGCTGTTGAGCAGAATCCCTTTGCTTTTTTTTCATATAAATTTGGAGGTTTCACCAATCATACCCAGCCCTCTGTTCTGTTTCAGAAATAAAGCATCTCAAGGCATTTCTTGCTCCTTCGCTGACTTTGCAGGTCAAGCGAGTTGACCTCTGCTTAGTGCTGTTGAGGGAACAATTGGAGTACTTTGCCCAGTGCTGGGCTCCTCAGCATAAGTAGAGATGGACATAGTGGAGAGCAGCTAGCAAGGGTCCACAAGGATGATGAAGGGACTAGATCATCTGTCCTATGAGGAAGGCGCTCAGAGTGCTGCTTCCAGGCTGTTGAACCTGCAGGAGATTTGATATGGGATCTTTTCCAGCATGTATGATATGTATGTTATTGCAGGGTGAAGAGCCTAAGCCAGGCTCTTTTAACACTTGCCCAGTGAAAACAGGCACAAGCCGAAACATGGGAGCTCTCCCGTGACTGTTTGAAAATCTTTTTTTTTACTGCGAGAGTGACCAAGCGCTGGCAGAGGATTTCTGGGGTACTCGTGGCGGGAGTCTCCCTCCTTGGAGCTGATACTCAAGACCTGTGTGGCTATGGTCTTGCGCCACCACATCTCAGTGGCTCTGTTTGAGCAGGGCGTGTTTGACCAGATGACCTCTGGAGGTCCTTTCCCACCTCCTGTGTTATGTGATTCTGTGACAGAAAATACACTTGTGCAATCTAAGAAAGCACTTCTGGGTTGCTTGACGTAGGAAGGTTGAATGATTCCATTTTGCTCATGAGGAGTTAGGTTTGCCTTATGGAAGTTGATTGTCCATGAGGCTACTGTCTCTTTTTTTTTTCCTTTGGGGGATTTATCAGTGACTGCACATAAAACTAACAAGCAAAAGAAAATCATGAGGATTGTGTGAGGGAGCAGAATATCTTGATGGTTCTGTTTTCATAGTGTGTGTTGCAGATTTCCCAGTTGGTCGGCAGGTCACAATTTGTAACTAAAGCAACTTACTGCGTGTCAGTGCTGTGAGCCAGCAAGTTGGCAGCTTGATCTTCATCTGAATTCCTTCATGGGAGTGTCTTAATGCTTCTGCTTGCTGAAGGTCAAAGTCATGGAGTGACACAAGGAATGTACAAAGTAGAGGCCAGTTGTAGTTGAATACAGTCATTTAATAAAGCTTGTCTTGGTCCAGTTACTAATTTATTGTATTGCCTCTGTCTTTTGAGAAGATTCCTCTCTTTGCACCAGTATTACTTGAAAGTAACAGTGTTCTTTGCCATTGTTTTTCAATGACTGTGTTAGTTTTTGGCTGTGGTCTGAAGAGCCTGTAGCAGATAGTGTCACTGTGGGCATTAAACGTTACGCTCTGCACAGGGCATACCATGGGGAAAAATTTCCCTGTGAAGGCTTTGGGAGTTATATTTGAAGTCTCTGAGTAAGAAGGAGATGAAAAGCTTTTCAGAGGCTTGCTACCAGGCATTAGATTTGTATTGGCATTATAGTCAGTGCCTTTGAGACAAAGTAATTGTAAATCTACTTCACTTTTCACTGCCACCTTGTGAGAAGAGTGGTAAGTAGCAGGAGAAGTTATCCTGGGGGATATTTGGAGTAAAGCATGAGAAAACAGGTGATGTAGAAGGACAAGAGGATTTCTAATAAGGCTTTGGTGGTGTTGGTAGCAGGGCGGGAAAGAGAAAACGTGGTAACATCTGTGGTTGATCATACTGTGGAAATGCAATATAGGGAGCCTAGGCACAACCATACAAAATATTCAGTACCCCATTTTATAGACAAATATAAAACAGGATGACAAATCCAGTATTCAGGTTTTAAGCTTGTTATACTCCTCAGCTAAAAAGGTCTTGCAAGGGTCACTTTAGATTTTCAGATGAATTTTGTGATGGAGAATAAATTCTTATCCCCAAGTTTGAACACTGGATTTGACTTTATTTTGCAATTTTTAGTAGGAACTCTTTTTATCTAAAGTAGTGTTGTTCCTGACACCAGTAACAAACAATGCAGTAGTACCCTTCTTGGTCGGGTGTGCTACCAGGCCCTGTGCCCAGCAGGGCTATGGCTCATCCAGGAGTATCAGTTCCTTGTTGGCTGTGGTTCAGTGATATAAACCTGGTGGCCCCGCTGACGGTGCTCGCTCCACCCCGAGGAGGTTGGAACGTCCCGATGGAGTCTTAGAGCTCGTCCCTCGTCACGTTCCATCCTCCTTAGACTCTCCCGCGGTGTTTGGCGCCGAGTGCTGCGGGGCATCCCCCGGGTTTGTCTCCTTGTTGCCTGCGGTTCGATGAAAAAAAACTGGCGCTCCCGTTGACGGCGCTGGCTCCTCCGTGAGGAGGCAGGGACAGCCCGTTCGATCCTTAGGAACCCTCTCTCGTCATGTTCCACCCTCCTTGGATTCTCCCGCAGTGTTTGATGCCGGCTGTTACGGGACCTCCCCCTGGGTCGGTTCCTTGTCACCTGTGGTTCTCTGTAAGAAAGCTGGCGCCTGTGCTGACGGTGCTCATTCCTCCTGGAGGAGGCTTGGATGTGCCAGTCATGCCTTAGAGCTAGTCCCTCAGCACGTTCCATCCTCCTTAGATTCTCCCTCAGTGTTTGGCGCACAGTGCTGCGGGACCTCTGGCGGAATCGGCTCCTTGTCGCCTGTGGTTCCATGAAAGAAACCCGAGGTCCCTGCTGACGGCGCCTTCTTCTCCTTGTGGTGACTCGGATGTGCTGTTTAGTCCTTGGAGCTCGGCCATTGCCACGAGCAGTGTTCTGAGCCCTGCTCTGCTGCCGTCTCCTCCTGCTCGAGGGGTTGTAGCCTTGGGCCTGCTGAACCCTGCCATGGCCATCGCGGTGCCGCCTTTGGTACCTGCTTCGGTTCCTGTCTCTCGCCCCACCATGCCTAGTGCCACGTCTACCGCCCCGGGTACCACCACGGCTTCTGCTGAAAGAGTTGCGGTGCTGGTGTCCTGAGGAACGATGCCACCTCCTTTCCTCAGAGCTGGGTCCAGCTCTCCCTCCTTGAGCACGGTTGTCAGAGCTGCTGTACTGCCCAGTGGAGTAGGTCCCGGAGTTAGTGTCTCCCACTGTGCAAAAGTTGTGTGGGAAAGACCACTGGCATATTGGGCACACTACTCTTCTGTGGAACCACTCCACTAGGCAGGAAAAACAGACAGGATGGCTACACCAGCTCACAGAGCCTCGGTCATTAGTGGTGTCCAGGCAGATTGGGAACCCTAGGCTCTCTGAATCACCCGGAGGTGTAGCCTGGGACATGTGATTGGTGCTGGTAGCACAAGAAGAGGTGCTGCCTTCTGCCAAGTCCTCCTCCAAGTTCATCTCGCCCTGCAAAACAACAAAGAGATAAGAGGCTGTTGCATCCACCTGTGCAAGGGACACAATCTGCAGCCAGCAGCAAAGCTGCCAAAGTTGAGTTCTAAAGACCTGCCCGCTCTGCCTCGGAGCTGCATTTGGGCTGCCACAAATGCCAGAGATCATCCTGGGGCAGATGAGTGACACTGGGGTGTCTTGGCATGTTCCTGCTCTCAGGGCAGGATGGTGACTGACCTCTCTGACACGTGCAGGCAGGAGTTGGGAAGGTGGAAAAGGGATTCCTGGCCTCTCAGCAATGGCAGCTGGAGCCTGGGTACATGGCAGGTTGGGACCAGTGGCCTGGGCCCTGCGGTGTACCTGTCCGGCAAATCCTCTGTGCCCTCAGAAGGCACCCAGCGGGATGGGTGTCCTTTGTCACCCCACGTGCAGGTGTCTGTTTCTGATGGAGGAGGCCAGACACTGTGGCCCTTCAGGGCTGCCCCACACCGCCAAAAGGTATGTTGTCAAGGGTGTCACAGTGACTCCCTGGTGACATCACAGGACTTCCAGGACCACACTTCAGCCTTGGGGAGCAAGACCTTGCCAGATAGGTCATCTCACGGAACTGCCGCGCTGTTGAGCAGAATCCCTTTGCTTTTTTTTCATATAAATTTGGAAGTTTCACCAATCATACCCAGCCCTCTGTTCTGTTTCAGAAATAAAGCATCTCAAGGCATTTCTTGCTCCTTTGCTGACTTTGCAGGTCAAGCGAGTTGACCTCTGCTTAGTGCTGTTGAGGCAGCAATTGGAGTACTTTGCCCAGTGTTGGGCTCCTCAGCATAAGTAGAGATGGACGTAGTGGAGAGCAGCTAGCAAGGGTCCACAAGGATGATGAAGGGACTAGATCATCTGTCCTATGAGGAAGGCGCTCAGAGTGCTGCTTCCAGGCTTCTGAACCTGCAGAAGGCTCTGTAGGGTTTTTTTTTCAGTGTAAATCAATACCTGAAGGCAGGGTTGAAAGAAGACAGATCCAGGCTCTTTTCAGGGTGCCCACAACTTCTCTCTGAACATTTGGAAACCTTTCTTTTACTGTGACGGTGATGAAACACTGGCAGAGGTTTTCCAAGGTGCTTGTGGAATCTCCCTCCTTGGAGATGAATCTCAAGATTTATGTGGCTATGGTCGTGGGCTACTTGCCACAATTCCCTGGAGGAAACCGTATGTACCCACTTTCCACACTGGCTTTTGATGCAATAATCCTGCCCTCCAATTCTGGGTTTACAGCCTGGCTCTCATTGCGATCCCTCCCCATTTGCTTCTGTCACTGTGTTTGACCTTAAGTGCTGCTGGATCTCACCTGAAATTGACTTTTTGTTGCCTTTCATTTCCTGGAGGAAACCCCACTGATGTTTCTCACTCCTCTGATAATAAGCTGGGACTAGCTCTTCTGGACTTAGAGCTCACCCCCTCATCATGTTCAATATTGGAGTTAAACCAATTAAAGTGCCACAGGTTGCCTCTTGATAGATCTGCAAACTCTTATCACTTAAGTCTCATAAGCCCAGCTGAAGTAGTCTTTCATTAACTTTAGCAAAGACATGTCTTTAGTTCCAAAACTTTCATGTACTCTCATTTAAAAATAAAGTGCAAGATTGGGACTGGTTGCAAGGGCTGGTGGACGTTTTGAAGGTGAGCAGTTAGTCCTAAGCTTTACTACCCCCTCCCTACTGACCATACAGACTTCTAAGCATCTTCAGCACCTTCCCAGAAGAATGAGTTTAATTGGTGTTGAGGCCACTGACATCCTGGCTTGTATCAGCAATAGTGTGGCCACCATGACCAGGGCAATGATAGTGCCCCTGTTCTTGGCACTGGTGAGGCCACACCTTGAATCCTGTGTTCAGTTCTGGGCCCCTCATTGCAAGAAAGACACTGAGAGGCTGGAGCACATTCAGAGAAGGGCAGCAAAGCTAGTGGAGGGTCTAGAGCACAAGTCCTATGAGGAGCAGCTGAGGGAGCTGGAGTTACTTAACCTGGAGAAGAGGAGGCTCAGGGGAGACCTCATCACTCTACAACTACCTGAAAGGAGGTTGTGGCCAAGTGGGGGTTGGTTTCTTCTCACAGGCAACTAGTGACAGGACAAGAGGATGTAGCCTCAAGCTGTGTCAAGGGAGGTTTAGATTGGATAATCAGGAAGAATTTCTTCACAGAAAGGTTTATTAATTGTTGGAATGGACCATCCAGGGAAGTGGTGATGGAGATGTTTAAAAGACATGTGGATGTGGCACTTAGGGGTATGGTTTAGTGGTGGACTTGGCAGTGCTTAGTTAATAGCTGGACTTGATCACCTTAAAGTTATTTTTCACCTGAGATGATTCTGTGGTTCTAGTGTAATGTATGTGTACATGTAGATCGACTTTCCCCACTTGTCTTTTAGAATTATCTCAGCAGTGTTCACAATACATCTGGGAAATTCCTTAATTTCATTTCAGTACTTACTGTGCTTGTGACATTTTTCCCTCTTTGTTTGCCTTGTCTCTCCCCTCTGCACCCCATAGCACAACCCTTTGTATAATTGCATTGGATCTATTTTCAAAGAACTTTCTATCTATTAAACCTGCCCAAACTAAGTATTTTACTGCAAAGAATCAGTTTTTAAGCTTGTGCTTAATTGATGGTTGCTGCTTTCCAGGTTAATCTTTTCCACTGAATGCAATATGCCGCTATTTTCCAGGTATATTCAAGTATTTTATAATAATGAAATATCCTTCTGATGATTTTAGTGATAGTAAATAACTTTTTAATCCTAAATTATGGAAGGTGTATCCCATCTGAGTTCTTTTAGGTGTGTTCTCTGAGAGATTTTGAAAGAACTTATGACTGAAACATTAGAGAATTGTCTGCTGGTGCAGGCTTTAAATAAATTTTTTGGTCTTATATAGGCAGCATAAATATTTATTAACAAATCGTGACATGGGCTGTTCTTTTCAATACATTTTTTCTTATCCTTATTGTGAGTCAAAGAAACTTGTATTGGTGTGTTACAGATTGCTATTGCTGTGTTACTCTTTTCCATTCTTGGTTTCTGGTCCTTGAAACAGCATGTTTCTAAGTCCTACAGCTGTCCCTTTTTAGCTATAAATCAGTTATAATTAACTCATTATGAGCATTGCCATTTTCTGTGCTGTCAACAATGTCACTGCTGCAAATGCAGCTTTTTCAAAAGTATCTGTGCTCTCAGGGAGCTCTCAGGCACCCATTAGACGTTCTTTGCAGAGTGATAATTTCAATTATTTGTTGTTATCTGTTCATTATCAGGCTTTAGGGAATAAAGAATTCAAAACTATTCAACCTGAATATATTTTTGAGGTTTTTTTGTAAATTCTACAGGTGTTCTACATACTAGCAATATTATATATATATATTTATAACAATTATTTACTGTATTTCTTAATTGGGAAATTTTTTGTAAGAGTTAATTTCTTATCTTATTTTGTACAACCTTCAATTAATTCAGAAGAATTTGAATGAAAACTCAGTAACAAAAAGTAGTTTTCTACTACTTGTACTGAAATTGCAGTTAGAATCCAGTTCAATTCTGTCAGGTCACGTCTACAAAAAGCATCAAGCTGAGATGATGTGATCCCCTTTAAAAGGCTGATAAGATGGAATTGTAAGCCTCTTCTATTCCTGCTCCCACTGAGATCATTTGGCTTCCCTTTCAGCTGGGGAAGAATTAGTTGAGAAGTACCACCTGTGGACTGTCACCAGCGCTGAGAGGAAAAGGTGACAGTCCAGTTTTTTCAAACACAACAGTACATGCCACGAGTGCAGACAACACAGATGTTCAATACACAGCCTGCATTATAATGTGTAAGTTTAAAGTTCCTGAGGATGATAAATGTCATGCCACTGATTGCTCTGTTTTTTAATATTTTTCAGAAATGGAAAAATTTCAGGGTTCTGAAGGCAAGAAGGAAGATGAAGAAAAGAAATATCTTGATGTTATCAGCAACAAAAACATAAAGCTGTCAGAGAGAGTTCTGATCCCTGTCAAACAATATCCAAAGGTACTGTAAAATGCAGTCTAACACTTGTAATATACAGGCTTTGTAGTAGTAAAAAGAAAAGAAATCAAGCTCCTACTTGAATTTACCTATTATTAGCTATTACATGTTTTCACTTATGTCTCAGGACCTTTCAGAAAAGCTGTTGAAGTGAATGAGATTTTTTTTAACTTCAGGTAGGTTTTGTGGATTATACTTAGGCAGACCATTGATCTTTTTTCTCAGAGTTGTTTTTTTACATGAACCATTTTTTTATAAAATAAAATACCAGTTAACAAAGAAAAAAATGTTTCAATAACTCTGAAAAGCTTCATCATAGAACAGCTATGGAAGTTTTAGTTTTTATTTTACGGAAGAGAATGTTGATTTTTTGCAGTTGGGTGTTTATTTGGTTTTCTTGTACAATGTTTGATTTTACATAAACAGTTGTTCTAATAGTACTCATACTGAAATGGTAAACATCTCCATTTGTCTCCACAGTATTTTTTCCTTGCTGATTTATTATCACATGGTATTTAATTCACCAATAGCCTTGATTACACTCTCAGCTTTTTACTTTATACTTTCATCAGAACAATAAATTACAACTGGTAAAAAGCCAATCAAGAAAAATGAGAGATGTAAAAAAATTGAGATTCGATGATTCCAGTTGACATTTACCTCCTGACTAGTGAACATAAAACTGAGATAATGTAATAATCCAAATGGTAAACACCTTAGAAACACATACCTTGCTATAAGGAATTACTTTCTTTCTGTATAGCCTAAGTTGCTTTAACTAGATTTGTGGTATTTTGTGTAAATTTCAGGTGACCTGAAATTCTTAGTAAAAATGTAGTCTATTCTGTAGCTTCATAATGGCAATGTGATAATTATTCAGAGTACTGTTTGATGAAGATAGTAGAATGAAAGACAAACTATTTAAAAGACAAAATAGTATCTGCTATCCAGTATAGCATCTGAATATGATTGAATTAAGCTTCATTTACTTTAATGAACCTGTCATATTAATGAACAGTAAAAAATATAAAGCATTTTTACAGATTTAGACCAGTGAAGCAAAAAAATCAGTGTGATGGAGATAAAATACTTATTCAAGAATGAAAATAAACTGGAAAGTTTCTGTAGTTGGTTTGCTAGCAATATTTTGTGCTTGGCATGGAATTATTCTCAGAACTGCAGGTTTCCTGCTATCGTCTCTGGTAACCATCCTTCAAGGATTCCATTTGCCATTTGTATCAAACTACAGATTGCTGTGATCCAGTGTCTTATCTTCTCTTGAAAATTTTATATATTAAAGTAGTCAAAACCAGTACCCATTGGGTGCTTCAGATTGCTTTATAAATAGCAAAAAAGACTAGAAACTCAATTAAAAGAGGATTATATATATTTAGTAGAATATGTTAATAAGAACAGTTGATCAGACTTATATGTATAAATAAGTAAGATTATTACCATGTGATTTCACCTGAGAGGCATTTATCACAGAATCATAAAATATGCTGAGTTGGAAGGGATCCACAAAGATCATTGAGTGCAACCCTTAGTTCTGCACAGACCCAGCCCCAGGAGTCATATCCTGGGTTGCCTCATCCTAGGTGCAGAATCTGCCACTTTTCCTTGTTGAACTTCATGTGGTTGCTGATTGCCTAGTCCCCTAATTTTTCGAGGTCTCTCTGCAGGGCCATGGAGGGACTCAACAGTTCCTCCCAGTTTTGTGTCATCAGCAAACTTGCTTTGTATCCCTTCCAGTCCTGCATCAAAGTAATTTATAAAAATGTTGAAGGGCAGTGGGCCTAAGATGGAGCCCTGTGGAACCCCACAAGTGACATGTTGCCAGTCTGATGTTACTGTGTTACCCTCTGTGCTCCAGCCATGAGCCAATTGCTCACCCACCGCATGATGTGTTTATCCAGCTGTGTGCTGGACATTTTGTCCAGAAGGACTCTGTGAGAGACAGTATCGAAAGCTTCACTGAAATCCAAAAAGATGACGTCAACTGGCTTCCCTTGATGAACTAGGTGGGTTACCTTGTCATAGAAGGAAATCAGGTTCAATAAGCAGGACTTTCCTCTCATGAAGCTGTGCTGGCTGTGACCGATGCCAGTGTTGTCTTTCAGGTGTTTTTCAATACTTCTCAGAGTAATCTTCTCCATAACTTTACCAGGCACTGAAGTGAGACTGACAGGCCTCTAGTTTCCAGGCTCCTCCTTCCTGTCCCTAAACTGGGACGATGTTTGCCGTCTTCCAGTTAGTTGGGACCTCTCTGGATTCCCAAGACCATTCAGAAATCATTGAGAGATGTTTTTTGGTTTATATTTGAAAGAACATTATTTTAAATTATTTATTCATTGTTTGCTGATAAGCTTTTTTGGGCAGTTTTGGGTTTTGTAAATCTGAAGAAAGTGTCCAAGAGTGTAAAATTTTGAAAAAAAAAAATTTGCCCAGTTAAAAACCACTTAAAACCAACCACATAGTTTACGGACTCTCTATATAGGAATGAGTGCAATCCTTGAAAGATATTTGTCTTACTTTAACTCCACATATAAATATAAAGTTCTCAAAGGGAACCCTTGGCCTAAAAGTTCATTATGGTCTGCAGGTTAAGCTGCAGTGATGGTAGATCCCTTCAGTAACAGCTGTAGAGTCAGGAGCAGCATTTTAAGGTCTGAGCAAAAGTTAACACAAAAGGCTTCTAGTGGTTAAACAGCTCTTGAAGTTGCAGAATAAGTATTATAAAATTGTCTCTGCTTAAGTGTCTACAGTCTGATTTCTGAAATTGGTGGTGTGTACAACAGGAAAAGAATATGAAAGACTGTGATTAGCACCAGCTGTCTTAACGTTACCAGCTCTGTTAATGACACAGGCCTTTCCCCTCTTCTGTAAAACCAGGATCTAAAATAGAGACAGAGGTGTTAGTTGATACTTTAGCAATGATTTCTGTGAGATGAATTAATTTAAATACCAGCAGCCCAGGTAAAAGCAGCATCTCATTTACACACATTCCTCTATGCAGCAGATATTTTTAGTACATTCAGATTTTCTCTTGAAACAGGCATTCAGTGTCTTGTGTTCGTTGATCTTTCTTTCTGTCCCATAACACCATTTTTTTTCTTTCACGATGTGTGAATTCCAGTTAAGACTTGCATGAAAACTTTCAAAAAGATTTTAGCATTTATCAGTGTAATATTGTATTTCAAATTCATCAAATATGGGAAAAGAGCGGGTTATTAAAAAAAAAAAACAGAAGTCTGAAATTATCTTGTTACTGAAAAACAAAAGCCACAATTTAGAGGTTTGGTGGGAAATTTTGTCATTTGCATGGTAATACAGATTTTTACCATTTACTAACCAATTATTTGACTTCCACTGTATTGCATAATCATCATCTTTCTTTGTGATAACTTGTTCAAGAAGCATGTAAACTGGGCTTTGCAAATTCATTCCTTTGTACAGTTTAAGAACTTGAAACCTTATTTAAAACCTTGGTTTGATGTAGCACATAATAGAGAAATTTTTCGTTTGCAAGCTTGTCCAGTGCACATTGTGAGTTAAAATGTTGTTGACCTTGCTGAAATTCTGTTGCCTTTATGCTTGGCTTCAGCTTAGCTGGATTTCAACCATTAAGGAATGGGTCAGTTTGTTAATTTCTTTTGCTATCTTTAAGTGCAAGTAGATGACAAATCAGAGAAGTAAACAGTACATGCATAAAAATCTTAAATATTTCAGTGCTTCTGTTGTGGTTTGACCTCACACAGCAACCAATCCCCATGCAGACGCTCAGGGGCGTGGGAGAGAGACAGAATAGTAACAGTGAGAAAACAAGAGTTGAGACAAGACAGTTTAATAGCTAAAGCAAAAGTTGGATATGGAAGTGAAGTAAAACCAGGAATGAATTCACTGCTTCCCATGTGCAGGCAGGTGTTCAACCATCTCCAGGACAGCATCGTGTAACAGTGACTTAGGAGGACAAATACCATCACTCCAAACGTCTTCCCCTTCCTCCTTTTTTCCCCACCTTTATATGCTGAGCATGACACCATATCATTTGTGATATCCCTTTGGTCATTGGGGTCAGCTGTCCCAGCTCTGTCCCCTCCCAACTCCTTGTGCATCCCCAACCTTCTCACTGGTGGAGTGGGGTGAGGAGCAAAAGACCCTTGAACGCTCTGCAAGTGCTGCTCAGCAATAACAAAAACATCTTTGTGTTATCAGCATTGTTTTCAGCAGAAACCTAAACCACAATCCCATACTTTAAAGAAAATTAATTCTACCCCAGCCAAAATGAGCACAGTATCTTTTACTATTTTAAAGATTCAGTGCTGAATATTATTTATTTATATTGTTTTATGCTTCATAAACTCATGACTTCAAGCAAATAACTTACACAAACTTACCAGTGCTAAAGATTTAATTGTGAAGGGTGAGCTTTTCCATTGATGTTCTGTCTTTACATCTGACTCAGACAATTAATATGGTGATTTTTGTTTAGCATTCTCTTTCTTTTATGTGTTGTTTCTCTCAAGCTATTATGCTTTCAAAGCAATTGTTGTAATATTAATCATCTGCAAGTGATTTATGTGTTTAGTTCACTTTTAAGTAAAATAGGAAAAGTAAGATATAGTACTATGTCCATTGGATGGATTGACAAGAAAATACAAGATTTCTAAGGAAAATAGGACCTGGGCTATTAGTCAGCTGAATGAATAGCCAGGACTTCTATCTGTGATTTATATTGCTCTAATGAAATGAGAACCTTGTTGTTACATAACGCAAAAGGAAAATTTCATCTGTCACTCCTTCTGGAGATGTTTTGGGAGATTGGAAAAAACCTCTAGTATTTTTAGTAAAAGGAAACAGAGCTAAGTATCTAAATACAGAATGGGGATTTTTACTTGCCCTGCCAGTATTTTTTTTCTCCCATGTAGGACAAGAAAAGCCTTTGTACTTGGAAAGGTACTAGAATTTAGACTGACGCTAAACTAAATCTAAAGAATATGCTGTTTCTGTATTTCAGCTGAGTTCTTTAAAAGAGAAGCCTGAACAATGGAAGGCAGAAAATTATTAATTTACATGATGTGTACTGCACTGAAATTGATGCAGAAATTGATCCAAAATAGATATGAATCTTCTCCCGTGCATTTAAAGACAACACATATTTGGAAAATTCAAATACTTTAGGTGTACTTTCAGTAAAGTACATGAAAAACATACCACACACACATTTTTCTTTTCTGGCTTACTTAGGATCGAATCTCTGCTTACCTTTTCCTTCAGGAGAAGACCCTGATTCAGTGTTTCCAGGACCTGTGCCAATCTTGCAGACCTCTTGAGTGTTTACAGAAAGTAACTTTATTGTAATAGATCCCCATTTTTGTTAATGATTTATTTGTTTTCATAACACTGCTGTTGAAATCAGCTCCAACAGCATTAGCTAAGCTCTTTCTCATGCTGAGAACTTCTGCTCTGTAGAGACCTCTTTAGAAATTGCTTCATAAAATTGTTCCTGACTGCAGAGAATAATGTGTATTCCAGATAGCATTTAGAGATTTGCCTTTCTGTTTCAGTTAACCATCTGTGGCTGTATATATATCTTCATCAATGTAATTAAAACAGCATCAACATAGTTAAAAACAAGAGGTATGAAAAAATATTCACAACATTAGGACTTTTTACTCCTCCTTTGATTACATGATTTTTGAAAGATTTTTCACAAGGTGTCTTTATTTATACATGCAGGTATATAGTTCAGCCTTCAGCTTTCACTGTTTTCTTCCTTTAACTAATTCTTAAAATTACAAATGGGCACTAAATCGCTTCTTTGTGATTTATAAGAGCTTACTCAGTGCTATTATGCTGGAATGCAGCATTGCCTTCCACATTTCAAGGCAGACTTTTAGAGTAGTTATAATTTAACATTGCATATTGTAGAGCACTCAAAGGCCAAAACTAAGCTGGAGAGACACCCTTTGTACTCAATACACTCAATAAGTTAACTGGTCTTACTCCAGTCTCAAACACAACATAACTAGAAAATGAGACAAATAAAAATATCAGCAAGGGAGAGTTGGTAGCAGTAGCAGCTGTGTAGAATACAGAGAAATCCTAGCCCCTCGCCAGTGGGAACATTGGTTGTATCTCTTTTAAGCCAACTAAACTCTTACATTCCTCTCTATTCTTCTTTTATTATTCCTATTTGAGGGGGGAAAAAAAGGAAGAAAAGTATAATTTATACCATTGCTTTAATAAAACAGGTTTGAGAGTGGGCAGAAATTCACCCTGCTTAAACAAGCAGTTCTGATCAGGAGCAAGACTTCATGTTACTGGTGCGCTGGTTGTGTAGGATTGCTTGCAGACATGTGCTCCACCTACACCCAGAGATATTTGGGGTTTTCTTTGCAATTATAGCACCATTTTTTCTTTCTCTGCTTTTTGTATTAAGTGAGGATTTGGGGATTTTGTCTTCAGTATCATCAGTGGAACCAGCTTTCGGAAACTGAGGGGAGTTCAGCAAGCAAGTCTGTTGGTGGGCTATGATAAGAAATAGAATCTAGCTCACTTCCACCTATCTGTGTTGCTTCTTAATGACTAAAAATTGTAGCAAACAGAAATAATTAAGTTTTTTTTTGCTAAATACAGTGAATCAGATCTAGTGAAACTTTCAAATTGTACCTATGCTTCATCAGAAATATAAAGCTAACCATTTGTTAGAGTGAAATTAACACAGTACCCTTGACTTCAGTAGGGGCAGAACTGTGATGTGTACTGATCAAAAAGATCACCTATTTGTGATCACTTTTGGATGCTTTTTATTTTTTCATTCTGGCTTTTAAGAGAATGAGTTGCCAGTTATGCTAGCATTTATAACATAAACATCTTAAAAGTTACAGGGCAGTAGATTAAAATACTTTCTGGTAAATTGGTTCTTTTACATGTTTGTTTTTTTTTAATATTTTCAAAAATAGCAAGTTTAAAAAACACACAAGTCTATTGTCATTTTGTAGGGGGTGAGAAAGAAATGTGTCTCGTGGAAGAGATTTTATGTAATATAGTAACTTAGGTGAGAACAGAATACATAAGATATATGTTGTGGTACATCTTTCAAGAAGTTTAAAAGAGCTGGAAAGGCTTTTGTTGTGGGTAGACAGCTAAGCCACTTGCTCACTCCCACACAGCAGGATGAGGGAGAGAATCAGAAGGGATAAAGAGTGAAAAGTCATGGGTTGAAATAAAGACAGTTTAATAGATAAAGCAAAAGCTGTGCACATAAGCAAAGCAAAACAAAATAAGGAATTCACTCATCGCTTCCCATGGACAGGCAGATGTTCAGCCATCTCCAGGACAGCAGGACTTCAGCACTCATAATGGTGACGTGGGAAGACAAACACTGTAACTCTTAACGTCCCTCCTTTTTTTCTTTCTTCCTCCAAGCTTGTATGCTGAGAATGACACCATATGATATGGAATATCCTCTTGGTCAGTTGGGGTCACCTGTCCCAGCTGTCCCAGTGTCCCCTCCCAACTTCATAATAATAATAATAGGAATGTGTTTAATAAGGAAATATAGTGCAGTATAAATGTTATGATTTTTTTTTGTCTTCTAGATAATCAGTCTTCTTGCGTGTTAGCAGAGAATGAAAGAACAAGGGTTTTAAAGAAAGTTTTAGAAGCTTGCTAAAGTTGCTATTAAAATAAATATTTACTTCCTTTCAGACATTAAAAAAAAGGAAAAACAACAAGCACTTGAGAATTACTGCAACAGGTAGTTGCTGGTCATTTTTTCATATGTCTCTGCTACGTTTTTCTAGTCTAAACTGAGCAAATGTGTAATAACTGCAGAATCTAGATGAACTAATTAGTTCTTGAAAGCAAATATAAAGTTTTGTCTTACACAAACACTCCTGAAGAACGTTTTTGCTTCTTGAAGCTGAAGGTGAAATCTGTTTTGTGGCTCTTCAGGCTTTTTTCTCTGTTCAAGTGTGCTACAAGGTCACTTCGAAGTAGTCATTAATGTAATTTATAATAACTCTCAGCTAAAGTTATCTAAAGCTTTTGAAAATAGCTTATATAATAAAATATTAACACAAAAACTAATGCTCTACCTCGATCCTTTTGCGATAGACCTATGATTAGTGAGAAGGTAATGCAGCCCATCATAGAACAATTCAGGTTTCAATGGCGCCTAAGTACACAAGCAGTTCCTTGGACATCAGAGCTAAGGAAATTTTTTCTGCTTGTCTGTGTCTTTTGCTTTGCTGTGAGCTCTGATTTAACATTTTGCTGACAGGTATAGTGACAAAAGTTTAGTCTTCTGTGGATTTTCAGATCTCTTACAACATGAGCTTATGGCACAGCCTTTACTGTAGTTTGAACCCAGCTCCATGTTCTTTCCAAACTTCAAAGGTCTTACTTGTCTTTGAAGTAGCCTCCTCTTTCATACTGAGTTGAAGTCAACATTTGAGGTCAATAGTTACTGGGGAAAAAGAGTGAGATACACAAGATACATGACCACTTTGCTTTGATTCCCTGTGGAAGACTTGGGTGCCACATGGCCCCATGGTCATTTGTCTCCTCACACAGGGCACAGAGAAGGCCAATTACAGCAACAGGGACGTAAAGCAGCCTTCTCCAAAGCAACCCTGTGTGGCCCAAGCAGAGTGAATGAGAGTTTTCTGAATCAGTTAGTTTAGTGACAAGGGTTTCCTCCCTCTTCAGTATTGTCATTTGAATGGTTTCGTAGCTCCGTTGCAACGTCATGGATTTTGGTGACTTTGTCCCTGTTTCTCAAGCTTCCCACATATCAGCAGAGAACTTGAAACTATGGTTATGTGTTGGTATATAGAAGAGTATGATAATGAAAGGAATTTAGACTCAAAATGCTCTTGCTGAGTTGCAGCTATTTAGTCTAGAGTGTGTTTGACCTCAGCCACCTTCTTTCCTTTTTTTTGTTTTTTACTTATATTGAGCAAACAAAATAAACAGGTGACACTTTCATATGATGCAAATGCAAAGAATGTGTTCTAATATTGAAGAAGTCTGTTTCATAAATATATTTTTTAGTTTTTTATTGGAATATATATATATTATTGTGTTTTATTAAAATTTATTAAAAATATGTCTTCTGTTTTCATCTTAAATAGCCCAGTAGTAGCATCAGTAAATAAATATTTTCAGAAACTCAATCAATTGCAGGCATTTTCACTTGATAGATTTAGATTTTTTAATTAATACTAGAACCACAGGTTTATTCAGAAACTGCTGTGTTTCTGTGGTTTAGGATTGGGAGTCAGAAGGAAAATACTACAAACTGGAAGGAAACCATGCCTTCACTCTTTTATTTCAAGAAATGTAGCAGTGCACAGTGCTGTCACTCATACATTCTTACAAGAAGACAAGGGGGAGACACTTTTCCTAGATATGTTATAGTTTTGTTCCAACTGGATGAATTTAGAATAGGTGACAAATATAGCACAGATATGTTTCCATCTACCTTCTGATATCATAATCCTGTTACCCAGCTGAGGAGTAGGTAGCACTGACGTAAATACTATCACATACGACTACTTCTTCTACAAGAAATGTACACCATGGCATACATAGCATAATTGCAAACCATTTGCTCACTAATCACTGATTTCCAAGCTGATAGACCATCTACTGTCTGATGAGAGAAACTGTAAATTGTCTATGTCAACTCGGCAGGAGAGAATTAAATCCTCATCAGCTGGTTATTTTTACCCAAGAAAATTCACTGAAGCAATGATTAATGAAATATTAAAAGGAAAAGTATGCAGGCTATAGACAATCGTTCGTTAATGATAATGAACATATTTCTTAGAAGTTAAAGAAATTTAGTTTTAGTTTTGAATGAGTTATTTCTCTGTTATTTATTGAGAAACAAACTGGTGGGAACCTGTCTTCTGAAAGAGAACAATTTATTACTGCTTTTACCAGCAAGGAGTTCTTGATGTCTTTTTTTTTTTGGTCTTCCCTGGTATGCTGGCAGTATTGTTTCAGACTGGGTAAAAGAGAACCACCTTAGGCTGCTCCTTATCACCTTGTTTTAAAAGCTGATTTTTCTGTTTGAGTGAAAGTGGCCTTTGGAAGAAATAGAATTTTTTTTGTGTAAGCTGTAAAACTTTAGCTCAGTTACTCACATAGGTACTAGATACTGCAAATGAGTAACTTTATATATAAAAAAGAAAATGGATATAATTAAGACCACATTTTATCTCACATGCAAACATAATGCAAGACAGTGCTTTTTTGTTTTGCTAGTTTTCAGACCTAAGAGTCTGCGTTCTTAAGCATTTCCAGTGAATTAGTGATGTTGTCTAAAATAATCAACATACTTAAGTAGGTAGGTTATCTGCAGATTTCCAAGGTATCCAGGTACTTTAAGAGATACCAGAAATCAAACCAGACTTTTGCTAGATAAATGTGTTCAGATATGAAACTTATAACACAGATGTATGATGGTCTTTCTTACCAAAATGTTACTTGACATCTTGTGTTTATAAAACTTTCTTCTTACTTGGTATTTGTAGTATTTAGATTTCCAGAAAACTCTAATGTCTGGGTGAGAAGATGCTGAAGTTGATTATTATATACAGCGACTTGTCTCCAAACTTTGCAAAATACACATTTTGAAGTCCAAGCATATAAATCTTATTTTGGATGGGTTTTGTCTTACTTTGTTGTCTTACTTTACCCATGGTTTGGCTGTGATTTAAACCATGTAATGGACAAAGGAGATAAAAATTTCAAAGTGAAATTTAAGCCATTTTTAGGAAAGCAGGGCTAATGAAGCCATCAACAACTGTGTCATGTGCTCCTCTAAGAGTAACCAACTCATACAGAGAGTTATAAACCCTTGGAATCGGTGGTTTGTAATGTAAGCGCTGACACTAACAGAACTGTAGAGGTATGAGTGGTGTCACTGTAATTAGCTTAGTGCTAGTACAAACTATGTTTTAGTATTTTTTCAGCCTGTGCAAGAAGATATGGTTTATTTCTTTCAGGAATTATTGTATTTGTCACATTTTTTTGAGATTGCCAATATCATACGAACATAAAAAGGCAAGATGACTTTCAGAGCACTTAACCTCATGTTGTTCAGAGTATCATTGGAGGGAAGAGATGATGGCAAATTAAGCTTTCAAGTTTTCAGATATTTTCTCTGTCTTGTGCCTTTATTTTTTTTTTTAAGGATTTCTTTACAGAGAAAAGAACAGGATAATGGGGACAGAAAATATGTTCTGTCATGGATATACCTGAAGGATGAGATATAGGGAAGAGGGAACCTCAGCAAATCCTCTCTTGATTGTTTCCTCAATGAAGAGAGAAAATTCTGTTGGGTTTTTTTTTTTTTCAGCAGAAGCAGATTACCAGAACACTCCACATCTCTGCAAGGATGTGTTTTGGTAGGCTCAGGCTCACAGACCAACTACATGGAGTCAGTTTTATCTGCAGGGGCAGAGCTAGGTGCACATAGCTGAATTTGTCTGCCTAGTTAGCAAGTTGACTCTGTGCTTCAGAGTGAAAATGCCAAGAATTCTTCACATTCAAGATAAGGGGTATGTAAGGTGGGAAAGGAATAATGATGGGGCAGCCAGTGTGTTCATCTGCTGCCAGTAGAAAATGATTCCCTACATGCCTCTCTCCAGTTTTAATTCTCCAAATACAAGGAAGACACAGACAATTTCAGAGGAGGGCCACAAGGATCACTTGGGGCTGGAGTACTTGCTCTCCACTTGTGTGGAGAGGCTGAGAGAGCTGGACTGAATAAGTAAGGAGAAGAGTTGTCTTCAGGGGACCAAAGAGCAGCTTCCCTAATGTCTACAGGGAAGGTGTTGAGGAGACACCTCATGATTGGTGCGTGATGGTGGAATAAGAGACAGCAGGTGTAGCTTGAAACAGGAAATATTCAGACTGAATAGAAGGAGAAACTTCATCAACATGAAGGCAGTGAAGCCTTGGACCAGCTTGCCTAGAGAGGTATAGATAGAAGACATTCTAATGGTATTTGGCTGCAGCCCATTAAAATATACCAACTGTCTTTAAATTGGCTTGTTGAGGTTTTTAGCAAGTTTTCCTTTTTTTTTTCCCCTGCCTTGTAATCTAGTTGCAGTAGCTCTGAGTTCGCTAAGAAGGCCGAAGGCTTAGATTTCTGAGTGGGTTGAGTAGCTTCAGTGCTTTTATATCTTCATTGTTAGCAGTATGCAAGTATTGGATTTAGAGGTGATTTAGGTGGGATGTGCTCACAGGTGTAGAGATACTCTCAGTTACAGGGTAATGTTACTAGGGTTTTAGACTATACAAAGGCCCAGCATATAAGCCAAAGAAATAAAGAAAAGTGAAAAAAAATTGTTTTCTGCCACTATCAAAAAGTAGCATTCAGAACAGAGAGAGGAATTAATAAAAGTGATACCAGTATAAGAGGAGCTATTTGCTCTTTTATTTTTATTCTGCTTTTTTTATTTGCATTTCCGATGTATTAGGGGTGCTGTAATCTCAAAACACAAGAAAATGACAAGAAAATGAATGCTAGTAACAGGAGGCATCTATGCATGTGAGCTTTCTACTGCAGATGGGATCTCGAGGGATGGATTAACTGGTACCACAAAGGATGATAGCTGCGTTCTGGGGATGGAGATTCAGAAGTCAGTTTTGAGATAACAGTTTGACTTCGAATTTATCACTGAACGAAGTGATCAATCATTGAAGTGCATTTTGAAAAATGTAAAATATTCTGCAGATGTATTGCCCTTTCATGCTTCTCACGTTTGGCTAAAGGTAATGCTGAAACAGCAGTGGGACAAGTTCCTTCACTCCAGTCAGAGAGGGAAGGAAGAGGAGAGAGGGGATCCTCCTAGAAATGATTCCGACTCAACTGTATCCCTTGCATTCCCCCAAAACCCACATGTGTGGTGGGGTACAATTGGTATGTACACAAGACTGTATGGTGTACAATTTCAGAGGGAGGCACACCTTTTTACTGAGAGTACTTGTGTTGGTTGTAGGTGATTGGGTTAAAATGCTCCCTCATTCGTGGAAGACTAGAAGATTGCTTAAAGAATGAGAAATAGGCTCTTCCAGGGCAATTAATTTAATCCTAAATGTTCATATGTAAATAAGTTTCTTAAAAGCACCATTTTGGTTTTTTTTCACTAGACAGGAAACATTAAGTTACTATGGGATAAGTGATACTGAAAACCAAATGTTTCTTGCATAAAGAATGCACATATGCACACATGTAGAACAACCCTGGAAGATGAGCAATTCACATGACATATCAACTGACAAAATATGGCTAATTTCACCATCAAAAGCGTGGAAAAGATTTTTGTTGCATAGAGACAGCATGCAAAGATTGCACGAACTGCCAGACAGATAATCAGAAGAAAACTAGTTTGTTTATATCTAGTACTGTCCTGTACAAAAAAAATCAAGGTAACATTAGGCTTTTATGACAAGATAGGTTTTTTTCCTATAGGAAATATGCTCTTAACTTATTATTGTAAACTTAATATCCCTATGTCTAAAAAGCTGGATCACTATCAGTTCCCAGTCTTATCCCCCAAAAAAGGAATATATATGTTTTTTTCTTGTGACAGTGAGAAAATAAGAGTCAGTTTTGCTTACAGGCTAATTTCCTGATCTAGGATGATGGGAGTGTACTGCTGGGGTGCAGAACAAGCTGAATAGTTCATGCATTTAAGAAAGACATCTGAGCCGTATTATGACTGCTACAACCAAGGCTTGGAACAGACTAAAGAGACTTGTAGAGGTCATCTTCAATTCAAGTTACTGTGCCATTGCACCGGCAGCCCTCATACTTGGTCTTGGTCTTCTCTGGGAGTCACTGTTAACTTCTATTAAGCTGTTATGCGAAAATTTCTTTAGTACTCTGGCAGTAGTGTCTTCAGTGTTGCTTAGGGTCAAGCTTCAGTTTCAAACAGTTTGGGGTTTTTTCCCCCCAGTATGCTAGTTTAACTGCTCTCAGTGTATGCTGTTGTAAAGGTGGTGTTTAGACATAGATGTATAAACTGAAAAAATTATACAATAAAGTTCTGGAAGTTACTTTGAGACCTAATTGCTGCTTCTTCACTTACTGTGTGCTGTTATCAATATTCTATTCAGGGCTTGAATGGTGAATTTATATAGAATTTGATTCGCTAATGTGCAACTACTCTTTATTTTTACATTTCATGGCCTCTGTTAATTATTCAAGAAATGAGCTAAGTTAAAGTTGGTTTATCAACCAGCATTATGGCTTACAATGAAAACCAGCAAGTATAGGACTCGGGAGATATTGTGATATACCTATTGACTTTCCCCTTTTATTTTTAGGCAATTTTCAATTATAATGTTTCAGTAACACTCATTATTCTGTTGTAGGACTGACAGGGAGAATGAGGTACTCTGTTTTGGTGGGGAGCTGCTCCTGGATGACAAGGGGGATATTCTCTGAAACTTACAGAATAATAGCAGTAACAGTGCTTCCAATAATTATTATCAACTAACTTGGTCTTAAATTAAAAGGAAATAAAAAATTAAAAGGTGATGAGAATTGTGCAGTTTTTCTTTTGAGGCAACAGAAGGCCCATGGTTATTTTGAAGATTTAAGGGTTTTTTTTAGGAGTGTGGTTAGAAGATGTAGTAGATTTCATGTGAATTGTTATTACTATGTTATTCTGGTATCCAGTGTATTTGTCAAGTTTTAAATGAAATTTCCAGCACAGAAAGTTTAAGGTCATCATTTGACATACATCTTGTGTTAATTCGAAAACAGTGAAAAGTGGTTGTTATTGTATCCATCTGCAGCAGTGTAAAGCAATTTTACTAGGCTTTGGAATAAATACATATAAGATGATACACATTTTTCAGCTGAGTCTGACATCTGACTTCATGAATAAAAAAGACCCTATTAATCATGAGGTGATAGAGTCACATACATTGTATTTATCATTCTTGTAAGAGTGAGTCATCTCTTGTTAATGTTTTGAGGAAATGTGTAGTAATTATACCAAATAAATAAGTCAAGAAAGTAAAAAATACAGTTAACTTGTGCGTAAGCCTAAATGTTGGTCTCTAACTTCTATATTTAATACTTTACAAATGACGGTGTGTGCACATGGGGAATGTAATTTCTTAATCTGTAGTTAAGGAGTATGCATATGGTAGTGCTTATGTGAATAATAGTTAATCCCATGGCCCAGAACCAATTTAAGCTAACTATATATACTTGATATGCAACATCAGATGCGCTCATACAATTTACAGAAAGTATACAAGGACTCTGCATCAAGGATATAGAATCAGTATTTTCAAATAATCTATAATAGTATAAATGATCATTATCACGGTATTTATTCTCTAGAATCAACACAGCATGTTGGCATGTATAACCAGAGTACATGGGGAGGGATTTATTATCACTTAGCTGAGAGCACAAGACAGTATATGCTTAGGCTTATGCGGGAACGTCCAGATAAGTCGGGGAGGGGGGGAGAGTTTTACACTCTGTGATGCAACACTGTGGATGTGTTACAACATTGTGGATCATGTGCAGTCCTTTGGTGGAAAGCCCCAGAAATGAGTCTGGGGGCACTTCGGAGGTCTTTGATGTTTCGGGGGGGGGGGCAGTTTTCATGCCTGAGCCACTTGTGTAAGGGAGGACACTGGCATGATAAAAAGCACTATCCCACCTCCATAGGATTTGCTTCTTATAGGCCTCTTCCCTTATTTTGCTCAAAACCTGTCTTGTAGCCTCCAGTGGTGGGTGCTTACCCCCTCTGCACCTGGGCTGTTACCTTACACATCGTCACCAAAGCACCCACTGCTTTTGCAAATGGCAGATTTTTTGAGTCATTAACCATTAATATTTCAGTCTCTCAGAATACTGTAAGATGGGAGTTGTCAGTATGTATGACAGGGTGGCAGACTTCAGCATTTAGAGCTGAAAACAGATTTAGTACAAAATGGAGAGCTAAAATGAATTACAGCAGGGCTGGCATCATCATTTCCATGATGCTTTTAAAATATTTTGGAAGGTTTTTCTAATGGTTCTGTTTTTCTAAGCTCTGCTGTTTTCTTCTGCCTTTGGTTTCTGTCTCTTGGTCTTTTCTACTAGGACTTAAATGTATCATGAGATGTTGGTGACTGTTTTGTGTCTTTTTGTGTGTAGTAGAAGGAGATACTTTGTAGGTTACCATATAAGTCTGCATTCAGACTCAATGATCCATATGGTCCTTCTCAATTCTGTGTGACTATGAAAACTCATCACATATTTTCATATCACCGGTTAGACAAATCTGGAACTGAAAGTCACCTTTTTTCTCCCCTGAGTTCATCACTGCCTCTGTGTAGAGGTAGCTGTAAACGTCAGACCTGAATGAATTTTGACAAGGGGAAGCAGCACAGGTGACTGTCTCGTAGCACACATGTGGAGACAGTCACAGCTCTGCATCTGTGTGGGAACAGCAGTAAATCTTCACCTGCCAGTTATCTACCTAGTAAGACAAACTATGAAAGCAATTTTTAAGGCCATAAACTGGGACTCAACAGGAGGTGAAATTATAAATTATGTATGATGAGTAATACATAATGAATTACTTTTTTATCAGCTGTCCTGAGTTACAGGACACACAAACCAAAGCAGCAATATTCCTTTCAACAATAACATAGCTGAACATTAACCACTGCAAGACTCTCTCTCCCTTTGCAGACCTTTCTGTACTGTTGCTTAGCATCCCTTAGTGCAGTTCTGATAGTTGTTTGCTGATACGCTTGCTGTAAAGTAGCTACCAGGTATGACTGACTTTCCAAGCTGTTAGGTGGCTAAAGGTAGTTCTCATGGGTTTTTAGGTGCCTGATGTGATCTGTGCATAAGTTTCTATTGGTTTAAAGGGAATTCAATCCACGCTTCTTCAGATATGTTTAGAAATATTATATCTGCCTGTACCTGTGTATAGCAAATTACTTGTGTGAAATGCACAGTCTTAAAGCCATGCCTTGCATATGAAGTGCCAAATAATCAGCAGATGCAGTCCCAGTAATATCAAGGGCACAGTTTTTCTCTTGGCTTCTTGCTAGTTGTAAAACTTTATAGAAGCCAGACTGTGTAACAGGTGTTGCCCTTTTACTCTGTGTTCATTATATAGCAGACACCTGATTATGTGTTGTTTTGTCCATCCTTTAGTTAGTTATCCTTCACAGACTCTTGTCTTCCCACCTGTGTATTTCAGATAGACCATTTTGTCTCTCTGTAATACCTAACCCTTAATTTATGTGTTTGCATAACAGCAGATTATATGGATTCTTGTCTGTATGTAGTATTTTGTCCTGACTGTATATACGTAGCATTTCTGTGTATGATCTATATATGGACATCAGGTCTTTTCAGGTCTATGTTTCTCTTTATGGAAATGAAAAAAAATGGATTTTTTATTTTAATGCTTTAATAATGTATTGTAAGAGGAAGGGAAAATGGATATTTCAGGGATTCCTATGTATAGTAATATTGCAGCTTCTGTGTGTGGTTTTGGTTATTGAGCTACATGTGGAAAATTTACTAGTCCATGGATATAGCTGTGCATTTGTGCGTATACTGATAGTCATACAGTATGTATCTTTTCTTATAACTCTGCTCCAGTGTTGTTCACTGTAGTATTTTAGGAATTCTCTGTTAAGGAACTATCTTTGTCATTTTCAGGAGTACTGTCCATGCAACACTTTAATGGACTCCTGTCCTCCGTCTATCACTGGGTTTGCCATTCTCAGACCATGAGAGATGCATGTGTTCTTTCCTTCTTGTGAGTTCCTCACATCCCCAATCCTTCTCTTCATGCAGAGGCTTGTCACCACTGAATTATTAAAAAATCTGCCTCCCACTCATATGCAATGTAAACTGCATAAATTAGAAATGGAAGTACTCCTTATTAGTATGTCTTTTTGACAGAATTTTCTTCAAAATTTAACTTTACTTTTTAAAAAGATACTAAAAACATAACGCTTGTGAAATTGTTATTTTGAATATTTCCAGTCAAACTGTTCATAGGGTAGTGCTGCATTAGGACCTGCAGACAGAAGCCAGCATGACTATTACAGTGATATCCCATACATCTCATCCTTGGAGTTCTTACATGTTCGGAACCTTCTTTTTTCTTCACAAGAAATTGTACTTTCTTGTTGCCCTATTCCTGCTGTATCAGATAGCACATGAAGACACAGTAATTCTTTCAGCCAAGCATATGGATGTAATGAGGATGACTTGCTCCAAGCATCAGTCTGTTGCTTATAGGCAGTACCTGTGTGTCTCCACTACATATGTCAGTGCTAACAGGCTGCTTGAAACAGCTGACTTCATACATACCTTAGAAGAGGACCTGCATTACCAGTACGTGTGTAACTGACATTTGTTCACTTAAAACACAGGAAATTAAATAAATACAATGGGAAAAGAAAACCTTACATGCACCTAACTATGCAAATAATTAGTAGTTAAATATGTTTTTAAATATTTTTCTTCAGGATTATTAGTGGAAAATTATTAAAAAAAACCTGCAAAGCATTATCAAATGTAAATAGCATAAGCTTATATAAGGGTACAGTTGTTAAATCTGCCTGTTTCATAAATATACGAGATGGTATTGACTTACCTGATTTTCTGTGGTGGTGATCTATTTTTTTCCATGGGAATAACTGCTGGTTTATTGTTGAATATTCATCAAATCAAAAGAATCAAAAGGCTAAATGTGTGTTATGCTGGTGGATATTGGCCACAATGATAGTAGATATTTTATTTTAGTATTTCTTTATTTGTGTTGACTTAATTTTATATTCATCTAGGTAGTATAGTACGTGCAGTGAATGTGTGTTTTCTCTATATCAGTTTCTCTAATGCACTTCTGATCTTAAATTGTTACAAAAATGTTTTCATATTGCAGAGTGATATACTATGGCTGCACCTTCTTATTTCAGGTTCAGAGGGATATTTTTTTCTGGCATCTCAAGATTTGCTGTCCAAGTGAGTTGCACATATACAGGAGGAAAGTACCAGATATCTGTGTTGTCACTGCAGAATACACCTCAGAGTCTGGTAGATCACTTAAGAACTATTTTTCTGCAACCTAACTAGACCAGTTTGTTTAGGGAAATGTGGATAAAAACTGAATCCTTTTAGTATTACCCAAAGGCATCTTAATACGTGACAATGTCAAAATGAGGGGAGTGTGATGTCAAGTTGTTCTACTTACTTCTTCATTTTTTAAGTATAGATTTTTCCCTTTTTTCTCTCCTTAGTTTTTTTCCCCTTTTAATTCTGTAAGGATTAAACAAGTGTTCTTTGGCAGATAAACAAGGCTCTCTCAGGGAAGGGAGACAACATTTAGTATTGATTCTTTAAGCATTAGAAAGAAAAAAAAAGGTTTTAAAATTTCTGTACAAGATTTTAGTATGATCTATTGCTTGTAAGTTTTTATAGTTCTGGGAAAAGAAATCACTATATTGCTTCAATGGGAAGTAATTTGGGGGTTGGAGACCAGAGCAGTAGTATATTTTTTTCAATGAAATCTTACAGATTTATAAACATCAATAAGACCTCAAACAATGTCTTTTAAAGATTTATTGTTGCAGTAGCAGCATTTTTGTGGAAATAATGAGGGTCCATATGCCACTTCTGAACTGCACCTGCAATTTCCACTGATGTCTACTCAAGATGCACCTGAATGGGTTTAGTCTGTACGCCCTCTGAAACTGAGATCAGCCAAAAATTACCTATCCAGTTCAGTGCCCATAAAGATTTTGGGACTTAAAAAGTTCCTGCCTTTCTAAGCAGGGCAAATCAAAGAGAAAATGATGATGTGACTTTAGAAATATTATACTTAGAAGTCATTAACATGAATTTCCCATCCTCTGAGCAGTTTCATGACTCTTGGTGTCATAGCTTGTGATCCCTGCTTTTTAAGCCTGCTAAAATAATTTTCTCCCAAGCAGACTAATCCACTGAGCAGTTACTAACCTTGAAAGTAATATCTTTTTTTTTAATATATTTTTAGGAACCTCTTCTAGCTTGACATACTTTTTATTCCCTTCTTGATTATACCAGATGGGATATACTTTCCGTTTGGAGAAATAAAGATATAATTTTCAGCATTTGATACACTCAACTGATGTAGCAAGAATAAACTGTCCTCATTCAATTTTGAACCTAGAAAGATCTATTGACAAGTAGTCTGTCAAATTCTGTCATTTCATAGAAATTTCCATTTTGTATAATGATTCCTTGTCAATACAGAAGGATGAATGCAGCAGCAGGACATTTCTACATAATATTTAGTCCATCTGTATAAACTTTAGATCTCTTTTCCACTGAGATTATTTTCCTGTTGTTTTCCTTTTAATTCCTCATGCCTTTGCTGCCTTCTTAACAGGGTTTGTTTCAGGGGATGGTATAATTGAGAGAAACTAAATGAACCGCCACTGTCCCCATTTGTCTTTAAGGCAAGATAACCAATTATGCAACTTTCAGTGCAATTTTGCTTACTGAAGCATTTTACTGGTTCTGATTAGTCCCACAGAGTGGGAGCATCCTCATCTTGTCAGTTCAGCAGAGTCATTAAAACCTGTGTAAGCTGTGATGATGCATGAGCTAGGAGTGTGTAAATTCCCTGTTTGCAAATGCATTCTTCATCTTGTCAATTTTTGCTACCTGCTGTTAACTCTGTAGGTAACCCCGTGCAGCTGATAGAGGAAAAAATTTGGAAAGCAGATTGGTTGTAAAGAAATAGTAGAGGTGATCCCTACATGTTCATAATTAAGCATCTTTGGAAGACTTTACACTGAAACTGATTTTAATGTAATTTGGATAGAATAACAAGGCAACGTAGTGTCTAAAAATGGGTTATCAAAAATCTGAAATTTCCCCTGAGTATAGAAAAGAAGAAAAACAGAGGAATTAGCACAACAATCAAGTAACACAGCTTGCTAAAAAGATATTTTAATAGGAAGAATTCAAGTATTATCTTTCTTTTGAGGCGTTTTCATTTGTTCTGCTGGCACTCAGGGCACAATGTTGTTTATCTCAGCTGACACCAATGTGGAGTTACAGGGGTGTTGTGCATTCAAGCTGACCTTGAAGAATATCTTCATTGCAGCTGAACCAAACAAACTACTTAAGGGATGGTTTTGTTCTTTGTTAGTATTTTGGTTGTTGTTTGTTTTTTTTTTTAAATTTGCAGTGATTTTGAACAGCTGGGGGGGGTTTTCTAATAAATGCAGGTACTATTCTTTGTGTACATTTTAGTTCTCTGATGGCTGACCATCAGCTTGGCAAGACAGTGATACTGCGTAATAAAATTCCATACAGAACCCTACCGGAATTTGATTTAATGCACAAATATTTGACAGTACATAAACTTGATTGTTGATGCAATCCACATGATAAGAAAGAGCAACTGTATTTAAACTGATTAGTATTACCAGTTTGCAAAAATGTTAGTGATTTTTTTTTTCAGTCCAAATAATTTTCCAAGAACAATCTATTGAGGTATCTGCCAATTTTCATATCAACATGAAATGAATATTACTCCTGTAATACACATACCAGCAGCATTGTAATGTCCTTAAAATAATATTTGAATAAGTACATGTCTTAAATCAAGGCTTTTTATTCTTTTTCAAAAAAGTAAAGGCAAGCTTTTATTTTTAGTTACTTTGAATCAGAAATTGTGGGACTATGTGACTTAAATGTCACTAATGATATAAACAACAGAACTTGACATTTTGAATTTATAAATATATAGAATAGGGGGATTTTGCACTGAATTAGACTTCTTGCACTGAAAACTAAATTTGGTATTGTAAGAAAACAGAGATTAATATACTAATGCCACACCACGTTCCTATATTTCTCATTGTGATTGTGCACATATCTAAGAAGGAGCAAATGGACTACATAGGTTTTTAGGTTAGATTCTATGCAAAATACTAAAGATGGTGTGTTTAGGATTGTTACTGTCAAAAATATTTGTCACATTAAATTTCAGTGACCTCAGAGTACTAGAGAAATCCACTTCTGTTGAAAGTGTGAAATAAGGCTGGCATTCATTCAGTTACTTCTATGACCACAGACCTGAGTGGAATTGGTTTGCCTCATCACAGGCAGTTGATACCATAGCAGATGCTCCAGCCATTTTTTCAGATCTGACACACAAAACTGATCTAATGGTGAAGATGCCTGACCTTCTGAAGAGGCATCCCCAGGCCAGTCAGGATGCCCAGTTATAAGTGTTTGTAGATATCTGTGCTCAAGCATCTTGATCTTATATCCTCACCAATTCCTATAATCAAGATTCCAACAGATTAGCTATTTGTTAGCTATTAACTGCTAATTGCTTTCAAATGATGGCATGCTTGTATGTGGCAATATTATTTTGTCAGAATCTGGCAGTGGTACACAAGACCACTAGAAATTGTCATTCTGCTGAGGTAGAATTAAACCCTTCCTGTTAAGTTTCTGCATAAAAGGGCTCGACTTTTCTGTAAGAGGTACACACCAAGGCACTGCCGAGACAGACGAGGAATTCAGCTGCCTAAATTGACTTTGTCCTTGGTTCTTTTCAAATCTTGCTCTATTGCCTGACTTTTAACAGTGAAGATCTCAGTACGCTGCTGGTCTTTCCGAAGTGTATGTGCATTTAGAGATTCCTGATGTTGGGAACCTTAAACTTAGTACACCCTAAGGTATACTTTGTTGATCTGCTAGAAACTGGTGGCTGTGCAGATGACTTCAAAGTCTTAACTTTTCACAGTTGTTTCCCTTTAATAAGGTTCTTACCTAACTGATACTTTACCTATCTGTTTCATCATTTGCAGGTCAAAACAGCAAAATGATGGATTTCTCTATGTTCAGAATTTTGTTGAACACCTTTATTAAAAACTTGTGGACAGCAAGGTTTTCTTGCTGCATTCACTTTCAATTCGGTTGTATCTGCACATTTTATAAGTTGCTACGCAGGGCAGGACTGTGTCTCCCAGATGAATTCTGGTCTATTAACTTTGATTCTGAAAAGTAAGAACTGATACCAGGAGTAATATCTGAATGAGCAAAGAGAAAACAAACAAACAAGGAAATCTTTACCAAACAGCCTGGGATATAAAGCTTTCTTTCCTTTTCTCATCAGCATTTTTATCATACTCACCCACCACCCTCAGCATCTGGTGAGGCCGCAGCTCAAATCCCGTGCTCAGTTTTGGGCTGCTCAGTACAAGGAGGACATGGAAGTGCTGTAGTGTGTCCAGAGAAGAGCAATAAAGCTGGTGAAGGGTCTGGAGCACAAGTCTTAGGAGTGAGTGAGCTGGAGAAGAAGAGGAGCTGGACTGAGCTGGAGAAGGAGGAGCTGGGGTTGTTTTGCCTGGAGAAGAAGAGGCTTAGGGGAGACCTTATCGCTCTCTACAGCTACCTCAAAGGAGGTTGTAGTGATGTGGGGGTTGGTCTCTTCTCCCAGCTAACAAGTGACAGCCTGAGAGAAAATGGCCTCAAGTTGCACCAGTGGAAGTTTACATTGGATATTAGGAAAATTTCTTCACAGCAAGGGTTGTCAGATATTGGAACAGGCTACCCAGGGAAGTGGTTGTGTCACCATCCCTGAAAGTGTTCAAAAGGCATGTGGTTGTGGCACTTAGGGGCATGGTTTAGTGGTGGACATGGCAGTTCTGGTTTAACAGTAGGACTTGATGATCTTAGAGATGTTTTCCAACCTTAATGATTCTGTGATTTAAAACAAAAGTTATTCTTTCATGGGTCAGTACACCAAGAATTAATTATTTGGTTGGCTATTGTAGCTAGAACATGAGAAAAATTAATGTTTCAGTATTGATTCTGACTCATTCAAGTGGTTTCTCTTTAATGTCTGAGTAAAGAGCTCAGTTATTTTGCTGTGCTTTTTTGAGTTCTGTAGACAGCATTAGAGACATCATGCTTTAAGATCATATCAGCTTTCTTTCTCTACCTTACCACAGAGAAGTCTGTGATTATGCTTAATATTAAGGCTGTTGTAGAGCAGTAAAAATAGTGTAGGACTGTCAAGTTTGAGTTGCACATTATGTATTGTTATATTGTATGTTTAAAAATGATTTTCTGAGTAAATTTTCAGATGTTTTGAAGTATTTAAAATAGTTTCTTATAAGTTATTAATTCACAATATAGCAGAGACTTTCTCACTGAACTGTGTTGGTTTCTCTGTAGAATTTCAGCAGCATAAAAGTACTCCTACTGTAGTTAGTAGTGACCTGCCATATCAGTAATTTCTTTTCCAGCTGATGAAGATAGGATTTCCTCCTAGCCATAATGATCTTCATACACATAGTGAGTGTACAGTGACACTACTAGTGCAGAGCCATGCAATCAGCACGTTTTTTGAGCATCACCATAATGACAGTGTAGCAAAGGGTACTGCCTGTCAGAATTATACCTTTTAGGTTCAATTTAACAGGCCAGTTAAGGGTGGCTTCTTTGTTCTCATTACTACAGATTCTTCTTCTTTTGGCTTGTTTCAGATTCCTAGCAACAAAAATTTTATGAACATGTTTTAATTATTTTGGTGTTTTCAGAAAAAAGTACATAATTCTGATGATTATCACTTGCTTATTACCCTCTGATATTGTTTCTTTTAAAGAGAACTTTTGTGAAATTCATGATAATTAAAAACCAAAAGTAAACAAAGCACAATTGTTTCCAACTAGAAAAAGATGACTACACTCCTAACTAGCCACAATATATGCTTTTTGCAGTCATTCACTTATCAATATATTTTATTTAATGACATCTAAATTACTGTTTTTTATAGCTGAACTGTGAGGAACTCTCCATATGCCTATCTGGTTGGTCATAGAAGAGCTCCAAATGGCAGGTGAATATTTTACAAGAACTCTGTTTATAGTTACTGAGACATTACCATACAATTATTAATGAATCAGAGCAGAGCTATTTCCATCTGCATGGCAGTCAGTAGATCAACTTCAGAAGGTTTCCTTAAAATGGTTATTTTTTACAGAGATTATTCCAGTTATTAGCATGAGGGTTTTTGCACAGCTGGTGAATGTTTCTAGGACTATGTGTGAGTGACTTTTCCATCACTCATATTGCCTAATTGGCAGAGACAGCTCTTTTTTACTCTATTTGGAAATAAACCTAAACCATTTTCTACTGGAAAACCCAAACTTTTGTCAAAAGAACATTGAAGTGAAAACCTGCCTGACTACATTCTTTGCTTTTGTTGATTGCTATAAATTAATAAGAGTGCACACATATATTTTCCTCTCAAAATCTTGACATCTGTGTTGGCTGAAGAAGTACTAACAGCTTTTTTTTTATGCTGTACTTCTGTAATTGTGGAGTACTTAGTTAGTTATACACTTAAAACGTGTGTCTCAGGCAGTAAATATCTAATGTATATTTTTTGAAAAAGTGTTCTGCGTTGGAGTTGTTAGTTCCCTGGCTTTCTTGTCAGTTTTTTAGGAAGATGTGTTTTATTTTTTTAACTGAACTTTATGTAATGGAAACGTGAGATCCATTAGCCACATAGTAAGATTAGTACATAGGTCGGTCAGAAGAAGGGGTGATGGAATATTTTTAGAGTTTAAGAAAAGGTAAGTTCATAATAGGCATAAAAATAGTCATTAATCAAAATCTACCAAATGTGTTTTTAATGCATACTATACCACATGTATTTTGAGCTGATATTAAGAGCAGTTACTATCAGGTTATGCAGTACTTCAGACCTGAAATTAATTTCTTTGTGAACACATCAAAAAAATGTGGCCTGAAAATAGAGACGTGAAGTTTGCCTGGATGTTTCTTGATGACATGAGGAAAAAGCTACTGAACCCATATTAAAGAAAACTCTAGTATTCTTTGATTTCTAAAAGATTCATTGTTTCTCCTAAATTTTATTATCAACTGTCCAGTTTTCTTTGAATGAAGGATCTTGGGATTATGCGCATGTTTGAGCACAAGATTATGCTAGTCTAATTTGCTATCACTTGCAGACTCTTACTTAAAGTGTCTACATCAGTGTCTTTTTTGAAGGTGACAGCTTCTGGAAATGAGGAGAAAATTGTTGTTATGGTAAAGGAAGAAGCTACCTAATTTAGGAATAACAGAATTTTGTAGAGCAAAATTATTATCAAAACTCTCAGTGTTATATGTCTGTATGTTTATATAATAAACTCACACTGTAATTAAAATCTCTCATTTAAAAAAAAATTAAACAATGATCTGCATTCTTAGCACTATTTTGATTAATTTCAGCAAAGGTTAAGCAGGAATTCTTTTTGAATTACTGTACTTCATCTTGACTCTGATCCTTCATCATCTCTAGGCAGTGGACATTGGAATAACTTAAAGATTCATTTAAGCCACAACAGTAAGGATTGTCCCTTTGGCCAGATCTAGCCTGTTATATGAGTAAGTGCTAGAGGGTATTGCCAGGCACTTGAGCCAAAGTGACCATACTGTTAAGCTGTCAAATATTCCCTGACTTGTTTTTGACCTGAACAACTTTCACAGTCCCAAACAGGAAAATATTTTACTGGAATTTAACTTCTATTAGATTTCAATTTAACAAATATTGAAAGATTTCTTGGACTTGCATTCTGTGTAAATTCCATAAAACTGATTAGTTTTTATCAGATTAAATGCTTTCTGTGACAAGTCTTTATCTTCTAGTCTCATCTTACATGAAAAATGAAAATGCTTCCTCAGATTAAAAAAAGGAAAGTAATGCTTTCAAATGGTTTATGAAATTATTTCAATAACATTTAGGTTATGTGAAAATTCACCACTGATGTGTAGTTTTTCCAATGTTTATATATCACTGTTATTTTTAGGTCACGTATTTAAAGCTGCATGTTTAAAAATTAGTTTAATTTCTACAGTTATTATCTCTGTGTGTCTTTATGTGTGCATATACACTTTGTTACAGCAGAGAATTGTAATTTTCTTTCTGTTGTGAGTCCATTCGAAATAGTAGTGTATTGGACTAGGAACCTGTTGATTGAGTTGTCAGGTTGTTAGATTTCTTTGCAGTTTTCATTCTGTACTTTACTATACAGTAACTGTCTGATGTTCAGAGGTAGCACAGGTTTAAGTGTAGCATCAGGCTGAAGGAGATTAAACGTGGGCAAAAAGAGCACATAAATAGCTACTGTTCTCTTAAAAAACGTCTCATATTACAGAAAACCTCTTGATTTCAAGATCTCTGTGTAAGATCTTTACTTAACATGAATTCATTGTAATGGCCATGAACAGCTGAACGTCTGTTTTATGTGCATTGCATAATGGAACTTTTATCTTTTATTGCTGTATTAAAATAATTCTCCCTCTGCACTTGGCACTGGTGAGGCTGCACCTGGAGTACTGTGTCTAGTTCTGTGCCACTCACAAGGTGGGGGTCGGCCTCCTCTCCCATGCAACTAGTGACAGGACAAGAGAAAATGTCCTCAGGCTGTGCCAGGGGAGGTTCAGTTTGCACATCAGGAAGAATTTCTTTGTGGATAGGGCTGTTAAGTGTTGGAATGGTCTGCCCAAGGGAAATGGTGGAGTCACTATCCCTGGAAGTGTTCAAGAAACAACTGGATATGCCACTTGATGCCATGGTCGTGTTGACATGTTGTTTTTGGTCAGAGATGGGACTCAATGATCTTGGAGGTATTTTCCAACCTCAGTGATTCTATGATTCTGTGATAATCATTGGCATTACAGGAAAATATTTCCTTCACAAATATTTTATATTTTCTGATAGCTGCTTAACATGCTTTTCAAGAATGCTCAAAAAGTTATTGAAGATATTCCTCCATACAAAGAAGGAAAGGTTTCATGAAATAGCATTACTGAATGGCATGTCAGTTTTGGACAGTTTTCAGGAGAAGGATCTGATGCTTTGAGGCATCGAGCTTCTGCAGCACCTTTTAACTTTGTTGTGTTTGGGGGCATTAAACATGTTGCTGGAAGAGAGATAATTTTGTTTTGATTTTTCTTAATCATAAAAAATAAAAACCTATGCTATGATGTAAGTTGTCTTCTGTCACTTGACTATTTGAGTTATTCAAGTTATTAGTGACCCTTTCTCTGCTCTGCCTTTTAAGCTTGGTTTCGTTCTCCAGTTCTTTACTAGTAACTGTGTGGAGGAAATGGTCTTGCAGAAATGGCTTAATGTTTCTGCCTAATCATCTGAAAAAGCACTGATGTCTGTGAGCATCCGTCACTAAAACTGTTTGCTGCATTTCAAACCTCTTTTTATTCAGAAAAAAATATCTTGTTCACAGAGAAGAGATGTTTCAATGAAACCACGTTTTTTCCTTCAAAGTTCTATCAATGTGTCGAGTTGCCTGAAACAGTGCAGTGATGGGCAGAGACTTGGAGCTGTAAAGTCTCAGAAGTCAAGGAATGGCAAAAGGTCAAGAAATATCCATGTTGGTAATTTTCCTTATAAACTGTCCTTGAGTGTCTTCTGGAACCAATTGTCAGAAAAAATTTTGAGACTCAAAAATTTGTTGAGGACTAGAAATTTGAGCAGGGTGTAGAGAACATGGAAATCAAAGCCAAATGTTTTTCTCACAGAACCTGAAAAGTTAGAAAATGTGGAAGTGAAAGACAAAAGTCAAAATAAAATAAAAAAGAATGTTCTCCTCTGTAATAAAAACAAAATTGTAATTGCAAAGAGAGAAGATAATTAGCAGGTTTGTTTTGTGTTTTTTTTTTTTCCCAGACATACCTTTGGGAAGAAAATTTGTCTGTATTGATTATCTTTCAACTTGTACTCTAACTCCCTTTTTTCTTTAATTTTTTTACTGATTTCACCAATTCAGCACTGACCAAAAAGCTGAAGCATGTTGTTAAGGGAATGTCTCTTAAACAGTTACAGGCTTCAGGCATCGACTACCTCTCTAGGAAGCCTGTTTCCTGTGTCTCACCACCCTCTCGGTAAAGAAATTATGTCCAGTCTAAACTTCTCCTGGCACACCTTTGAATCACTCCCACTTATCCTGTCACTGGATACCAGGGAGAAGAACTCAGCACCTCCCTCTCCACTTCCCCTCATCTGGAAGCTGTAGAGAGCGCTGAGGTTACCCTTCAGCCTCCTTTCCTCCAAAGTAGACAAACCCAAAGTCCTCAGCTGCTCCTCACAGGACATTGCTTCCAGCTCTTTTACCAGTTTTGTTGCCCTCTGGACTCATTCAAGAATCTTCACATCCTTCTTAAACTGTAGGACCCAGAACTGCACACAGTTTTCCAGGTGAGGCTGCACCAATGCTGAGTACAGCGGGATAGTGACTTCTCCTGACCAGCTGGTTATACTGCGTTTGATTCGCCGCGGGATGGGTTTACCCTCCTGGCTGCCCGGGCACACAGTGCTGACACATGCTGAGCCTGCTGCTGAACAGCACTCACAGATCCTTTTCTGCAGGGCTGTTCTCCAGGCACTCCTCTCTCAGTTTATGCTTGTGCCAGGCATTACACCATTCCAGGTGCAGAATCCGGTATTTCGACTTTTAAAATTTCGTCTTTCATCCCATTAATCATATCCCAGGGCTACAATCTGTTTAGATCCCTTTACAAGGCCTCTTGTCCCTCAGGAGACTCAACTGCACCTCCCAGTTTGGTATCATCAACAGTGATGCCAACAGTGCAGTAGATAATTGCTAAAAAGTAATTCTCATATTTTGGAGTCTATTTAGCTTACTTTTTAAAAATACTGAAAAATATTTCTAATTAATTCCATAATTGCATTTTAAACATATTAAATCACTGGTATCAGTGCATTACTATTGTCTTAGAACATGAAACAAAACTGTAGTTGAAATATGTTTGTTGTAATATTTAAGTTGTGACAGCTTCTAACAAGTACTGGTTGAAACATCCTTTCTTGGAAGAGAAGAAGGTATGTTAAGGAAATACATCAGATATGTAATTTAAATTTATGAAATCATAAAATAAAGTGAAATAATAAAAAATATAAACCTAAACAAAAATCCTCCAGATTTCAAATAAGTTTTCAAATAATAAAAATACTTAAAATCTCTGAGTAGTAATTTATAATCATACTTCATAATTTAGTAATTGTGTCGCTATTTTTTCTGCTTTAATCCGAAGCAAAAAAAAAGGAATTTCTCATACAGCAGAAGTTACTTATTTTGAACGGTTCCATTTTCAACTTTTTTTAAAAAAACTTGTGGAAAGTATTAGAATTGAAACAAAAGCTACATCTCCAAAAGTGGTGTAGAATGCAGTTAATAAGCAACAAGAAAAAAACTTCTTAGATAATTTGTTTCTTTAAACCATTTTTATGGTAAGCCTTCTATATGGCATATTGATAGGTTTTGTTTCTGTTTTCATGGGGGCAAATCTCTTCCTATTTCTGTTTAACATTTTTTCTCTAAGTGTCATGAGACCCCTATTAGAAAAGAAAGCAAACATTTATAATAATATGCTTGGTCATGAAAATCATGCTCTTTAAGGAGCGCAGTACAGATAATCAGGTTCTTAGTAGGATATGTGCTGTTTGAAATTGAGATGGTGTATTTTTTAAGCCTAAGTTATAACTGTACCTCTCTCTATGCTTCCTTATTAAGACTTTCTACTGCAAATAATTTTTTCTTTCTTAAAATTGCATTAACATTGCTTGATATCCTCACAGTATGTGAGCCTTATGTCAGTGTCTTCATCTCAATAATGATGTTGTTTCACTGAAGTAAGAAGTATTTATTTAAACAAAATATTTGGTGCTTCTGAATTCGGGGGAGATTAATATGGTGAATATGAAAGAAATGTTAAAGAATCTGAGTAGCACTACAGTAGATGCAGCAGTGATTGCTGTAATGAATTTTCTCCCAAATATTTTCTGTTGCACAGCATAACTTCATAAAACCTATACCATCTGGCTGAAAAATTTCCCATTAGCTCTGGTGGAAAGGTGATATTTTGTCTTTGAAATAACAGCTAATTTGTCACTGAGTATTGCAAAATAATCAACTCTGCTCAACAGAGATAGGAGACAGCTTTGATTTGAGTGTCATAAAGGGTTTATAAAGTGTTCGGTGTCCTTGTGTTAAAAAAAGAAAAAAAAAAACTAAGTTTTAGATTTTTACACTTCTTGGCATGAAAGGAGCATGTTTGCTCTGGGATTCTTAGGAGAATTAAATGCAATGAATTTTGTTGTCCTAATTAGTTCTATATTTATTTAGTTCAGAAGTTAATTCAGTTTTGAATAAATGTGTCCAAACTTAGTGTAAACGCAGTTTAACTACTCTACTTTATAATTTGTTTTAAGTACCTTTTTTAATGCCACTGTAAACAACACCTCGGTCTTTTAACTAGCACCTCCTTGCACAGGGCGTCTAGCAGTTGTTTATACTGGATGCAACACATGATCCTGAGCTGTGAGGTGTCCCCAAAGTGGACAGCTCAGGCGGGTAGTTGAGTAGCACTGTCTGCAGTGAAGGCTGTTGCCTCGTGGTTGATATCAGTGCAGACCTTTGTGGGTGCTGGGCTAAGCCTTCCACCCTGCTGGCAGGATGGTCTGCAGCTGCTGTTCCTGAGTTATTTGCCTGTGACATTTATGTCTATGCTTTCCACAATTAACTGTTGTGGATTTATAGCACTTCTCACAGGTATTCTGATGCAGCCAAAATGTCTCTCTCTTCCCTTAGAAGTCCAGAACAGAGCTCTTTTCCTTGCCTTTTCCTTGCCTAAGTGATTTGTATAACTCAAAATCTGTAGTGAAGCACTCGATATTGGCATGGGACAGTCCATCTCTTCTTGTTATCTTCCTCCTTATCTCTTGGCCTGGGCATAGTCCGTGACAAGAAACTTAATTTCCCATCCTGTGGCTTCCAAGCTTCTTTATTAACATCTCAAGAGTGCCTATAACCGGCACATATGAGAAGGCAAAATATACCCATCCACAGTTTTCCCAAATCATCTAAATATTCATTCAGATATTTCTAGTAGGTTAGATATGCATCATTCAAACAGTGTGAAATATTACTTCTTTTTTTTCCCCAAAATACATGAATTAACATTCACTTGATCCATAGAATTCTCGGTCTTTGCTTCTGTTTGTGTTTTGTACTGAATTGCATGTTTTCTATTTTACATAATTGCTGTTTTTAACGAGCTAGTGTACTTTATTACCAGGGATTTGTAAAATGCATTGTGAAAAACACTCCAAATTGCTTTTTCGGTCTGCTTTTGCAGCTCACAGTTGTAGTGAGGTGGTTGGCTTAGCTGGGTAGAAAGGGGAAAGTCATATTTTGTTATTCTTACTTCAAAACACTTTAATTACATTTATTTGGAAAGTTATGCTTCCTTTCTTTGAGTTTTTAAAAAGTACTTTAGGATAAGTAAGGAATTCATGCCTTCTGCCTTGTAATGTTATAATAGCAATCAATAGTCTTATCTCAGCCTTACAGAGAAAGAGATTTAAGTGATTAATATTTATATATAATACCTGAAACACTGAATCACTTTGTTTATAGGAAATTCTTTTATAAAACAAACATTTCACAGGGGCTTAAGAGTCTTATAACATTAATCTCATCAAGATGAAACTTTAGTACAGCAGAGATGATAAATATTTTGCTCTTGGATTTCATCTGTAACCAAGGCACACATGGCTGCGTCTACAAAAGGAGATCCAGCAGTGCCAGTGCCTGTTCAGCTCTGCAGCCAGCTGGTATGGTCCAGCCATGTCCTTAGCAGTACCTTTCTTTTACTCTGTAAAAAGATGAATTCATGAAGAGTGTGTCTTGGAAATCATCCCTGACCCAGTTAATTCTCAAGGAATGCTTGGAGACTGTTGGAGAGGGCTTGTTGACTGACCCCAAAGCCTTGCCTGTGACGGCATTGGCATTACTGATGCCCAACCACAGCGCTTGGTTTGTCTCCTGACACTGTGTACACGCAGATATGCAGCCTGCACAGCCTCCTCTTCTCAGTTGTTTAATAGTTTCCAAAGTCTAGCCCAGGCAGAAGCAAGAGCTTGACTGTGGAACCAAGAGCAATGCCTCTGCCCACTTGTGCGGAGAAATGGAAACAGGTTTTGCAAATCTGTGCAGACACATAATCCAAGTGACAGCATGGTCATTGCACTGCAATTACTTTGAACTAAATGACCTGGCACTCATCAACATGAATCTTTGAAACACAGAAAACAGTCCTGTATTGCATATGATATACTGTATAAAGTATATTTTAGTAATTCTCTAGTTTACAGTTTGTACACTAGTTCCTTTGGAACACTGCTCTCAGTGTAATATAGCTCACTAATTCTTGGCAGTTTTTAACTTTCTTGTATGTATCTGTCAGATCTAATTTTTATTTTACCAAAATGGAATAAATGGATTTTATCAGAAATCAGTTGTTTGAGTCTTTATTTCTGAAATTTGTTCTAAATAGTGTTCTCTTTTAATAATTCGAATATGTGGTGGACTTCTTTTTAATAGGTAATGGGATTGAAATTGCCATGTCAACTGAAAGGAAACCAATCTGATTAGATGTATTAGATGTGTACAGTCACTTTAACCAAGTAAGAATTCATAGTAATTAGCTAAACGTGTTAGAATTGCTAATGATACAGGCCAAGAAAAGAGCTAAGAGAGAAATTATTTAAAAGGGGAAACATGCCCAATGTATTTTTAATCAGTACATTTTTTTTCTGGCTTGTATTTTCTAGTAGTACAGGGAAATTTTAGTTATAAGTAACCATTTTGTATAGAATGGGAAGATATTTATAGCTTCTAATAAATTATTGTTTCTGCTTAGTGCTTGATTTGTTTTCAGAGATGCTGTACTAAATTTTGCTTGGAGACATTGGCACACTGTTTACCTCTAGTTTTCAGGTCAATGGGGACTGTGCTCTGCTTATAAAGAAATGAGAAATTACCGTAAAAGATTTTAGATGGAGTTAATTTAAGATACACAGACGTATTTGTATACATGTGGGTCTACTGACAATGGCATTTAAAAAATCCCTTTTTGCATAAAACAAAAAATATTGATTAGCTGTGAAAGCTGTCATTTAGCAGTTTACAAGAGCACTTTGAAACCATTTACATGGAAATTAGGAGAAACTGAGTGCATAGAAGGTTTCATTAATTTTGTTTAATGACATGCATTTTTTTCCAAAGTATGCAGTAGACTCAGATGGTGCAAATTAAGAGTAATTGTGATAGTGAAAGGATATTTTTGTCATGTTTTCTAAAGACTTGCCATAAATTCTGTGCTGTAAACATCTCTGAGTCACTTTCTTTTTGGCTCATTGCTCATCTTCTCTGTCTTATAATTTTATGTAAACAAATTTGTTTACTTTTATGTTAATAATAACCAGCTCTTCATCGCATTATAAACACCTCTGAAAAACAATTATTAAAGGGTTTGCCAACTACCTCATGCCCATGGCTTATAATTGCCTCAGAACCCTCTAAAGATAGAATAAATATTAAAAAACCCATATATTTTACAGATAAACCCTGATGTTTACATCTGATATCAAACACATTTTCACTTATTTGTTTTGTCCTCATGAATTCTGTCATTGAAAAGCATCAAATTTATTTGCAATGACAAAGTAAAAAGGAATTTTAATTAACGTTCCTACTTAAAAAGGCTACTTCACAAATATATTTCTTTTGATCAAGCTATTAAGTCAGTATCTACATTAAAAGGCTGTAAACTGCTATCTTTGAAAATCAAATTTACCAGAGATGGATAATAACCTTTGTTTTATATTAACTCTTAAGGGAGAACCCCATTCGGCATTCTCCTTGGGTTTTTTCCACCTGAAGCAGACCAATATGAGTGTGAGTTGTATAAGAATCAGTGTTGAGCAATAATCCTGTGACAGGGGTACATCCATATTAGTTACATTACCTCCATTTCTTAGTCATGAAAATGTGATAATTCCTGAACAAATAGAGAAGTAGGATTAGGTCTTCAACCTGGTTTTATATGTTGCGGTCTGAGGAAAGACAAGGAATTCATTTATTTGTCATATTCTATCAGGATGAAATAAAAAATGCACATTGACATCTCTTCCTGAATAGTGGAAGTAAACATGTTGCCATTGATGGATGTAATTAATTTTTCAGGGCTGATAATTTATTTAAATAAAGAACATAATTTATTTAATTGCCATCACTTTTATAAATTGCTACCTTTACATCTGAACAAAATCTCTAGATACAACTCTAGAGCACTCTCAAAAAATGTATCTTTAGAGCTTAATATTTGGATCAAAGTGTACTTCAAAAATGTATTTTTGATACATTTTGAGTCAATTATGTTTGGACTAATAGAGAAGAATTGTGTATGTATGCCTAAAGTTTTAAAGGAGAGTATAATATTCCATGTCAAAGTAAAATTTAGCATAAAAATATAATTACTTTTGCAGTATAATACAATATGAACAACATGGGTTTGGTTTTTTTTATTTCTAATATTTTTGCACAGTAACATTTTGGTGATGGTACACATGATGAAAATAGCATGTTGTCTGTAAAAAGACAGTAATACTTGTTTCACTGTCTCTGATTATTTCAAATTCTTGCAGAATATTGCAAATGACATTATAGTCCAGTTCCTTCATGCCCTGACTTCTGCTGTGGTTTAACTCTTCCAGCAGTGACCAACACTGGACACCTAAAACCAAGTCAAACTGCAGAGATACACCTTCAAAATATTATCCCATTTCCAATACGGCTGTCCTGAGCTCAGGGTAGTTTCTTTTGGTGAATCTGTCAATCACTTTTATACCTTAAGTTTGGAGGATTCCTGTGCAGAAAGCTTTCTTTTGCTAGTTCTGAAACTGCTGCTTCATGGAGTCTTCTGTTTCCCCCAGTAGTTGTCCTGGGAGGATGCTCTGGAGGTCATGCCCAACTGACCTTCTTCATGCTCATCATGATTTTAGAGGTCTGTTGGAGTTCTCAGTTGTGTTTTCAAAAACCATAGAATCGTAGCTGAGGACTCGCTCATTGATTCTTAGCTAGTCACTGTTTGTACGGAAACACAATTTTTTTTCTCAGGTTGCCCAGTCCTTCTATGGCTGTTCTGAAATCAAGAGGCCATAACTGTAAATAGTCTTCAAAGTGGTGTGGTATTATTGATTTATAAAGTAGCATAATGCTGTTCTCTGCTTTTTTTCTTTACTCACACCAAGTTGTTAATTTTCCTGATATAATCAGCACATCATTTTGATTATAAAGGTGGAATGTTTTTTCCTGTGTTTTACATTTATTTGCATGGAATTTCGGCTGTAATTTTATCACCAAGTATCATAAGACGTAGTTTTTCATAGCCAGTCCAGCCTTCAGAGCCATGACGTACCTGAGCATTATCAGTAAAGTCTGTTTTCTCACTGTTCACTGCTTTTTCCAGCTTTGGTCTCCTACTGGATCCCTGCACGGGACTTGACTAATGACTTCTTCCTAGTGTGAATAATGACCATTTACTGCAAACCTTCTGTATTGTTTAAACACATTTTTTCTTTCCATGAGAGGGCCTGACTTCTAATCCCATGTCAACCTGGTTTATAAAGAGCCTTTGACAAAGGACCTTGTGAAATGAATGTCATTTGGAAATCAGTTATATGGTATAAGTTTACTTTCTTTTCCATGTTTGTTTGTCCTTTGGAAAACACCAATAGATGGCTGAGAAATTCTCTTTCAAATAGCCATCTCAACTCTTCACCTCTCTAATGTATTTTCCTGTTCATTAAATATATTGTTTATTCTGATTTTTAGTAATTTAATTGGAAATTACTAGAAAATTTTTATTGCACTGCCTTCCTCCCAACCACCTGTTACAGGTTCCTACTTTATGAACCCAGATGGAGAAAAAGCATTTTCTTTTTGTGTTCTGACCTCCTCTTTCTTGAATACTCCTTTTATAGCCTGAACAGCTGTTAGCCCTGCGAGCTCCCTGTCTGGCTTCCAAATCTCTGAATAATGTTTTATTTTCTTTTTTTATACTTTCTCAAAGTTGTTCCCCAGACTTTTTCTCTTACTTGTTCTGTGCGGATTTGATTTTTTTTTTGATAGCTTATGCTCTTTTTTGTTTTCTTTACTTGAATACAACTTCAGATGTTAAAAAGATCTTTTTCTTGTATTTAGTATTTAAGTGAGTTAAATATTATTCCATATCCTGTGCATGTCATCTCTTTGATTTTTAGGCATGGATCCCTTATACCACAAGAGGTCTTTTCTTTTTGTGCAGAATCTTTCTAACCTTGATGTGTCCTCAGTTCCAGGTGTGTCTCAGTTCTTCCTCCTAACTCTGCTATTTCAGCCTGTGATTGTACCTTTGCCTCAGCACATCCCCTTCTCTCTCAATCTGCACATTGTAATGGGAATGTGACAAAGACTGCTGCCATGCAGGTCCCAGCTCCCAAACGACCTTCATTTGGCCTCTGGAAGTTCTCTTTAGCGTTCCTCAAATGTTTTTGGTTTTTTTTCTGTTTATATAAGGACTGCAAATTGCTGCTGCCAGCATGTCTTTGGAGTCTGCGGAGACTTCTTATGAGGTCCACAGGATGCATGTTCTTGTCAGAGCCACAGTACAGGTCTCTGTCCATGGCATGGTTGCTGGGACGTGTCATGTTATAATTTCAGGTGTTCTACCTGACCTGTCTTAAGAACATGAAACACTTGAGTTAGCTGGGCCTGGCAGTTTCCCTGTACAACCTGTTGTCGTGGTTTGGATTTTGTTTTCCCCCAGAGGCTAGAAAAGTGGTAGACCCCAAGGGGTGGAAACCCCTGGAAGTTTTGAAGTTCTACCCAATGGGCGCTCCTGCAGAAATGTAAACATATCACAAGCCCACCGTAAGAGAGGAGTTGTAGTTTTGGTTGTTGGAGAGGTGGCCATGTTGTAGAGCCACGAGGAAGGGGCTCTGAGCCCCTCGGGCCTTCTGGGGCCTCCCAGCCCCTGGCTGGGGGGGGCTACAGGGACCTGGAACAGCATAAAGCTGGGCTAGGTGCTTGTAGTTATGCCGGGAGATGTTTTCTCCATGGGCGCAGAGCAGCAGCCGGTAAGCACCAGAGAAACGGTGGCAGAGAGCCAGGGCAGATAACACCTGAACTGAAGGAGCAGCAGAAGCAATATGCAGCACCAGAGAAAGGACTCCTGGAAGGAGAGCCGGGAGAAAGAGAGCCAGCAGCCTGAGAGACAGAGTTCTGGGGGTAAGACTGTACCAGATCCCCCAAACTCCTTTGAGACCTCCGAGAAAGGAGGAGTAGATGGACTCCTATTTTAGAGGAGCCTTGGAGTACAGCAGTACCGGAGAGAGAGAGGAGCTGAGAAGCTCAGAGCATCCCGGAGCTGGACCGGGACGGCCAGAGGAATGCGGGGGGAGTTGACCTTGGCTCCCCCCTCGCACTGCCACGGTGGCAGCCTGAGAGACAGGGCACAGAGGCCCTGCAAGAGATACCAGACCGTCACGAAGACCCCCCTTGTGTCTTCGTGATATGACGTGGTGAAACGACCTTGTCTGGGGTTACGAAGCCCACGGAAGACCCCTCGGTTGGAGGCGATGGGGCCGAGAGAGGCTTGAATACCTCCCTCGTGAGTGCTGGCAGAAAGCCAGCTATCAGCTGCTGCATGTGGAGAAGACAGACAGACTGCTGCCTCAGAAGATCCTGCTGCTTAAAGACTGGAAGGGATCTGTCCTTCTTTCCCTCCTGGACTTTTATTTGGAGGGGAGAAGAGATCTGATCATTGTAAATACATATGTCATGGTAGAGATAGTTTGTGATCATGTGTATAAAGTGATATGGTATTTATTTGTATAGTCATTGTAATATATTCCCTTTCCCCCACTTTGAGTCTGGTGTGTTTTGTCTGGAAAAACCCATCTCACATTAAGTTGAGATGTGGGAGGGGGAATAGAGCTAGGGAATTGGATTTTGGGGCCATCTCAAACCATGACACCTGTCCTCTTTTCCACTGCAGTCTGCAGACAGACATGCAAGATAACACATTTAATTTTGGTTTTTTTCCCTGTTACTTCTGTTATTTGGACATAGGATTTTCACAAAACAACCCGTTTCCTAATCTATTTTTTTTTTTCCACAGGAATTTTTCCTGTCATTTGATTTGTCTTTTCGTAGTACTTTTCCTGTGTGGATGTACTAAATCAGGATCCTCAATGTGATAAATATTCTGTGATATTTCTGAGAAAATAGTGAAGTTCTAGGCTCAACAAGTTTATCTGCTGTGACACTGGAATTCACCAGCTGAAATCCCCTCTGGGATTTGGGCATCCATGTTTGTTAGAATGCTTGGAGCTCATTTCATTTCTCTTTGCTAAAGATTAACGAGACAGCTGCTTTCTGTTAGTCTAAGTGGGGGATGTACAAACCAAAAATGTAATGCCCATAAGCGCTACACAAGGATTAGTCTGGAAATAACACTTTTACAATACACTCAGAAGTATCCATTTTCTGTTGTAATTATAAACAAAACACAGGATAGTACATGCCTTAATAAACGACATGGCAAGGATGAAAGTTGTCATCTGAAGCAATTACCTATGAATAGATGCTTTACATGAAACTTGACGTTATGCACTGGCGTTTAAATAAAATAATCTTGTCATAAAATAGTTTCTCATATTGATCTAATGATAAAAGTATATATACCACTTTAATTGGTATTATTTTTGGATGGTGCTAAAATCTAAGAGTACCTTTTCTTGGTTGTCAGCATCATGTAGTGTTTTAAGTGGAGAAGATCACATGAATCAGTAGTTATCTACTGATTTCATTGCTGTTTCTGGGTGAAGTGCACTGTTCTTATTTTGGTGCAATATTATTTACAGACATATTCAATTTTAGGGGGAATAGGATTGTTTTGTAAATATTTTTGCAGAGGGAAAACATTTGCAGAAACTTACACCTGGAACAAATTCTTTGTTTTTACCTTTAAGAACTTATCTGTTTCCTCTACTTTGCTGTCATCTAAATGTTGGACTTTATAAAATAAAAAACTTCAAAGAGATTTCCACAAAATATTATATTCCACATAAACTTATATTTCCCTGAGTGTCTGTTGGAAGTTAATTTTACTTACTGTTTCACATATTTTGTCACATACTTGTTGTTTTAGTTCATTTCAGTGGCTACTGCCTTTGAAGACAGTTCATATAAATGCTTGAGTGTTGGAAATCAAAACATTTCATCATTTGTAACTCCATGAAAGCGCTTGAGTGAAGCGCTTGGAGGAATATAAAAGGGTACTGGAAGGTGCAGGCTTCTGAGAGGACTAGACATTACTCTTTTGTTCATTACAAGACCTAGACATTGAACATCTAACTCCAGACCTGGAATTTATGACTTTTGTAAATGTTCTGTGTGTGAAATACCAAAGTTCATAGTTACTGAAATGAATGAGGCAGCTAAACTGGAAATTAAAAGCAGCCCCCAAGGAGTGATGGTGGCTCAAGGCAGACAAGAGTGTGGCTTGAAATTCAGCACCCAGTCACCAGCCACACAGCTTGTGCAGGTGACACTGCGAAAGTGAATTTCAAAGCCTGAATCATCTTCCTAGATACAACTTAATTATTTGGGTATGGCTAACTGTGTCACTTTAAACCTTCAAGGAGAGCATTCCCGGCTCCCTTGAACAGCTGGAGCTCAGGACATACTTGACAAAGTGAATGGAAAATATTCACTGCCTTTATTTTTGCATTGGTGGCTCTCTTTAATATATATTTTGCAAACACATTTGTCCTTCTTGAAGATGTGCTGAAGCAAGGTAATTACAGTGGAATAAATATTAAGTTAAAACCAGATAGTTATTAAATATACCTGAGGCATTTCTAAATCTTACGTTAGAGAAGAATTCAATATTACTTCTATAATATTCTTTTAAGTGAGAATCAGATCTTAGCCTGGGGTGTGGGGATAAGAGAAAAAAGGTGCAAGTGAATAAAAATAAATTAGCAGATCATTTAATATTTTATCAGGTAGGAGCATACTAGCTGCAGTTTTGTTCAGTCTGGAGTTGTTGTATGGCAATGGCAAGACCGTTGGGTATTACAGCCTGTGTTATTCAAAGCCACTCAGGCCCTCCAGCTCATGCTTACCAGCTCATTTGTCACATTGTCACATACTGTATGTCTTGGTCTTTTAAGGTGTTACCCTGAAAGTACTTTTTTCTGTGTTGCGTTAGCTGAGTCCGAAGCAGAGTTATGTTGCTTGCAAAGGAGTGGCATGAACAAAGTGTTACAAATTAGTCTCACATTTTTAGATGCTTTTGATGGTCAAATGCTATAAAACTCTGTAGTTTCCATTTTTTTAGTGAGACTGAGTAGGTATTCTTAACTGCAATTAGTGAGTGCTATGAGCTATCAACTTGGCAAATTATAAACATTTACAAGTCATAGAATCATAGAATGGTTTGGGTTGGAAGGGACCTTAAAGGTATCTAGTTCCAGCCCTCTTCCCATGGGCAGGACACCTTCCACTAGACCAGGTTGTTGAGGGCCCCATCCAACCTGGCCTTGAGCATTTCCTGGGATCCAAAATTTTTCTTAGCAACCTGTTCAAGTGTCTCACCATCCTCACAGTAAAGAAATACTGATGGGGGGGGGGAAGTCTCTGAATTAACACAGTGTTAACTATTTCCACCTTGTCAATGTTGTTTTGAAAGACTTTACTCCTCTTCAAATATTTCTTCACATTACCATCTCAGATCAGCCAAGACCTCATTAAATAATTTTGAGGGATACTTGGTTTTCCTCTCTAAATATAGCAAAAGTAGAAGGTAAGGAGATATACGGAAGAAAGATTGTATTTCCTTGAATCTGGCCTTAGTACAAAGAACAAAAAAACCCCATCCCAGTATATAAAATATAGGGGGGGAGGTAGAAGAACCAGAATTTCATAAAATATGTTGGAGTGCTTTCTCAGGCTGGTTTAATTTTCACAGAGCTGTGTGAGTTTGCATATGTCAATCACTTTAAAGTAATGCTTTGCTTTGATTATGAACGTGACTTGAGAATAAAACTGTTTGCATAGTTCTCAGGATATGTAAATTGATACTTAAATGCTGCTGTAACTATAATTACTTTAATAGCGAAAGGCAAAATCAAGTTAACTAACGAGAGTTTATAATTAGATTAACATAAGCCAGTTGTGATTTAATACAGTGCTGTCTACAAAATTAGATACTATATGAATGTGTTTTAAATCACTTCATTAACACATGGGGACCAAATTACCTGTTGTTATAATTTCCTTGACTGATAAGAAATTTGTCTTTTATGGTACATTTGACAAGTCCACTACCATGCAAGGGAAAGATATATTATTTTTATGGTTGGGCATTCAACCCTAACTTATCCTGGTTCCTGTTGACTTAGAGCTTAACTTTGCAAATATATCATCTGGCAAAGAGAAATCTTTCATCTAATATGAAATCATATTCAGCTTAGTAAGAATAAGATGCTGTGCATGGAAGTCCCACTGTATTACAACTCCTTTAGATCTTCCTTTTACATTTCAAACTCTTGAAGTTAGAAAAAAGTTGGTAGGTTGCTGCCAGTTAGCAAAGAGCAGATGGTGTTTATTACTGTGACCAGTAAATTGTGTATCTGTGGGAGTAATAAGCCCAATTAGCCAAATGTTGATTGTGCTTTTAAGTGTTGTAGTCTTGGTACCCATTTCCATACCTGTGCATATACTCAATATAAACTTCTTTGTGCACTTTGGAAAAACTTTAGTGGTACAATTCTGCAGCCTGAATTGTTAGCATTTGTGTAATTGTTAGCATTTGAGATAATGTCCTGCAAATGAGCCAGTCTTAGACACACAATTCCAAAAATTCCTAATTACTTACTTTGTATTTTATTTTCCCATAAATAGTAAAAGTTGACTACTTCAAACTTGGCTAGAATGAAAGTTAAAAGCCAGGTGGCTTTGTGTTCTGAAGAATCCTCTTCCTCTTAATTCAATGAAATATGACTTCAATATAATGGAAAAATTGTGTTTAGCTCAGCATACTCTGAAGTTTTTAAAAATACTGCTCTCCTTGCAGTTTTCCATTGAGGAGCAGTCAGCCATCAAAGAACTTCCCAACTCTTTAGAGGCAGGGGTTGGCATCAGTCATAACCTCTGACTGGCAACTAGTTTGCTAACACCTGTAACCGCTCCCCAGCATGGGCAAAAGAAACCTGAAAACCATTCCTGTTTTCTCTCAGTCTCCCCCACTGTCCCAGCTGGACTGGCCAAATAGGGATAGCCTTAGGAAAAAGCAGTTTAATCCAAGATGCAGAATAAGAAAGACAAAAGCCAAGGATAAAATGTGACATAGAATCACTGAATGGTTTGGGTTGGAAGGGACCTTAAAGATCACCTAGTTCCAGGCCCCTGCTGGGGGCAGGAACACCTTTCACTAGACCAGGTTGCTCAGAGCCCCATCCAGCCTGGCCTTGAACATTAGGATCCTCTTTGTCATTTCTGAGTTGAAAAAGGAGGGTCGAGCATGGTCTTTCTGTCAGCAGAACCTGTTGCTGCTGTGCTTACTTCAGTAATACCCTTTTTGATAAGATTGCAGTGATTTTAGTGGCAGTACTTTCAGCAGTCACTTCCTCACAATCCAAATAAGCAATAGTAGCTATATACTTTCAATAAGACCTGGTTTGTTTGGGTTTTTTTTTAAGATACTTGACAGCTCTTCAGGGTCAAGATCATGTCTTCCTGTATGTATATGCAGTGTCTGGTGGAATGAGTCTCTGGATACTTCTGCAATTAAATAATTATGGCTAGGCTTCGTGAACGAAGATTTGGGAATTAAATAATAAACCGCTTGCAATTAACAACTAGTTAATTGCAGATTTAATAAAGATCCATGACTTTAATTGGTTCCTTGGCTTTTCCTCAATTACCTCACATCAGACTTAAAAAAACCAGAATCACTAAAAGATAAAATACTTGGGTGTCTGACAGATTAGCAGATTATAATAAATAACCTTGCAAATGAACATATTAGAGAAATAGCCATTCAGATTTTCCTAACTTAAGAAAGTTTAACTGAATAAGGTTATATCGACACCAATTCATTTTTTTTAATCAGAAAATTTATTTTAATTTTCTGGCTCACTTAAATTGCTTTATTTGAATGCCACGACTCGTTACCAAAATTCTGACCGAAAACTGCTAAAAATGAAAAGTGAGGAGATATTTTTCCTATCTCAGTGTGGACTTATATCTGGAAGATTTTTATGTGGAGTTGCAGACCATCTGTTTCATGGAGTTATGCCAAAAATGTATTTTCACTGTAGATTTAGATGCTTGCTATGAGCTAGTAAATAGCCAGACGAGTATTGCAGCATCTTCTTCAAGAACACTACAAATATGAGCACCCAGCACTTTTCAAGCTAAAAAAAGGTGTAATAAAAAAATGGTTGTTTCTTAAGTAAATCTTCTAGTCACAGTAGTTTTAATAATTCTAACTTTGTTAATCAGATTTAATTTATTCTAGAAATGCTTGCATTGATTTAAACCAGAAATTAATTTGGCCTGGGGTTTTCAAGAATCTGTATTTTACCTTTGAGCGTCTAATTTTGAGTCAATTTTTCTCCCCACAGCCTGGCATTGGGTTATTGTTCAAAGCATAACGAAGAGGTGAGACCCATGTCTCCTGACATGCCTTGCTAAAGTACAGCCCTGCAAAGTTCAGTCCTACCAAACAGGTGTCTTGGAAGCTCTTCTCCAGAAACAGCAAACATCATATCACTGCTGTAATAAAAATAATGTTGCATCCTTATCTGGAACACTAAGTTGGTTTTGCAGAAGCCAAAAAGTACTGGATATGGAATGTAGTAAGCAGCTACATATAGAGGGAGACAAATTTGAACTTTGCAGAATCTGTGAGCAATAGAATAGAATAGAATAGAACAGAATAGAATAGAACAGTTCCCGTTGGAAGGGACCTACAGTGCTCAGTCTAAATGCCTAAACAACTCAGGGCTGAGCAAAAGTTAAAGCATGTTTTTACAGGCATTGTCATGTTTACAAAATACTGACAAAAGTAAAATTTGCATTCATAGTCATCCAGTACTGCCTTAACATGAAGGGAAGTCCTTTGTGCATATCAAAAGATGAGGTACTTTAAAAATAAATGATGTTCTAAATTAAATGAACTGGCAGAAGTCCTAGAAAAGGACCAGAAGAAAACTAATTTATAAGCAGGTCTCAATCGGTAAGGTTTTATTCAGGAGTGAATATTTTTGTCTCCTCCCCTTTCCTTTAGAACAGGGCTGAATTTAGAAAGATTCCTCCCCAACTCACCCACCCGCGCTCCTTCCCATAAATAATGAAAAGATTTTATGAGGATAAGTAGCTCTGAAAAAGGAATGACACTTTGTCTCCCCATGAAGGAACTGATAGCAATAGTGAATAGAACACACTGAGAAATAACAAACCTGTTTCATGTTGTCAAGCCTGGGCTATTTCTGTTTTGCTGCTTCTAGAAGAAATTAATTTCTTCTCCTACTTCAGGGCTTTGTTCTGCTTTATCTTACAACTGGAAACATTTGTCTTATCCCATCCCCTATTTATCTAGGTTTTTTATTGTTATGAACACTGATCTGTGTATAAAACAGAAACAGTCACTGACACAAAGGCTTTTTTGGAATGGTAAATATATTCCTTGTTTCTGCTTATAAAACCCTATTAAATTCGTGTTTATAAATAAGAAATGTTACAGTTGTAGTAGACATATATTTGGGCTACATCAAACAGGGAAGCAAATACTCTTCTAAATGTAAACATGCATTTTATACTAGTCATCGTAGTTAGCTTGAGGCTTGAATGTTAATGCTGTGAACTATGTGTTAGATTTTTTGTACCTATGATTTGCTGTCCTGAGGTAGTAAAAAAATCTTACTAATATTAAATAGTTTTCAATCTTGAAAGAATAGCAGGTTAGAGCTTTATGTTGCAACATAACAGCTAGTAATATTATTCTTTACTTAATTGGTTACCAGCACTTTTACCCCTGTGTGCAAAGGGAGGTAGGGAGAAGGATAAGTGTGCTTTTATGGGGGAGCACTTAATCCTGCTATGTAGTGGAGTAACTTCTGATGTACTTCTAATGGTGCCATGTGGCCAGGCAGGTAGGACTGTGTGTGTGAGTGTTCTCAGCCTGAGACTGCTGCTGGCTTTGGAGAGCCCCCTGCCAGACACCCGTCACACCCCACCAGACCTTGCACCCTGTGTCCCAGCTCTCGGGAGGTTCACAGTGTACCTCGGTGCACAAAGGCAGATCAGCACTGCCAGCCTACCTCTGTGATGAGTCTTGCTAGAGAACTGACCATGTCTTTGCTTATTCAAAGGCCTGTTTATGACATACTGAGAATAAAGTGAGTCCCATGTAGACAACCAAGGTAAGGATCAATGGTTGATTACAATTCTTCGCAGTAAAAGATGAAGTAGTGACTCAACAGAGTCAACAGCTTCTATCATCCCAGATGTCTCAGACCCATTTGTAGCTGTCAGGGTGAACTCCTCCCAAGAGGGCTCCAGTGCTGGGTGCTAAGGGCATTTAAGTGCATTTAAGTGCAGCTACAGTTTCTCTAGAGCACAAGTTCACTATCTTTGTTTTTCCCATCCTTCATACAATGCGGACACAATAGTGAAGCTGTGTCTGTCTTTGATGCCCACTTCAAAGTTGAAGCTCCTGTAGTGGTTGTCTCCTAGACAATTTGCTCTAACATGCCATAGACAGAAGAAACTTTCCCCTGAATTTGCAACGTGATATAAATCAGATGTTTTGTAAATATCAACTTCAAAATGTGTGTGTGTTTTTAATTTCAATTCTGTAGTCATTGAGGGGCCACCAAGATGATTAGAGGGATGGACCCCCTCTCATAGAGAAGAGGCTGAGAGAATTGGGTTTGTTCAGCCTGGAAAAAAGAAGACTTGGGGTTACGTAGTTGCAGCCTTCCAGTAGGAAGGGAACCTACAAGAGAGATGTAGAGGGACTTTTTACAAGGACATGTAGTGACTGAACAAGGAAGAATGGATTCAAACTAAAAGAGGGTAGGTTTAGATTAGATATTAGGATGAAATTCTTTGCTGTGAAGGTCATGAGGCACTGAAACAGGTTGCCCAGAGAAGCAGGGGCTGCCCCATCCTTGGAAATGATCAAGGCCGGACTGAATGGGACTTTGGGCAACCTGGTCTAGTGAGAGGTGTCCCTGCCCATGGCAGGGGTTTGGAACTAGATGGTCTTTAAGATCCCTTCCAACCCAAACCATTCTATAATTCTGCTGATATTGGGCCTTCTGAGAGCAACGCTTGACACATATCAAAGGAGGTAGGTTCAAGCATGGCAATGAGAATAAATGCCTGTGGCAATCTTCTTGAGGTGCTGCAGAGCACTTCAGACTATTGCAACGTTGTCAGTTGTAGGATATATTTTAAGAACTGGTTAATGCATACATTTTGTTCACAGCACAGGTTATAATTAATCTCTAGCATTTCATAAAAACCATATTTACACTGAGAGACAGACTACCTGTCCTGTGGTCCAGCTTGACAACACCTGATTAGTTTTAGGGATTCTTTTCTCAGTGTCTTAGCCCAGAACGAGTGAGGTCTGTTGATGTGCAGTGTGTTTTATTGCAAGGGGGTTTAATGATGAACAAATCTGTGATTATATATGTATTCACGCATGGAGCACAACCCTAAGCTTTTGACTAACATAGGCAGATTTTTATTCTAAGAAATTTCATATAATTAATTCTTAAGACTTCTCCATGTTCTGTATACTATTTGGGTATCTAAATCCTTGGTTTTAAGTATTCATCCCTAGCATATACAGTTGAACAGAATGTCTCACACTGTCAGTAAGTTTTCTTTGTGTGTAAGCACAAAGCTATCCAGACAGATAGCAACAGCACAGTTAGAGGAAAGGGAGGAATTTCTATGTTTCCACATGTGCAGTATAACTTCTGGCTATTTCCATATGAATATTAAAAAAAAAAAGTTTTATGAACAAAACTTTGATGAAAACTGAGAAACTGGAGTGTTGGCTTTGGGCACCTTTACAGTCTGATTGCTTGTAAGGAGTGAAGTGTGAAAGTAATCAGGATGCAGATAAATCTAGTGAAACTGTGTGTATATATAGGTTGGGAAGATGTTGGGGAGACTTGACTGTAGTTCCTGGAAAGGTCTATTGAGCTACATTGTCTGTCAGGTTTTATTTTGCACAGGAGAAGGTTTATTGCACAGTTGTTGACACATGGAGCATCATATGCATTTGATTATAAGTGAAACATCTCCTGCTTTCTTCTGATCATTTTCTTCTGAAGACATGCATCATCTCTCCCAGACAAATTATAGAAAAATCTAAGAAAATAATGTACAAAATCTTTTTCATAAACCAGGAAGGGTTTCTGCAAGAAGACGGAAAGCCTAGGTCATGTTCATAAACAAGATTGAAAAGTTAAGTCTCCTGTAAAAACATCTAGTATCACAACAGTAACCATATTTTTCAAGTGGAAGTCAGTTTGCTCCCCAGCAATGAAAGCTTTCTGTTAATACTCTGTCTTCTATATATCAGCGTTTCTCACCTATCCTCTCCTAATATGACCAGATATTATCCCAGAGACTTAGAGCTACTATTATTTGGAGAAAATTTGTACACATGGCAGAATTGGATTGGAACTGAGATTGCATTATAAGATCTGCAGTTACAGCTGCTGTACCAGGAGTGTGTTTGTGGGCAAGGCTCATCATTAAATGCAGTCGAACTGCCTGAGTTTCCATGTTTTCCTTCACTGTCTCTGTACTACCTAGGTTGTGTGTGCATGTGTGTGGCTGTAACTGGAGCCTAAGACTTCCAATAGTAAAATTGGTTCTACTCAGGTCCTTGTCCAGCATATCTTAATAAAAAAAAAGGAATGAAGTTGTGTTTCAAATTTCTTACAGTTTGCACTGTTCACTAAAACTTTCTATTTCTTATAGGCTGGTTTTACCTATATGTGAATATAAAGGATATAATTTTTCACAAGTTTTTAAGTCAAATTTACTCCATCAGTAGTTTCAGAGTTTGGGGAGTTTTGTGATTATAGATGGTACTGAGGATAGCCAGTGGTCCCAAACTGACACTGGTAATACCAGGCACAACAGTAGAACGGCTGCTATAGTGCCCTGGCTTTTCTTCAACTTTAAACAAAACCAAACTAAGAGCAATTCAGTTTTTCAGTTGTAAATAACTGCTTGCTTCCTGATATGTGTTTTGTAGATAGTGGATGAAATGTGAGTGCCTGTCTGCTGTATAATCAATAGAATTAAAATCCCCAGCCGCTTATTTCCTGTGAAGTGATTAAAATCCACTTAGTACATAACATAGTTTGTGCTGGCCATACCACTCCTTTGCAGCAATATGTCAAAGTAATGATTAGACAGTTTATGAAGTACTTAAATATAAATGGTCAACATAAATCTTCATAGAGTGTATTTTAATAGTTTTATTCCATTCAGGGAACAAACATAGTCAAGCTTTGGCTGGCCTCCTCGTAATTTCCTCCAAACTTACATACCATTATAGCTCTTTCAGCTTTCAACGGGCAGCTTTTCTTAATACTAAGAGACATTAAAACGATACAGTAGGACATGGTTCTTGCCTGATTGGTGAGGTATAAGTGGCACAAAAGATTTGGTGTCGTAAGTAGTGGCATCCCCCATTTCTGCGTATAAAGGAGTCCCTACAGAGGAACAAAAGCTTTGCTCTTTGCTCAGCCATCTCTGAAAAATCTCCGTGTACATGGGATATGTCATTTTTGAAATCTTACTTCCATCAATAGTTTAAGTCTACAGTCTGTTATTAAAGTCAAAATTCAGTCCTTGACATTTCTTTTTCAGTCTTTTTTTTTTATTTTCATACAAAATTTAATAATCAATTTGAAGCCAACAACTTCTTCTAAGCCAAGTTTTCCCTGGCAGAAGCATAGCTACTATAGTTTGAAGACATAGGATTGTTGATACCTTGGTAGCGACATCATCTCTAAATCCTACCCCATTTTGAAGAGTTGATAACTTTTATTAAGTCAACAGGTAGAGTTGGAAAAAAGTACAAGCACACAAGCTTGAAAAATCTGGTTTTGGAGTTTCAAAGCTTACTGGATTTTCATGCACTTACTACTTCCCCCATAGACACGTTATCTTGCAGAAATCAGTTATTTTGGTTTAGGTGGCAGTAGATTTCACCTTATGTATTTATTTTTCCTGTGATTACATAAGATTTTATTAGATAGTCTAACCAATATTTGAAGGAAGTGATTTGTAATTAAGACACTGGACTGAAAGCCAGCTTGGGGTTTGGGGTATCTGGTGTGATTCAGAGCTTGGGTGTTACTAACATAGCTGATGCATTTTGTGTTGTTACATTCTTCTGACTAAAGTGGAAACAAGAATATTTCTCCATTTTTTCCATTTTGAAAACAGAAGGTAATGCAAAACAAGATATAACATCTTTTTAGACATTTGTGAGTATTTTGGTCAGCAGCATATTCCTCGTTTGTATTTCTTATTGTCATGTTCTTTGTCTCTGAAAAAAACTCAAGGAAGTCCTGATACAATTACACTCCTTCTTCCTTGGCTAGGCTTATTTTTTTGTGAAAGTTGTAAGATCAGAATACTGCCTCTTCAGATTTGAACATAATTTAGAAACATGGTAAGCAAGTGCTGACGATTCCCAGTCAACTTCCAAAGACAACATACCGTAGAATTTTTAAAAGATGTTGGAAATAATAAAAAATAATAAATTGAAGAGACTGTTAGTTACAGAATAAACAAATTACTGAATAAACTCACCCCTTTTTGATAGTTTGTGTCAACATAACATTAACACCTCATTTATTTTTTGTTCTGTCCTCTGATTTTCATGTAGACATGTCTTCATACAGAAAAAACAGTGGTTTATGTGTCACATCAAGTCTGCAGTGCTTAAGAACATTAGCAGTGTGGCAGGCAAAGCCCAGTGTTCTACAAAATCCTCTCAGAAAATGCCCATGAATATCTACTGTGATCTATTGACTGTGATTTGTTCTGGTATTGGCAAAACAGATATTTGAACTGATACACAAAACAATGCTTATTTTAAACTCAATGTGCGAAGCATCAATTCCTAAAAATCCACGTAAAGCTCTAAGTTTTCAGAATATATTACTTGCCAATAAAGCTGGCTGACCTGGGAAAAAACTTACGCATTCACTGCATTTCACTGGGACCATCTCATGAGTAAATTTCTTGTTTAGCAGTTGCTAAACCTAAGCAGCCACTGGCCTGTTAGTCCTAGAGAGAAGCCTCCTGGGGTTCAAATAAACCATGAATACTTTTACTGTTTTTCACACTAGATAAGAGGATACCTTGGTTCTCCAGTCTTGTATCCCATGAATTAGGCTCAGAGCTAAGTAGAAGTATTTATTTTAAAGGAAAGTAAAATTTTCTTTTTTAATCCATTTGTTTTTAAAGATTTATTAAATTTTTTGAAAATTACCTGTTGGTCTAAAAGAGTTCTCTTATTTGCTTTGTAGTTCAATTTTGTTGGGAAATTGCTTGGACCAAGAGGAAACTCTTTAAAGAGGTTACAAGAAGAAACAGGTGCAAAAATGTCCATCCTGGGAAAAGGATCCATGAGGGATAAAGCTAAGGTACTGTGTCTGGATTCTGGTTGCAATTAGTGTTGAAACATATGTTGCTTTAGGTTTTATACTTAGATTGCCTGTCTACTTAGTAATGACTCAATTAAAAGGCCTATAATAGACTCCGACTCCATGGTTAGTTTGTTTTTTTACCAAGTTACATCAATTGCTTAAATATAATTTTTCTCTTACTATGCCAACCTTGCTTAGATCTCCACATTGCTATATTACCATTGTTATTTAAATAATTCACCTAAAAGAGAAACCAGCTTAAAGTTCACTTGTTCTGAGAGAAGTCTGTTTTTCCTGAGAAAGTACAGCTTGTATACATTACTCCTGTAATATTGGTATACATAAATAGGTTTTCTCTTTTTTTCTGTTTCTTTAGAGATCAGATTTTTAAAAAATATTGGCTATTTATCCAGGACATAGTTCTAAAATAAGATTAAAAAGTGGATGTTTTGCTTAAATGTGTATAAAAATACACTGTAGATAAAAGAAAAAAAAAGCAGTTTTGGAATCACAGCCTGGTTAATGCACCTGAGTAATAATTTGCAGGTAAGTGTTGTTGCCCTTCAGCCACCTCCCCCCACTTTATATACTGAGCATGATGTTCTGTGGTATGGAATACCCCTTTGGCCAGTTTGAGTCCTGGCTGTGCTCCCTCCTGTCTTCTTGTGCAGCTCCTCGCTGGCAGAGCACAGGAAACTGAAAAGTCCTTGACTAAGCACTACTTAGCAACAACCAAAACATTAGTTTGTTATCAATATTACTCTGGTACTAAATCCCAAACACAGTAGGGTACCAGCCTCTAGGAAAAAAATTAACTATCCTAGCCCAAACCAGGACATTAAGGAACTTCATTTATATATGATCCAAAGAACAAGTACTAAATGTATTGTGATGTCTTCCTTTACATTCTGTAGAAGAGCAGTCAACACAGAAATAATGACTGCTAATTTCACTATATTTTAACTGTATATGGCTTTCAGTAATTTTGAGCATTATTTTGCTTTCCTGTCTGTTGCCTCTGTCATTCATCTCTCTAGCTAAAATAATGAAAGCAATAACATGCCAGAATAAAGAAAAAACTAATCAAAATTTTATGGTTGGCATTATTTGGTCTTGGTAATGTGTATCAGCAGTCACATAGGCATTATGAGGTCTCCAATTGCAATATTGAAAAAATCCACAAAACAGACAAATTAGGCACATGGAACGTATTTCATTTTTTCAGAGTTTTCTTTGTGACGTTGACCACAGTGACAATTCAGTTACAATTATAAGATAAATCTTGAATAAGCTACCAATTTTTTTCCAGGTATTGACAGGTAAAATATTTTAATTACTTCTGGCTAACTTGTGGAATCATAAAAAATGTTTCCTTGGATAAGTGAATGCATGTGCTGCTAAGTAGCAATAATTTGCACCAGTACTACATCTGCCAGCTCTATTCTCAGCCACCCACTCAGATTATTATTGCCAAGAGCAGCAATTGTCCAAACAGAGGAGTGTAAAGATGTTTAAACACACATTATTAGATAGACTGTCTTCTCATTTTGAGATTGGTCACTCTTCTGATCATATAATTTGAATTTCATCTCATGATAATGCAGACTTCCAGTGTGACTGTTGTTACATTCACTCATGAGTATGTCATCAAAAACATAATTTAGGGTATATTTTTTTCCTCTTCATAGAGTATTTATTCCTTAAGAATAGTCTGAAGTATGAACTTCATGGAAACTCATTCATATGAGAGTGGTGTAAAAAATTAAGTTCTAGAGTAAAATGGCATTAAATATAGCAGTCATGAAAGCAACTTTTGTAGAGAAGGGCTTATAAGTGACTTATCTTAATCCAATTTAGACATTACTGACTCAAAAGAAAACAAAATTCCCATGCAATTACAATGAGAGATAGGGATTATCTGATCCATGTACATCATTGTTACCAGTTGTAAGCAAAAATGTGTGAGAATGATCTTGGGATGGGTAATAATTACAATTAACATTTCAGAGAGGCTGTTCTAATTTGAAATAGTGGTAAAATGTAGAGAAAATAAGTTTGACTGTGAGCATAAATAATGGTGTGAATTGCTATATTGCTAAGAAAAATACAACTTACTCTGGTTAAAATTGTTTTCTTGTCAGAAAACAAGCCAACTAGTCTCATTTTTGCAGTACTTTTTTCCTGATTTAAATGCGAATTACCAAAGTCTGGAGGCTTTTTGCAGTTATTTTGTACCATATGAGAAATCAGGTTATGTATCTTGGCTGATGAATCTTTGTTTTGGAGGAATATTCAAGAAAAATCTCTGTCATTTCTCTCTGTAAACTAGAATTTCCTTAAGGCTGAATCGTAATAGTCCCCTCCAGTCCAGTGCAACTGGATGCTGAGCTGCATCAGAGCAGCAGAAGCAGAATTTCTGCTGGAAAGTATTAAATACATTTATGCCCTCAAGCTCTAGAAGCTGAAGTGTTCAAAAACAACAGATCCGCTGATACGAGGCTTTTCAGTGCCAGAATAACAATAGGGAAGTGCTTGGCTCAACAGTGAACCACTCTGGCCATAATCAGTAATTTTTGTCATATGAAAGGGCAGTTTCTGTGTCTGGGAAGCTGCCTCTGTCAAGGGAGATATATCTGCTTTTCAGAATTTCCTTATCTTTTTTTAAAGAAATCTGTGGGTAAATTTTAGAGACTAAATTATTTAGGCTCTTCCTTCCAGAGCCACAGGGAATGCTTGTTGAGTGACTTGAGATTTCTGAGTATCCGCTGTGCTTACGGTGTGGGAACAGGACAGATTAATTTGAAAAGGCAATGCAACTTATTTAAAATGTATATTATGAACAGCTCTAATTATGCAAAAAATACCACAGAGCTAATGTATGTGTCACAGAAAGTTGTGTTAGAAATTATTGAAGAGATGCTGAAGTATAACTGCATCAGTTTTGTGCAGTTATCTGGGGTATAAGGAAAACTTATGATTCTTCCAGAGTGGCTAATGTGAGTACTTAAATCTCTGTGCTGAAGTTAATGCCACTTGCTCAACAGAAATTTAGTGTTCCATAACAGGAGAAAGATCCTACGGTATTCTGACAGAAAGACAAGCACTGTCATGAAATGTGAAAGTCCATCCACTAGGCGTAGCAGATGCTGCTGCTGCCTTTTAAATACTTCTTACCTTTGATTTGGCATGCAAAAATGTAGCTAAAATTTGAAGTCTTTATTAGCTGAAGAACTACTCTGTATTTTTAAATCATAGAGAAGGGATTGTTCAATATAATGAGCATAGCCATGACCACTGAGAATTGTGCCCAGTGTGAGGGCACAGCCATTTTCTAATGTGTTTTTGGAACAGGTTGAGCTCTCACTGTCTTGCTGGTTTATATGCTGCCACTAAAGGTTGTCTTCCCTGTAGTAATATAGTATTATAAATATGCAAATACATTTTTCAGAACAGGTAGTGATGAGATTAAGCATAGTCATGTTGATTTGCTTAGCTCTTGGTTCTTTTCCATTTCTTCTTTTTGCAAACAGCATGGGAGGTGATTGTAAAGTTAAACAATCAAACTGAAGTGACAGGAGAAATCTCATTACAAGTGGAATGAATTGATTGCTTTCATACACAGATGCAGATTTTCTCCTTTTCAACCATGCAATGAATGTTTTTCACTGTGCCATTAAAAAAAATAAGATGCATACAGGGTCTGGAATAGCTTTTTGTTACATGAATTATAGCAGCAAGAGCATGGATTCTCTTTTAAAGAATCAGAAAAATATGTAGCAATGTTTCTTAAACACTTATAGTTCTTTAGCTAGTTACCTGCCTGTGTCAGAATAGAACAAAGTCTTGGGGCTTGCACCATTTCTCCATACTCCCTAATTTTAGATTATTTATGTGAGTGATATTTTTTACATAATATGCATAATCTGATGTTTGTGTTTTTTGAACTTCAGAACATCATATCTGAGAAAGCAAAATGGCAATGATTTCATGCAGATGAGAGTGAAATGAAAATTTTTGTAGGAAAACCAAGAACATTTAGGGCCAGAGATAAAATACCACACTGGTGTCATTAGAACTGCTTTTAAGAGCTGCATGACTGAAGATTGCTGGAGCTTGGGGAGAGTATATGGGAAGAGTCAAAAACATACTCCCCTCCTTCCATGTTTCTCTAAGAACCCTCTAGTGACTGGACAGAAAACACTGCTCAAAGGGGCACTGGAACCTCACCCTTAATAACGTGTGAGAACAGATCAACAGCATCAACCATGGTCCAGCTGTGGTATTTGCCTGCAACATGACATCCTTGCTTTTTGTTACAGTTTTTTCCAGAGGTGAGCTGTCCAGAGTAGATGAGACAGGATATGGTGAGACTTACCTAGAATGCCTCTATGTATCATTATACCACTAATTAATTGTTATGGATAGTGCTAGTAAAAGAGAGCAAATGAAGGCCAGAATAATAACTGAAATGGTGATTGAGGCATAGAATAAGCAAAAATGTGTTGAAAAAGGGAAGAGGACTGGCTTGAAAGAAAACCAAATGGTAGGAATAAATCCTTCACAGAAGAAAAACTCTTCCTTTTACAGAATTTTATCTTTTGTCTTTCTCATTGCATGTGTAACTTTATGATGAGAACGTTCAAAGTAAAAGATGATAGAAATTTTCCAGTGAACACAAAATTATATAGAAAAGAGGTGTTTGGAGGCTTCAAAATTCTTGAACAAAGAAAGGTTGTGAGAGAAATGTTGAATGTGTGCAAGTGTTGTAGCTGAAAATTTTTAGGGTAAAATGTTTGTGCTTTCTTTTTTTATTTGAACGAACAGTTTTATTGAAAAATTAACCTAGGTGATTATGTTTGAGAGAGCAGAATAATATAAGAACAATAGAATGTTTTGATTTTGATTTGAGAACATTGTGTTACCCAGAGAAAGATTTTTGGTTACTTTCATTTTGTTAAAAAAATGAAAAATGGATTTTTAACCTGCTTATCTTTCCCTGAAAGCTCATTGTTCATCACCTGTGGAACACTTGCAACACATATAAGTTATTTAAGCTGAAGAGGCTCATACTGTCCTTGCAGAAATCGCACACAACCCCAAACATAGTTTTGAATCACATTTTGCATACATAAAGCAGAATTTGGAAATTAATGTATGTCCTGATAACAAGATTCTATATTAGACAAAAGAAAACTAAAACATCAGTTACTACAGTAGCACATGTGGTGTCAACCACACATGAAGGAAAATGTAAGTCATAGTGCCTGCATTAAATCTTCTGAATACTCATGTATAGTTGCCATCCCAATTTAAAGCCTTTTTGCCTAGAGAAATTCTGTCAACACCAATTCCTGTTTCGCACACTTTCTGTTTATTACCCATTTCTCTCATTGCTTAAACTTCCACTTACTTATGTCTTTTGTCCTGGCTATTGGAAGGTTGCTGTTATTAAAGATTCCTGTTGCTTTTCTATAAAACATGAAAAGTTAGAGAACAAACTTGCACTGCAGCTTTGAAAAATCACATAAACTACTTGTCTGTGACTGTGTTTATCAGCTGAGTGAACTTTTAGCTTCCTCCTTCTTCAAGTTTCAGTTGATGTTAAAACAAGTTATCAAGGAAAGTAGGTTCCATCACAGAAGAGTTAGTTGCAGTTAAGCTGTCTATCTACCTTTCATTAATCTGTGGGTTAGATACTTTCCAAAGAAGGACTACTGCCACTGGACAACAGCTTGTCCCATTAAACAGAATTTGTTGCACTGCCTTTTCTTTTTAAAAAATTCCAAGTGTTAAGAACTTGTTTGCAACTAAAAAGATCTGAAATCAGCACACAGAGAATCTACTGATATTCAATTATTAGCATATTGGCTTTAGGGTGGTTTTTAACAGCTGTATTATGTGAGTACCTTAAAAAACATTTTGAAAATATGAAATAGTTGCAGTGCGCACTGGTCTGTTCCCAGCAAATACTAAGGGCCCTGAGTTCAGTCCTGCAACCTTTAAATAAATGCTTAAATATCTTACAGGATTAAGTCCATATATATAATGTGAATAGCACCCAATAGCTTATTGGTTTGAAGCACAACATGTTTTTTCATTAGATCATGTCTAACACGGGTGTAGTATCCCAATAGCAGAGAGTTAATTCTCTGATAAGATTCTCCTGACTTCGTTGGTTTTTCAAGAAGATTATAAATAGTTGCTAATCTAACCCACAAAGGAAGAAAAAAGCTGCAGGTTTTGTCTAGCAGAAGTTGTGATCCAAGTATTGCATTATATTCTTTCCCAATCCTATTGCTTTACTTGAATATGAGATCAAAAGTTTATCTTTAATGTCCAGAGTTTTAAAAGGCTTTGAGTGTTACTGCATGTTGTAATGTTTAAGCTCATGCAGTATGGTTACATATGTTTTTTAGCAAGCGAGAGTGTCAGCATTCTCAAAAAGAATAAGAAATTACAAAAAAAAATTAGGAAGTTAAAAAAAAAATGTGCCAACCAAAAATCACCTAGTTGTCTGTTGCACCAGGTTTTACACTGATGCCACTGCAGTCATGCTTGTAAGGTTGCTTGCTCTGGTTTATGGATTATGGTAGTTTAGCCCATTGTGTTGCCATGAGTTTTCAGCTCTTATAGTTGGAGATACAAATTTGGTAATTCCTATAAAAAGTCTATTTTAGTTTAAAACAGAACCTGTAGGTTTACTTCCAGTCTGCTGAGAATTTTGATTTGGACTTTATGCAAAATCCCTGAAATTTTAGTTTCTTAGGTAAGTTTGTTTCTCTTTCTGTTCCCTTGAACTCCTTTATCATCTTCAGCTGTAAAACCTCTAAGGGAAAGGTAGAGCAATGTGCAGCATTGCATTAGAAAAGTAGCATCCAGAAGCATAAATAGCTAATTTTAAATCACTAGTTGGTGCTCGCCCATTTCATCTTTTTCTGTTAAATTTTTCTGTAACAGCTTGCAGCCATTTTGGTCCACAAACAGGTCTTTGACCTGAGCAGGATTAGGCCCTCAGCACACCTTCAAGATGTGAGCAGAAGTTAGAGCAGCACACTGCTTCTGATGCAACACATTTTTTTCCTCTTCCTCAATCTCTTGAGCTTCCTGATAGGAACTGCTGTGAAAATGCAAGGAAAAGGAAACAAACAAAAAGCAGACCAACCCATATTTTGAAACTGAAATCTTTCAAGGATCATTTGCAAAATTCTACTGCAATCTGCATTCTCCCAGATTTTCCCTTAGGTGAGCATGTCAAAAGGTACCAAAGGCTTTAATACTCTAGAACTAGGTTTTACCTGAAAAACCATTCCAAAGAAAATACTTTCTCCTTATATCCTGAAACCATAAATCTGCTGGCAGGCACAGATTAAAAGAAGACATCGTCTTTATCACTGTTTCCTCCTGTGTTACTCATATTCTAGTAACTTTTACCTACTCAACAACCCCAGTTTATTTGCAAAATACCTCTGAGTATCACCTCTAGTGAGTTGTAAAGTCCTTTTTTGCCCTGATGTTGGAGGGAGTTGAGGTAGATACAGATCACAAACAATATCTCTTAGAATAGCTTCTATTCTATAAACTTCTACGAATTCTATTAAGTATTTCTGGTTTTTAGGTTTTTGCTAATAGCAGATAACTTCTCACAGTATATGTACTTATTCGGTCTCACATCTGAATTGTACTCTCATGATAACCTGGTTAGAGCAACATTTGGGAGGACAATTCCAATTATAGACTCAGAAGATAGAGGGAAATACTGGCAGGTCAGTGATAGGTGTTCAGAAAGTGTGTCATTGGGTCCTTTATTTCATCAGAGGTATATGTGACCTATACCCTTCATCTGCATATAGCAGTTGTCTTGGAGATGGGCCGAGTTATGAACCCATGTGGGCACCAGTGTGTGCTGGTTCCCCAGGACCAGTAGTCTCCAGGGCTTATCAGTCCTTGGGAAGCTTTTATGTGCCACCTTCTCAGCACATACTTTGCGTTTCTTTGTATTTTTTCTTTTTTTTCTTGAAACTATGTTTCCATCTAAACAGGTGCCTATACAATCAGTTCATGAAAACTCACATGGATGAGACTTTCATGAGAAATGTTTTCATTGCTTCTCTTAGGTGTCTCATCATGTCCACACGTTGTCTGACCCCTCTTATGTTTCACCAGCTCTTCAGATCTGTGCAAATCAACTTGTTTCCAGAAGGCTGTTCCTTCTCTTTCCTCCTGGAAGACTTCATGTTACCCAGAGTGCAACACTTAGAAAAAAAGGAGTCTTCATTTCTGCTTCCCAGTCACATCCTTTTAACTAAATTTTTGTATTTTAATATCACAGTAAACTGAGTGCTTTCAGTCATATATCTTCCCTCTGACACAGAAAGAATGCGCTTATTCAGCGAGCATCTTTGTGGTTGGGGGAGTCATAAACCTCTTCCTTTTTTGTCATATCCCTGCATATTTTGTTTTTTATACCCCTTTTCTCTTTGTTCTCTATGGGAATCTGGTCTTTCCCAAGATGATTTCTGGCACCACATTCCTGGCAGACAGGAGCGTCTTTTGTTTGATAGTTTTTGCAATTTCCATTAATTACCTACCTGTCTGACTTGCTGGCTAAGGTTGAATCAAGCTCTAAAATGAGGCCATTGAGCTAAGACAGAGTTAAGTGGCCTTACTGGGATAAATTCTTCCCTTCCTGGTATTCAAATGGTCCTGTCTGCATACCTAATCCAGGAGATGCCTTCTGATAGATAGTCCTGTTATCTATCAGAAAAGTTATTTATATTAACAGGCATCTCCCAGTAACTTTGAGTTTAGAACCTGGCTAGAAAGAGCCTGTTATCCTTCAATTTATGCAGTTTCAAATGATCTGCAACAGAGTAGCCCTTGGCTTTTTCAGTTTGTGCTACAAAATTTTGGAGAAGTCCATTTGTTTCCATTTCTGTCAAATTTCTTTCTCTCTTAGCTGTACGAATTTTTCCTTCTGGAGGTGGTTGGTTATATTTATGTCAGATTTAAGATGCTTTCTCTGACTTTCCCTCTCTAAATTTTAGAATTCATTTAAGTACACAGTCGGTCTTGCTGCAGAGAAAACACTCTTTTATCCAGTTTCTCTTAGGTTAAGGACAGGTCTTCTTTGTTGTGGCTGGATAGCTTAACCAATTTGACCTTGCTTAGAGGAGTTTGGCTTGGGGGAAGCTTTTTGAACTCTTTGTTATCTGTATGTATATGTGGAGAGAGAGAAAAAGATGTGTGTGTGTGTGTGTGTGTGTGTGTGTGTGTGTGTGTGTGATACAGGTGTAATTCATGATTGAGCATAAGTCTCTCTATATTAGCCAGTTCCTTCTGTTTTCTCCTACACAGTGACTAGGGATGTCTATCTCTTATCAACAATTTGAAATTCCAGTGCTATTTATTCTTCAATTCCTGTATCACCAAAAGATGCATAATCACTTCCAAAGTTTCAAGATTGATTTGTAACCCCATTTTTTAAATGTTTTTACAGATTGGTAGGAAATTTCTAATGGTTGACATCACTTCCATTTTAAAAGGAGTTGACATATTTCCATTTTAAAAGAAGTACAGCTGAAGTAACATTACTTTCAGATTAGTGCCAAATTAGTCAACAGTGTTACTTTGATATAAAACTTACTGTCTTCTCAAGTCATACTTGAATAAGTCTCCAGATTATTCCATGTCCTAAATAGGGATGATGTGTCACCTTTTTTTTTGTTCTGAGTTTCATGCAGCATGTAAAGAAAAAGCATAAATACCACACAGTCCTTTATATCGGAAAAAGATATCAGTATCAGTCTAGATCCTCAAACCCACCAAATTGCTCTTGCCTGCCCGTATATGAGACAGTGCAACTCCTTGTCTCTTCAACTGTGACTTCTTGAGTCTCCCAAGATCTAGAAAAATATTTTTCTAGAGTTGTGGCTTGTGGTTTATGCTGCCTGTCAGCTCCAACCTGCATTTTAGAATCTGGGTTAGTGGGACCGTCTGTTAACTTCTCCAGTCAGGTTCCAGTTCTTCTCTGGGTCTTCTGCCTGGTCACTGTAGCAATATGTGAATGGGACTTTGTTGTCTCATTAGTCATTTATGTCCCTCAGTAAACCACCTGTTCCTGTCCTGTATACAGTCTCTCCTCCTGAAAAGGCACACAGGTTGTACAAGGTGGCTGTTGTTCCTCAGTATTGGAGTTTGTTTTCACTAATGCAAAGATCTGGATTACCATCAGAGTCAAGAACTAGCCATCAGGAATTGCTGGGTTGAAAGAGCACTGTATTTGTCTCCCAACCACCTCTCATGGAGTGCCTCCCCGAGGCAACTATAACAAAAAAGACCTTGATGAAGATTGCTATATTGTCATTTTGCTCAGTAAATATTCCCCAGAGAAAAATCCGAAACTGAACAAATCAAAAAAAACTCCATGGCCTTTTTGTCTCTGAGAGACAAATTTTGGACTATAAATATTGGACTGTAAACATTGGAAACAGTCTGCTTCATTGATTCTGTAACTTATTTCCCTATAATTTCTTGAAAAAAGCTATAAATACCAAACAATTTGTGCAAACTTGTGTGCTTATTAAAGAAAACTGATCTGAAGTCTCTGACCTTTTTGATATTCTAGTTTTAATGAATTTGTTTGGTATTTAATAACAAAGACTTATGTTTCTGCATACATGTGGACTATTGGAGCACAAGTTTTTATTTTAAATTGGAAAATTTAAATAGGCAGAAAAAATGGAGGTTACTATGTCTCCCTACCCTAGACCTGTATTAATTACTGATGAAAAGCTAAAGTTCATGGGTTGGTTGCATGCCAAGATAGGTTAAAACAACAAGGAAAGTGGGATGGTCATTTAAGTACTTAAAATGTTTGTCATTTAAATAAAATTTCAAAATTGTTGGACTTTTCTCCTTTGAATCCTCAGGAAGTCCGTGAGATCTTCTCAAACATTCTCAGAGTCCCAGAACTGCGTTTCTTGTACTGCTGAAGCCACTGGCACTTTTACTAATGACTAGTGCAAGGAATAAATCGCTCTTGGTATTTAGCTGAGTGAGCAAATGAAATTCAAGTGCAATCTCCAAATATTTCTCTATTAATTTTTAGACTAGAGCTCCAATCTGAAGAGTGAGATGTTAGAATAGTTACAGAGATTATCACTTTAAATATTTAGTTTAAACCACGAGACCTGCTAGCACAGTTCGTGGAGTGATATGATGCTTCCATGTAATTAGTGATGGCATTTTCAAAATAGAATAACCAAGAGGGCAGTTTAACTCTGTTAAAAACTTTTACTCTGAAGCTGATAGTTAAGAAAATTGCGTTGTCCTCACAGAAGAATTACATCAGACCCCAAGCAGATGCTGTTTTATTACTGATACAACACAGTGATGATACTAAAAGTCTTCATCTCCTCCCTTGAATGTAATGTTAAAACAGACATACATATTTTGTAGCTCTGACAGGATATTTGTAAGACTTATACTGCTGGGTTTAAAAAGATGGGACACATTTTTCTCCAAGACACAAAACATTGAGGTAGTGCTTCAGGTTTATTCTTTCTGAGTTGAAAGTGATGGAGGACCATGGAACTTTAAAGGAGGCAAGGCAAAGAAGTGGCAAGAGAGAAATGTAGAAAGGGTAAATATGGCCCTTAGTGAAAAAAATACATAGTATTTGAAGTAGTGAAAGTTTACATGCTTTCTGTTTTGCCAACTTGTGTTTAGTAATTTTTTGACCTGAAAACAGTTTAAATTTTTTGTTTGTTGAATATCGTAAGGTTTTCTAAATATCTCAGCAAAGTTAGCAAAGCAGTGTACACATGTATTATGCATCAGAAACAAGTTACCAAATAACTCAGCTGCACTCTCACCTCTTTCTGTAATGGTGCTGATTTGACGTCTGAAAGCCTGAGTTTCATATCCAGACCCGTGCCAAACTCTTGATTTCAGCTCATTCATATTTAGTTGGCCAGAGAACCATTTGGTGCTTGCTGACACTGTTCCATTGCTGCCACTGTCCATGGGGGCACTCTAGTGCCTCACCTTTTCCCAGGTTTAGTTGTGTGACCCAACTGGGAGATCCCCTTCTCCTGCACGTGACATTTACAATCCTGACTGGGATAGGCAGGGTGAGTCCTGACAGTGATGTCACTGTCCATGGAATAGGCAATAAGTTTATTTTGTTTGTTTGGTTTTTTTTTAAATAAACACAGGAAGAAAAAAAGCAGCACATTCCTGTGTGAGAGAGGGCAAGATAAAAAAAGAGAGACAATGAAGTTATAAGTAAATTAACTCAATTGCTTACAACAATTTGGGGAACTGTATATCTTTTCACACTGATGTTTTTCCCCTCTATACTTTTTCTGAACAGTGATTTATATTCCAAAGTATTTTGTTTATGTACATGAAGCTTCATAAAGACCAGGTTTGATCTCGCAGAGTTTTGTTTTATGACTATTGTTCTTCCTGTTTTATTTATAGATAAATGCACAAAGAACTGCTTTGAATTATTTGTAGCAATTACATTAAATCCCAGTTTTTCCATGCATAATGTTATCTGTCCTCTTGAGGATCATGATAAATACTTTTAATATACTTTAATAGTCTACTGTTACAAGGAATTTTGCATTGCCACAATAGAGGCAGCATTACAGTAAATTAAATTACCGTACACACAATTAAATAGAATAATGAAAAAAAATCAGACTTGGAGCAACAGCTCTTTGGAGTCCACTGAAATTCAATTCCACAAGAAACTTAATAGGAGAAGATGTTGAGTGGAATTTAGATAGCTAAGTTAGATATTATTTTGTTTGTAATATCTCCATCAGGGATTAATGTTCTCTTATTCAGAGACATTGATTACTGTCTGGATCATTTTTCAGATTGATTACTGTTGTAGTATAGCATTCCTTTTTCATTTATCTACCCAACATCAATATAACTGTAGAGATATAACTTCATCACAGTACAGTTGTTACACAATCCACAATAATTTGTGGCTTCTCAATAACAGCTTTAAGGAAATCTGTAGAGATTTAATTTGAGCTTATAGCCATGTATTACAAAAAAACCCACCCCATCTTCCTTTCATCTTATCTGAAAAAAAAAGTTATTCTCTGGCAGAGAAATAGTCTCTGACAAGCTCCTCTACAAAAAGACTTGAGTATGAGATACATTTCTGTTTTATCAGACATAGCTAAAGTAAGGCATGTGTGCAGCCCTGGATGGTTATGATTTTGAATATGCAGTGAAAGGTAAAGGTATGATATTAGCATTGCAAGTGATATTATTGAATTTTTTCCTTATTTTTGGATTTCTGTTATGTCGATTGGAGGTGAACATGAATTCGATCCAATATGGAACTGGCATTTGGAATCTGTGGGAATATAAATTTTTTGTTTAGTTCCTACCACTATATGGCTCTAGCTTTATTTTCTAAATTCTTACTTCCCACACAATAAATGATAACAGCTCTCATCCATCTAATTTAAAGGTGTCTACAGAGAATTAATTTGTTGATAATTATAAATCTTTACAAGCACTGCATGTTATTGCACTAAATTCAAAGTTTTCTGAGTTAGATGAGTAAGCTGTTATCCCTACAGAATACATCCCATACCTAAGGACATCTGTGGATGCGCTCAAGGCTTTCAGGCTCTTTTACCTTTCTTTTCACTTGTATGATATTTTACCTATTTATGAACTCAGATATTTCATTGTTTTGAATGAGATCAAATGTATTTATAATACAAAATAGAATGAATTTTTATTTTTGCAGAATTTGTGAAGGAGGTCAGAGGGGCAGTGGTTAGTAATTAAAATACGCACAAAGCCTTACCCTAATCCCTGCCTTCTGTCAGCTTTTGCCTTTCACACTCTCTGAGAAATTTCACTGAAACCAAGTCTTTAGAAGTAACCCTGACACTTACTGGATCCTGATCTCATAAACTGTGTTTAAAAGACATAGGAACATGGAGTTCTTTTAGCTTATGAATGTACAAATGCTTCGCTGAATTTAGGCCTTGCAGGCAAATCTTCCCTTCTTGTGCTTACAAACCCTGCTAAGTCAATAGATGCTTGTTGTGTGTTTGTTCTTCGGTGCTCCAACAGATGAATGATTTAGGGGATGTCTCTAAACTCTAAAGAATTCACTTAAGAGTAATTTTTATGAATTGAGGTGAAAAAAATAAATAAAAACTTCTCCATTTTTCTGTTCAGCTACAGGCTGTGCTTCATCTCCTCTTATATTACAAAAGTCTGTTACTAATTGCTTTTTATTGGGCAGGAGAGAGAAAGAAAAAGGATGTTTCCTTTGTGTTATGTTGTTAATCCTTCTCCAGTGGTCCACTTATAGAATAGGGAGATACAGGGAATGACCAGCAAGCCTTACTTCCTTAATTAAAAATATAATTGAGCATGCATATAACTCTCTCAACTGTAGTTTAACAGTGGTTATATTGAGTCTTCAGATTAAGAGACTTGATCCACAGGTACATATGTAAGTCCAAAAATTATGTTTCACATTTCTTTAAATTGGTGTAGCAAACGTGTACTCATGAATAGTTTGACCATAAATTATTAATTCTGTTTTACCATTTCAAGGACAGACCCTTAGTGTCAACTGTTGCAAACAGAATTAATATTTTAGTTTGTTCTTTTGAAGATTTAGCTGCAATTGCTAAAACATGCTATACAGAAATTAATCTCTTGCAATTGTCACCCAATTAAATATTGGAAGTTTTTTTTGATACTAGTTGTAAGTAGGAGGCCCAATCATGGTGCCAAAATCGTGTGGTAAAAAATAATGGGATATTAAAATTCTGAATCAAAATCTTTTTCTTGTCCTCTTCATGATCCAGACCCCAGATAATTTGTGATGAGGACCTAATTGCAGCCTTCCAGTACCTGAAGGGATGTAGATGGAAAAGGAGGTAGAGTGACTATTTACAAGAGCATGTAGTGACAGGACAAGGAGGAATAGCTTCAAACTGAAAGAGAGTAGCTTTAGGTTAAGTGTCAGGAAAAAATTCTTTACTGTCAGGGTGATGAGGCACTGGAACAGGTTGCTTTGAGAAGCTGTGCATGCCCCATCCCTGGAAGTATTCAAGGCCGGGTTGGATGGGGCTTTGAGCAACCTGTTCGAGTGGAAGGTGTCCCTGCCTATGACAGGAGGTTTGGAACTCAGTGATTTCATGGTCCTTTCCTGCCCACACCATTCTATGATTCTATGATATGATCCTCCCTCTTTTACAATTCCTGTATTGAAAATAGCTACCTTTAGTTTTGTCTGTTTTCTGCCACCATCTCTCTCATCATTCTTATTACATGAGCAGAGCAATATACTGAATCTGCAGATTTTCTTTCTCCTCCCACGATGCAGGCAGCTATCACTGCTTCTTATTTTGAAGTTTGTAGGTGAAATATTACTATAATTTAAAAAAATGTAGTGAATTAACTTAATAAAATATAGGGGTTTTTTTAGTGAGGTTCTCATACAGTAACTGCTAATCTTTTTTTTTCTTTAGGGTTTACCATTTATTACTTTTCTTTTTAGTCTGCCAGATGTACAATATCTGTTATTATACATATTAAGATACAATAATTTTAATGCAAGTTGATGATTAAATTAAAACATTGCATTCATTGCATTGAGGTATATTAGTGTTAAGAATTTCTAGAATAATTTATAAATAAGGTTCCAAAAGTACTTCAAGTGTAGTGAAAAAGATGTTACTCAGCATCAGGATTGTGTGGAATGTTGTCCTAATACATATACAGGAATATGTTTCGAATGTATCTTGGCAATCTGTTAATGAAGGGGATAGTCTATAATTAAAAACAAATTAAAGTATTTTGCAAGTATAAGATAAGAATGCAGCAATAAACCCTTCTATATAAACTTAAGTTTAATTTTTCATGTGAGCTTCAGTGAGAAAGGGCTTATGATAGATCATAGACCATGTTATTTGTTGTATGGGCTTTTGTTTCCAAACTGTTCTTTTCCATGTCTCAACTATAAATTTTGCTCATATTTTATAGCAATAAGGGCAAATTTTCCCATTTTTTATACTATTTATAGAATATAGTACAGCACTGAAATTACCTTACAGGAGTTACCATACTACACTGAATTATTATTTCATCTAGTATCATTTACTGGCTCTGGAAATAGTATTCAGTGTTTTATAAAATTTTAAGAGGGAAATAGGAGCAAATAATATTCCTGGATAAGTGAAAAAACTAATATGATTGAGGAGAGAATTCGCTTCCCTCACACAGAAGTTATCACTGTATACCACAAAATACAATATCAAATGACCCTTCACAGTACATTAGCTAGCATAGAAGCTTATGTTATGCATCTCCTTTCAGCATGTCTAATTAAATTTTGCTAAGCTATTTGTGTGAAGATTTCTCGTTGCATTGTATCAAGAAATGTCATTAGGAAAAAAAACCCAAAACCCCAAACTCTCTTGTGTGTTTGGAATATATTTTATGTACGAGTTAAAAGTATGGGAGGAGTATTACAGGCAAATATTAGAAGAGATTTCTGATACCAGAAAGAAAATCTAAGAATAGATAAGAATTGCAATGAAGTTCTGACAGGTGATACCAGTCTAATGGGTTTCCATATCTTGAGTTTATTTCTTTCATTTTCTGTAAGTTAAAGAAAAGGGTTTATAGACTTCAAGGAAGCATCATTGCATTAAGACTTAAATATTTTGAGGCATGAAAAACTGGGACTTCTTCCATATACCATGACATATTTGTGATAGTTTGTTCCTTTATTTCTGTGAATGATTTGTGATGTATGCTCTCATTTTAATTTTAAATGTAGAAAAGTCATTTATTATATGTTGGATTTTCCACAGTTGAGTGTCATTAAGAAGATGCATGTGCTTCTGGACTGATATGAGTGTATCTGAGTGATTGGAAATGTTAGAAATTACTCTGTCAGCTTCTGGCATCTCGGGGGATAAAAACAAAAATGCTGAGACTACACATGAAGTGATAATTTTGTATTGTTTATTTTTTAATACTTTCTTTAGATACCTTTGGTGTCTGGATTGCTGTAGTCAGTTTTTTTTGGGTTTGGTTGGGTTTTCTTTTAAATATAGAATATTATTTCTGTCCTATTTATTACTTTATTCTAAGTTCAGGGTGGTTGTGTTATTTAGTCTGGACAATTTCTAACCCTTTAGATGCCAGTTCTTTTTGTACTGTCACAGTCCCTGGTGTGGGCCTGACCTGGAGGTGCTAAATTCTGTGGATGACATGGATGTCTCTGAAAATTGAGGAATATCAGACATAAAAGCGAGGGAACTTCACCTTTTCCCATGCACTGTTATTGACATCACCACAGGTGAACTTACTTCTGCATTGTGCCATCCTGCAGGAGGGGCCATTAGTCTCCACTGTCCAGACCAGGAGCGATCAGTCTTCTCATTTAGCTCATTTAAGCCTGAAATTGGGTGGTGTGAATACGACTTCAATGTGTGGAACACCATATTTTTGTAAAAATGAGCTACTTCTTTAGGCTAACAGTGGTTATATACCACTATGGTGTATAGTGAAATAGTTAGATGAAAAATTGGTCATGAGCTAGCAATGTGCACCTGCAGCCCAGAAAACCAGCGACATCCTGGGCTGCATCAGAAGCAGTGTGGCCAGCAGGTCCACCCCTCTGCTCTGCCCTCATGAAACCCCAGCGGGGGTACTGCATCCAGCTCTGGGACTCCCAGCATGAGAAGGGCATGGTCATGGTAGAGTGGGTCCAGAGGAGGTCAGAGGGCTGGAGCCTTCTCCTATGGAGATAGGCTGAAATGGTTGGGGTTGTTCAGCCTGGAGATGAGAAGGCCGTGAGGAGATCTTATTTTGGTTTTTCTATGTATGAAGAGGTCTTACAAGAAAGACAGAAATACTTTTTACCTGAGCCTGTAGTGCCTGGACAAGGGACAGTGTCTTTAAACTGAAAAAGGTGAGGTTTAGATTGGGTATAAGGAAGATATTTTTTTTACAATGAGGATGATGAAGCACTGAAACAGGTTGCCCAGAGAAGTCGTGGATGTCCCATCCCTGGAGGTATTCAAGTCCAGGCTGGATGGGGCTTTGAGCAACCTGATATAGTGGAAGGTGTCCCTGCCCAATAGCAGGGGTGTTGGAACTAGAAGATCTTTGAAGGTCCCTTCCAACCCAAAACATTCTATTATTCTGTTTTATATATATTCTATATAAAAAAGGAAATTTAATTTGAAAAGTCATAGAAGTACCTGGGCATGCAACAGCCAACCTGAATGTTTATGTCTATCCTAAAGGACAGTGAGAGCCTAAAGCTTGAATTTGAATTTGAACCTATATTTAAATAAAGTCCAGATATGGTCAGGTAGCTTCTTCAGTGACTTTAGAAGGGGTCGAGTAGAAAAAAAATATCAAATTTCACTTATTTACATTCTGCTTTTACTGCTCAAATAGATACTGATATAGGAAATATCTAAGATTTTTTTGTCTGAAAAAAATCAGCAATATTGTTTTCAGTTCTGTGCACAATGCTCACATAATTACATTATTATTTCCAGAATATTTTTCCAGTCTTTGTCCCATAACATAGTTTTTAATACATTCATATGCATACCAAATCTCTTTAAGAACTTTGAATGGGATTAATTTTTGACAAGGTATAGTGTCATCTTTGTATAAAACTTCTTTATTAAGCCTGAGAAAGACATTGGTTTTGTACAAAAAAGGGCAATTTTTTTCCTGTCTTAATCAGATATTAAGATCAGTGCTACCAAGACGAATAAAAATAATAGTTCTTAAGTACTGATTACTATTTATAGTTTTCTAAATTTTCGTTTAAAAAAGAGTAGGCTAATTGGCTCTTATCAATTATGTTCATGTTCAAAATAACATAATAAATGTCACATTGCAGTTATTACTTAATTAGGTATAATTATTATATCTTTTTTTAAATTTTAAATGTCTTATGCAGTGACATTCTGGCCTTTATTTTTCTGTTCTTGTTCCAGAATTCTGTGAATATGAATATAATTTCAAAAGTGATTGGAGCATTCTTTCTAGCTATTTCATAAACATGTTTCTGGCAGACTATTGGTTTAGGTGATCAGTCCTTAAATACTGCATTTCAATTTAGTTTTGATGCAGATAGGAAAGACTTGTCAAGTAGCTTTTGTAAAAATGACACCACCAAGTATTTTGTGCAACATAATATAAAGAGAATGTTGAAATGTGAAGTGATATTTTCCTAGAGGATATGCAGGTTGAAATAATGTATAAAATATTTTGCACAACAGCATATAATTGTCTTTTGAGTTTTTATGTGAACCCTGAAACCAAACACGTTGCTAAAAATAGAAAATAATCATATTTTTAAGGACGTCATTTTTCCAAGATAAACTTTGGACAATAAAAGGAAGTATCATGACCAACATGTTTAGCTGCAGTAAAAAGAAATAAGTTAATGAATGTAGATTCAGTGTGATCTCTGACATGGTACAACAGAAAACACAGATTTTTAGAAAAATTAAATGAAACTAGTAAATGTATGTGGATTTCATCCAAGAAAAAGAATACTATCTATTAGAAATTGAATAATGTATAATTTGGGGAAAAATAAACAACCTTCTACCCACCAAAGCCATACAAGCCTTGGTAATGTTTTTTATATCAGATTCCTGCTCTAGTTTCACTTCTGTAGTCCGTCTTCTGCACTGCCACTGACCAAACTAAATTTTGACCATCTCATCTAAATTCATGCTGTGCATAAATACAGCTCCTGATTCAGATGCATAAATGCAGGTGGCTACACAGCAAAAAGGTGCATAAACTCCTTCTGCAGTACGTGGAGATTTAATGAGCACTGTCACTGGGTTGCAATGATCTCTTCATCTGACAAAATACAGGTGTCTGTCTTAAGGCAAGCTGAATTGCTGTCTGGTCAGCGTTGAGTTTTGATTTGCTTAAGCCTGAGTGTCTAGTGCCATTTAAAGGGCCCGAGGGAATATCATGTACCCTGTACTGTGTTTGACCTTAGCCTCCTAAACACTTCCTTCCCACCTTTTGTGTTTGTTAAACTTTTCATATCCAGTGGTGTGTCCTGGCACACTCTATGTTACGTGCCTCATATTGCCTGGGTAATTAGCTGTAGTATGGCTTTTGGCATATGGGTAGGACTGTGGACCAAGTATTTAATCAAAATTGAGGGAGTTAATGTTACTCCTGTGACTAGCATTAATTTCTTAAATTCATTTTTTTTTCTGAGTTACTCTCTCCTGTTCCATATAGTGTTCTGACTCAGGAATTTCTAAATCCTTCTTGTACTTCTTGTACCTCTGATATCTACTATGAATGGCAGTTTTGTCATGTCTGGATGTTTAAACAGAGTTGCTTTAATATACGGTTCAGCAGTTTCTCAGTGTTTTCAGTCCCCAGTTTTACCGCTAGACTGAACTTCTCAGTCTTCCAGACTGAGGTTTTTTTACCAACTATTCAGCAGTATTCATTTCAGGCCACCAGCGTTGCTACTGTGTACACAGCAGTTGTCTTACCGGCTGTGTCCTTGCTTGTTGTGCTTGAAAGCCTTTTCTCTCCTCTGATCACTGGGGTTTGGCAGCCTGGGGCTTATTAGAGCAGGCATGATGCCAAGTTCTCACAAGCTGTCAGTCTTGATTCCCAGAGCAAACGCCATGAAGAGGGTGCTGCGGGTAGCATAGCCAGTGTTAGGAAGCACAGCTCAGTGTTTTCTCACATACACACAGTATTCATGTTACCAAAACCCAGCACTGGTACCTGTGATGTCAGTTAAAGCAGACACAGCAGTCACTAGGGATTGGCAGCAACTGCTGCATCATTCTCGTGCCACCTGTCCTCTTCCTGGCCTGAGGGGGTCGTCTTCCAAAGCACGTGCAAGAAGACATGGCTCTGAGTAGTTCACAGAGTTTGTACTTTCATTGAGGAGGTAGATGCATATAAAATTGCCTTTTAAAGTGTAATATTCCACATGAGAATCCAGATTTTCCTCCAACAATTTGGTGCTTAAGAAAAGAGGTACAGAGTGCCACTAGCTTCTTTGATGAGGAGGGGGAAGTCAGTCTGACAGTTTCCTGCAGCCTCCTGACAGTCTGCAGTGCCATAAAAGTCCCACTGGGAAACTCTGGAAATCCTAGAAAGATGAAGTGGCAGAGGATGGCTTGAAGTGATCAGATTCAGTAGGTATGAGCCACTGTTCCAAATACAGAAATATACATATTTGTGTATTATATACAATATAATATATAAACATACATATATTTATGTATAAGCATACATATACAAATAAACATAAAAGCCCTGTCAGAAGTGTCTTCTGACATGAGCCTGTCCCACGGATGAGCTCTTCCATATTTTGAGTTTCAGTTTCTCAACAGACAGAAAGCATTTACTGGTTCCTGGCCACACAGTTATTCTAGAAACTTCTAAGTTATTACAGAATGCTTAATTAATTTATTTTTACCTACATGGAATAACTGTAAAGAGCTAACGAATATCCTTAGGGCCTGTAGTCAGGAAAATCTTCATGACACTTGCTTGGGAGCATGGCTGATAAACTATTCTTGTGAATTAAACATTTTTCTGCTTACTTTAGTTTTGGACAATTCTTCTCCTTGAGCATGCATCAGATATTATACTGTCTTTCTAGTCTGAGTGCTACAGATAAAAACATTATTTTTTTTTTCAGTAAGTTGGAGTATTCATCTGAATAATCATCTTTACTGCTTTTTGCTATTCCCTTTAAATAGGAGGTGGTGAAAGAGATTTTTAATTCCTGTTGGTATATACTGAGATGGATTTCTCTCTGAGGAAAACTTTCATGCCATGATATCCAGTATTTTTACTGGAAGTGGTCTGACATGCCACATCTTTGCAACTATGGTATAAGGTCATAGGAAAGACTTGGGCCTGTTCTCCTGACCCTCCTTTTCTGGTGGTTTGAAATGTGTTGTAATAAAGGGATAACTTTACTACAAGAAAGGGAAATCTCCTCTCAAACAACAGGCATACTTAGGTCAGAAGATCCTGGGTTTTTTTGCACCTGGTCATTGATTTTCTTCTAATGCAAATCTGCCAGGTGTACATTAGTCCTGTCGTCCCCTTCCATCCCACAAATCATCCAACAGGCTCATTGCCTATTGCAATGCTGTGCCTATTCTATGCCCATTGCAATGCTCTGCCTATTCTATTATTTCCCTTGCATTTTCTGTAATGTTTTATGTTACATTTTTAAGTCAAATTTGGATTCATTAAGAAAAAAAAATAAAGTATGATGTATGAAAAATAGGAGTTCATAAGCCTAGAAATGAGTACGATAAAAATGCTTGCATGATTTTAAAAGAGGGGTTAGCCTTTTAAAAATAAGTGATTAGAACTTAACTTAAACAGAGATATTTAATGACCATGGACCATGTTCACTAAATTTCCAGAAAGCTGATGGCACTCTATCAGTGTCAAGGGGAACTCAGAGTTTTGACATCTCTATGAGAACACATGCATTTAGAGAAGCAGGGTACAAGGCAGGGTGCTGGGGAATGATAGGCTAGATATTTATTTAGACAGCATTGTGGTTTAACCCCAGCCAACAGCTCAGCACCACCCAGCCACTCACTCACTCCCCAACTGGTCGGATGGGGGAGAGAATTGGAAGGGTAAAAATGAGAAAACTTGTGGATTTGAGATAAGGACAGTTTAATAAGTAAAGCAAAAGCTGCACATTCAAGCAAAGCAAACTAAGGAATTAATTCACCACTTCCCATGGGCAGGCAGGTGTTCAGCCATCCCCAGGAAAGCAGGGCTTCATCAAGCATAATGATTACCTGTGAAGAAGCTGGAGAGGGACTTCTTGGAAGGCCATGTAGTGATAGGACAAGGAAAATGGCTTTAAACTGAAAGAGAGTAGGTTTAGACTGGATGTTAGGAAGAAATTCTTTACTGTGTTAAGACAATGGAACAGGTTGCCCAGAGAAATCGTGGACTCTCCATCCCTGGAAGTGTTCAAGGCCAGGTTGGACAGGGCTTTGAGCAACCTGATCTAGTGGAAGGTGTCCCTGCCCATGACAGGGAGGTTGGAATGAGATGATCTTTAAGGTCCCTTCCAACCCAAACCATTCTGTGAAGACACACACTATCATTTCAAGCATGTTCCTCCCCCTTCCTTCTTCTACTGCCAACTTAATATGCTGAGCACGATACCATATGGAATGGAATGTCCCTTATGTCATCTGGGATCAGCTGTCGCAGCTGTTTCCACTCCAAACTCCTTGTGCACCTCTAACCTCCTTGCTGGTGGGGTGAGGAGCAGAAAAGGCTTGATGCTGTGCAAGCTCTGCTCAGCAATAGCAAAAACATATCGGTATTATCAACACTGTTTCCAGCACAATCTAAAACTTATATGGATAGGCACAGGATGAGCTAATAGGTCTTCTGTATTCATCTTTTTCCTAGGATCTTGTTTAGTGTTTGAACAATCAAGTTTTGCTAGAAAATTTTAGCATCACATCCAGAAATACTCTTGATAGTCCACTTTTGCTAATTTCTTGTGTCTAAAATGCTCATTCTCTCAGGAAAGTGAAATAATATTGGGGGTCAATAAACACTAGGGAAATTCAGCTCACTGTCTAATCCCGTGTAAAAGGCACTGACATCAAAGAATCTGCTGCTAGGTACTTTGTGAGAAAAAAGCAAAGGTCAATATTCAGTAAGTTAAATACTCATTGCAGGTTATTTACATAGCTATATTTCATGCCCATAAATTAGAAACTTTTAAACCAAAATCTGTGCCATTGCTGCCATGTTAACAGATCTCTGTACGCAACTTAATATGAGCAATAAGACCATTTTAAAAAAAAGATTACTTCAGGTAAGACTGGTAATTTTTTTCCTGTAAGGTGTTAAGCCCTGTGGTATCTAAAAGAGGCTTTTCCTTTGTCCAACCTGCTCACAGTCAACCCAGGAACAAGTATTTGTGTTGAAAATTGCTGCATGTGGAATTTCATTAATTCCTTCTTTTACAGCTTGGTATGTTGTTTCCTATTTCGTTGTACTTCCAGTGACCAGATAACTTCCAAGCAATTTAAGAAATCACTTAAAAAAGGTTAGCCATTTAAGTAGAGATTTTTTATTCTTTAAGTTTTTAAATTGCTATTGACCTTCTCTGCAGTTAACATATTGGACTTTCCTGAGTGCTTAGATGGTAATTGGGTTTTGGATTTAAAGGAAAAGAGATATATTAATTTCAAAACCTATCAAGTATGGGTCTATTCCCTTCTTAAAAGGTAGAAAAACTTCTCAACAAAAATTTAATGTCATTTATCCTCTGGAAAATAGCATTATGAAATGAGGTCTCAGGTGACAGAGCTCAGAGTCTATAAGCCCACCGAGCATGCTGTGACATGGAGGCTTTTCCTGTTGTGTTTTTAGACAGTCCTGTTTTGACACTGTGGTGTTGCATTCAACTTAGACTAGATCCAGACCTACATGAGCCAAGTCTGACTGTACCAGAGTATCCCATGAAGTGTGGAGTTCCTTCGTCCAAGGAATTTTTTTCCGCAGTAGACATATTCTCTAGGATCTAAGGTTAAAAAAAAAAAGAGAGAGGAGTTGGACTAGGCCTGCTTCCTTTCACATCATAGAACATTCATTTCATAGGGAGAATTTTGAGACACCCAGCACTGTGGGACACAGCAGCTTTGCAAGGTCCATTGGACTTCCCCTCAGTGTCACTTCACGACCCCAAAGCAATTTGATTGTGTTCAGATGAGAAGAAGAGTGGAGGATGAAGGTGGTCTGTGGACTGCTTTTTAAGTTCACGGAGGATCACTGCTCTGGATACTACTGTATCATACTGATGCATGTTTTCCTAACCACCCCTTCCAGTTTTCTCCCCAAAGGACTCTGTGGTTTAATGCAGGAGTAAGGCTAACACACAGGGTTGTTCGAGTGGGCAGGTTTCCATCCCCTGCAGCTGCACACTGTTCCTTTTGCCTTCTCAGAGCAGGCAGTGCCTTTGTTGCCAGACCTCTATCTGGAGCTGGAGGGCTCTGTGGGCTGTGCTGGTGTCTGTGCCCAGCCCTGAGCAATACTCCAGTCTCTATGGGCTCAAAGGCAACTGAATGCATGACTAATTGTTACAAGATCAATAACTGACATATTTAGGATTGTTCTATTTCATGAATTTTCAGCGCAGAGGTTTGGCTTTTGGTTTTACCTTTCAAGTAAGCTGTCAGGGATAAGCTATTCTCTTAATAACCTCTGGAAAATCAGGGTGCTTTAGCCAGACCGTATCCAGTACTACCCAGATTCTACACTGGTATGGGGAAACTCACATGTTTTCATTACCAAATGCAAATATTTTGTAGGAAAGGCTTTTTAAAAGAAGTAAGCATGCGTCATCTTAGTGCACATAATGTAAAGAATAATTGTGGACTTTTGGAAAGCACTCAGTACTGTAGCCCTCTTTGATGCATCACTATATAGAAAATAACTGCCATGAAAAATGCTACTGGTTATTCGTTGTCACTATGTGTTTCTGGTGCTTTCCTTGTCTCCTGCTGGCCACTCTCCTTGCTGGTTTTCACCCCACAGACAGTCCTCAGACCATTGCCAAGCAAATCTAAAACCTCTCCTGACAATAGAGATAAATCCCTACTGGAGGAAGTCTCACCTTGAGCAGTGCTCCAGTTTGTTTTGCTTTGTCTAAAGATGAAATGTGTAAGCATTATGTGCTACATGGTATTTTTGTTGGCAGCATCGGCTTTTAAGGCATACCTATGTTTTATTTCTCCACATACAAGCAGAAAATTTTCCCATTACCTTTCAACAAAAGACAGAACGTGCGCCAGCAGTTTTCTTTCCCTGAAGGATGGCAGCCTGTCATCTCTATTAATCTTCCATACATTATTGTCACCTGCATGCTTTGTTTCAGTATGATGAATTTTTACACCAAATATAGAAAACTGGTGATAGTTGAGAGAAGATAATCCCCCTGACAGAAGATTGTGGACAGAAAGACAGAAGTGGACAGGGTTAAATTTGTGCCATATGGTGAGTCCTATGACCTTTTTTGTTTTATTTCTTTGTTTTGGTTACTGAGGGATTTCTGAATCTCAGTGACAAAGTTCCAGGGAATGTTTCCCCATTTCTTTCTTTTTGTTGGAGGTGATTTTATGTACTTTATATACTTTATAAAGTCATCCTATGAACTTTCAAGGGATGTTTGTCCATTTAAAGTAAACATTTGTTAGAGTCCACATTACTGAGGCCATTCTTAGCACAGCAGTCAATGTATTTAATCCAAATGACAGCTCTGAGCATCATTAGAATAGAAAATGATGAATAGTGCGTGTTCCCATCCACATTGCTATTTTTCTTTCACAGTTTGGAGGTTTTTTTACATTACTTTAAATTGAAAAAGGCCTTGATTGTTTTTTTTATATTGTTAGAGTTGGGTAGAGGTTTGCAGTGATATGTAGCAATGTACTTTATTATACATTATACCATTATATGCCACAGCATTGAGATCCTATTATTGTTCAAGACATTTTGTGAGATGCTGACTTAATAGCATTTAAACAATGTTTATATGGTTTATGAAGTAAATTGTCCTTGCATTTATATTAGTAGTGCCTCTAACTGAAAGAAGTGTTAATTTTCAAAATTAAGAGGAAGTATTAAAGCATCTTTTTCCACTACATTGTTTACTATTAAATTTAACTATTAGCCACATCAAGTATTCTAGTTAAAAATGTTTTCCTGCTTTTTTCCCTGACCCTGGTCTTCTACCTGTCATTATTAAAAATGTGGTTTGGTTAGGATGATTTTTGCTGAGGTTTCAGTTATAGTGTCCTACTGACTTCTTTTCATCGCTGAAGTTGAGCTCAATACCTGTATTCCAAGATAGTGCACAGATATTTCTTAAAAGTGTCGTTCTCTATAAAAATGTAATATTTTCTTGGGTATTTTGCTATCTACTGGTTTAATAGCAAGTTACAGAACTGTTGCTCCTCTGTTCCAGGTTGAAAGAAACCTTTGTTAAAAACAGAGAATTATAAATGATCAGTTATACTTCCTTGCAGTACTGCAAACTTGAAAACTTTGGATCCAAATTATTTCTTTCAAAGATGTAAAGTTTTTTGTACCAGTTCCTGCCATTGTTACAGAATCAGATAGAGACCACTGGAGTATTTCTAAAGAAGGAAACCTTAAAATGGCAAGTGGAAGGAAAACATTTAGCTTTGATATTAATTAAGCGTTTAAATTTTTTCTTTGTAATATGCAGATATAAAGTTACCCTCCATACCCCTCGTTTTCCTCCCACACATTCAGTACTATCCCTTTGGGATTAGAAAGCTGATGAAAACCTCTGAGGAAAACAACATTAGCAAATTCATCAGGTTTTGCATTCTCAGTCAGGAGACATAGAGCCATCCTGGAGTATGCGGCTCAGGAGGGAGAGTTCCTCTCCTTGTCTGGAGGAGAGTGTTTCCCATGGTGACGCTCAAATGACTCGAAAACAGATGTATTGTGTTTTCCTGTTGGTAGAGGGTAGCATCAAAGCATTTTCTTGTTGGCATGGAAATAGGGAAGGAAATTGGCCCTCAGAAGTAGTCTCTGAGATAGAGTTGTTCTTGGGGCTCTTCTATTACTGGGGCAACTTATGGTGCGTGCTGTGTTCCCATTGACAAAATCCATCACCTCTCACTAAATCCCTAGTTCAGGACCACCAAAGGAGTTCATGTCACCGCTGAGTTTAGAGTACAGATAGTCTTAGGTCTTTGTCCTATGCTCTAGGTCTGGAAAATGGTAGGGAAAAAAAAACCAAACAACAATCCTACAACCCAACAATCTTTAGCACATTCACCTCTGTAATAAATGAAGTGAAATGGAGTCAAGCAAACAAGAGAATTCATCTAAAATTCGTTAGAACGGATAAGAAAATGAGGAGAATAAATCACATCCCTGTATAAATATAATGGATTATTTTTACATGTAATATGTTATGAATAAAAGGCTTTTCGCTATCAGCTGAGGAAAGACACTATGTGGGAGCTCACTGTAAGTAGAGTTACTTTGTCAGCTAAATGTGATTAATTAAGCAATATTGGAGTAGGAGAAAGTGTAGTCAGTTCAAATACAGTGTTTTAAAATTCCTGCCATATTTTTCTAATATTTTTGTGGAAATGAAAATGAAACTCAGAGTCACTTGAATCTTTTGGTTCCTGCCAATTTCAACTACTGGCAGTGAGTGCCTGTTTTCTTGGCCTGTTGATTGGAGAAATATTAACTAAAAGAAGTAGCAAAATTAAATGGTTAGATTTTTTTTTTTAAACTAACTTAGCCTCTGTTTTAAAACTTATAGGGAGTTCACCTTATAGGGAGCCTAGTTTTTTGAATCATTCCTTAAAGAGCTAAGCTAAGATGAAATGCATGCTATGATGTGTATTTATGTAATATGTAACCCCTCTAAATGAACAAAAGTAGTATTATGCAAACTATATTTTATTTTTCATTCTCTTTATTTTCTATGAGTGTTTTATATAAGTAAAAATAAATTAAAATATAAAGCATATAATGCAACATATCCTGTATAACATTGTGATGTCCTAATAGAATACATTTGAAAATCCGGTAAATTTCCATTGTTTTGTTTCATGTTAGAAAAAGAGAAATGTATTAAACATAGGTCTAGTCATAGATTTATCACTGCTCCATTCTGCAAAAGAAACAAATACTCTGGTTTTAGTTAGCTGTCGTACTGTAAATCCTTATTCCTGCCAGTTTCGTTGGTCTAAACAGTTATGAAGGACAATGACTTCCAATAAGTTTGCAGGTTACAGAAGTGGCCTCATAGTTGCTTCTGTTATTTTTATGTCATACATACTGGTATGCTACATAAAATAGGAGTATTATTGTTCATCTTGATAATAAAATAATTACTGTGATCTTCTAATTGAAAGAGTCATTCTTTAATGCCAGAAAGCTGTCAGCTTTGCCTAACAAGGAATATAGAAAGTCACAATGGACATTTGGAAAATTCAGTAGCAAAATAATTGGTGCAAACTGGCAATTTAGAAAAGCACTAATCACCATGTTCCAAGTTAACAATCAGCCACAGTGAGAAACAAATTCCGGGCAAATCTTCAAACTAGGCTTGAAAACCATTCCATAGATTCTACAGATGCCTCTCCTGAAACACTCTGGCTCCATATTAAAAACAGCATCCAGCAGTCCTCTGTAGAATCCTTAGGGTTCTCCTTCAAGAAGAACAAAGACTGGTTTGATGAAAACAATCAAGAGATCCAGGAATTGTTGAGGGAGAAGAGAACTGCTCATCAAACACACCTTGCACTGCCATCCTGTCATGTAAGAAGAGCAGCCTTTCGTCTTGCATGCAGCAAGCTCCAACAGAAACTCTGTGGCATACAGAACAAGTGGTGGATCAATCTAGCTGAAAAAACACAATTATGTGCAGACACTGGTGATCATGGAGGATTCTATGAGGCTCTGAAAACAGCATACAGGCCTACATACCAAGTCCAAAGCCCTCTACTCAGTGCTGATGGTCAGACTCTTCTGACAGATAAAACCTCCATTCTGAATTGATGGTCTGAACACTTTCGGACTCCTTTCAGTACTAGCCCTGTAGTCCAAGACTCAGCTATTCAGTCCATCACACAACTGGTGAAGTATGAATTGGATACTGCCCCCACTTTGGGAGAAACCCTTAAGGCCATACAACAGGTGAAAATTGGCAAGGTAGCTGGGGTTGATGGAATTCCACCTGAAGTCTGGAAACATGGGGGCCTTGCACTCCACACCAAATTTCACGAGTTTGTGGTGCGCTGTTGGGAACTGGGCGAACTACCATCAGAGCTTCGTGATGCAGTCATCATCACCTTGTATAAGAAGAAAGGAATTAAATCAGACTGTTCAAATTACTGTGGTATTGCTCTGCTCTCCATTGCTGGCAAAATCCTGGCAAGAATACTCTTGAACAGACTAATACCCACTATAGCAGAAGGAATTCTACCTGAAAGCCAATGTGGTTTCAGAGCCAACAGGAGTACCGCAGACATGGTATTTGTTCTCAGACAACTGCAAGAAAAGTGTAGGGAACAGAAAAAAAGTCTCTATGTAACCTTTGTTGACCTCACCAAGGCTTTCGATACTGTGAGCAGAAAAGGTCTGTGGCAGATTTTGGAACGTTTAGGATGTCCCCCCAAGTTCCTTAAAATGATCATCTCACTCCATGAGGATCAGCGCGGCCAAGTCAGATATGGTGATGCACTTTCTGAGCCCTTTCTAATAACTAATAGTGTGAAACAAGGCTGTGTTCTCTCACTAACCCTATTCACAGTCTTTTTCAGCATGATACTCCAAAGGGCCACTGCAGACCTTGAGGATCAGGACAGTACCTACATTCGATACTGTACTGATGGAAGCCTATTCAACCTAAGGTGACTGAAGGCCCACACTAAGACCTTAAACCATCTTGTCCAGGAGCTGCTTTATGCTGATGACACCGCCCTTGTCGCCCACACAGAAGTAGCTCTGCAGCGTTTAACATCCTGCTTTGCAGACGCTGCTGAGCTCTTTGGGCTGGAAGTCAGCTTAAAGAAGACAGAAGTTCTCTATCAACCTGCACTTCAGGAAGTCTTCCATCATCCCCATATCACTGTTGGCGAATCAGAGCTCAAATCAATCCAGCAGTTAAATTACCTAGGCAGCCTCATCTCCTCAGATGGTAAGATTGACGGAGAGGTAGACAACAGTTTAGCAAAGGCATATAGTGCTTTTGGAAAGCTTAATAAAAGAGTTTGGCGAAATAAACACAAGTACAAAGATCAGTGTTCACAGAGCCATAGTGTTGTCTACTCTTTTATATGGTTCCGAATCATGGGTCATCTACCACCACCACCTGCGTCTCCTAGAACGCTTCCATCAATGCTGCCTCTGTAGAATCCTAAACATCCACTGGTCAGATTATGTGACCAATACATCTGTTCTAGAACAAGCAGCAGTCACAAGTATTGAGGCCATGTTGCTGAGAACACAGCTGCATTGGGCAGGACACGTCTCAAGGATGAAGGACCACCGCCTCCCTAAGATCTTGCTTTATGGTGAACTTACCACTGGCTGCCACATGAGAGGAGTCTCGAAGAGAAGATACAAGGACTCCCTGAAACAACATCTCAGCCTTGGCCATATTGATCAACATAACTGGTCTACTCTGGCCTCCAGTCGGGAGGTCTGGAGACACACCATCTATAACGCTGCTGATGCTTTTGAGAACACACGCAGGATCACTCTTGAGGAGAAAAGACAATGCAGAAAGAACCATGTCTTGCAGAATATACCACCTAAGGAGTCTTTCTGCCTTTTGCAACCGGACATGCCTATCTCGTATTGGCATTATTAGCCACCAGCACACTTGCACAAACGTGGGTAGAGCCCTCCCCAAATCTTTGTTCGCAAAGCCTAGCCATGAAATCACCATGTGTGTAATCTCTTGAAATATCTATTAGGTTAGAATCACAGAATATTCTGAGTTGTAACATCCACTTTATGTTCTACACTTAGGCTTTTCAGATTTATTGAGGGTGAGATGTGAGAATAAGCTGCACAGAGCATGCCCAGTGGTTTGCTTTAAATCACAGCCCACCTGTGGTCACTGACTGGGGTAAACAGAGCAAACAATTGTGCACTGGCACAGGGTGGGCTGTGCTGCTCAGGCACATGCTGGCCATGAGCTGAACAGTATCAAACCCTAATGGTGACATTAGTTTTATTCTGGATGTGCAACATGAGGTTGTTCTGCACAGGCTCAAACAGTAGGCATTGTGTTTGGCATCACTGAGAAGCTGGCCCAGGAAAGCTCACAGGCAGGAAGGATTCAGTTACAGAAGAGGGTGACCAAGGAAACCCAGACAGGCACTTGGTTGTCCTGTAGTGAATAGTACAAATTGATTACAGTTGTATCTGTGTGTACATGTTAAGTATACTTTAAAGAAGTACTCGGAGGGAATTTGATTCTAAAAAATTTAAAAATCACATGCATCAGTCATAAGGTTTACTGGAGTTTCTCATTCTCCATTTTATTCGATTGTGTGTCTTAATCTTATTGCTGCACTACCATCCATTTTGCTCTTTTCTTCAAAGTGATGGGAGATTGCACAGTAAAAAGAAATTTATATGTATATATGTGCATATATTTTTTTTTTCTTGTGTTTTGTCCAAAATACAAATAGAAGAGGAAGTCAAAATACAAATATTTTGGAAAAATGCAAAGCAAATTAGTATGTCTGGCCCGTATTTTCCTCCTAACAAAAATATTTCATATTTAAGCAGTTCAGATGTCGGTAACAATAATCAAGTTACTTACCAGCATTCTGGCAATGCACTGCTGCTAAAAAAAAGTATACAGCAGCTATCTCATACATTAACCTGAAGCTCCAAACACTCTCTGACTGACGGTCCTGGTAGGCAACAGAGATTGTAAACATTCAAAGAAATCAGCGAAGCTTCAGGATACATTTAATGCTGAAGTACTAACCAAAGAAGGATGAAGTTAGGACTGAGCATAACAACTCTGTGTCAGAAGATCACACTTCTCTGCTCTAGAGGGGGACTTACTGCTCCTGCTCTGTCTGTAATCATATTACATGGCCATTTTAATGACCTGATTAAACTCACTGTGCGAGTTTTGCTGCCATTACTGGTATCTGAAGGCTGTCTCCAGACAAAAATAGACTCTCGTAGTTAGAAATATAGTCCTTTAGTCTCATTTTTCTTTTTTCTTTTTTTTTTTCCTTATTTTTGATTCTTCTTTTTTTAGAGAGAGCACACATGTCCCTTGGTTTTTGCGAAGCAAAAAGCTCAATCTATTTGAATTTCACCTCCTGACAGATACTCTCAGTACTTCTAAACATCCTAGTCATTTGTCTTTGTACCTATTCCAGCTTGAATCCTAAACTCATCCATGTTGTGTTGGCTGCAGTAGCTATTTTCAATGAAAGATTTTTGATCAATATGTCTCACTCTGCAACAAACAAAATTCATTATAAAGAGTCCAATGAACAACTCATTTCATTTATTGCTTGGCTTAGAAACATAAAGCCAGATTATACCAACATTTACACACTCAACATTTTCCAAGGATATAAGTAAATGACAGTGCTTCTGCCAGAAAAATTGCAAAAGAGAATCTAAATAAATATATTTATTTTTCAGTGCAGTAAAATTTACATAGAACACAACAATAGATAGGAATTCAGAATTAAATACAAAATATTACATTTAATAATGCATAATGTTGGAAGTTCCAGTATTTCTAAGCTATGAATTTATTAATGCAATGTATCGAGTAAAATATTGTGTATCTTTTTTGACATTTATATTTTCTGAGGCCACTTGCAGCTTTACTGTTGTGTTAATTTTGCAGATATGCTTTCAGAGATGCAATGCCTATGAAAAGAGGGATTTAGGTGAGAAAAAAAGTGTACTGATTTTATCTATGTAAGCCTAGTAAAGCATTGCATTTAGTCCTGAAATAGTGTATGCAGATGCTTTCAGGGACTGGCTGGGAAGAAATTAATACATTAAGCACTGTGGTCCAGAGCCCTCCAGCTGCTGTGTTGGTGAATAATGCAGAGGATATAGCACATTTTGCCTTTGGCCTTTGTGATTTCTCTCTGATGCCTCTGTATTTAGATCTTTTTGGTTTAGAAATTTTCTTTTCATTTAATTAAACCTTTAACACAAGAGGCATATTCAAAATAAAAGCATTTCAAGCTCTGGTAGAACCTGAAATGTAACTCTTTTATTATTAACTATCTTAAATGTTTTTACTAATTCATATCCAGTCCTCAGCCATGGTGTATCCATTGTCAATTGTCTGGATGGTTCTAATGAAGCCACTTTCCTCTCTCTCCTTAATCTCACTCTCTTCTCCAGACAGGCTAAATTGGTAATGACAGTATAAGTCTATTTTCAGAGTCTGTGCTTTTAAGGAACGTATCATGGTGTATTTTTTGAAAAGTAGTTTCATCCAGTCACAGAAGGGGGATTGAGTGCCCCTAATTCAGGAGATTTATGTATAATTTATGGAGAAGGCAGGACGGGCCTCCAGAGGAAAATGAAGATAACCTAATGTATCTGTATTTTTCTGTTCTCAGTGTAGTAATGGATGGGTCATACTACTGTGCCTAAAGCCAAGCAGAAGGCGACAGTGGGCACACTGAAATATCTGAATTTATATGTGAATTTATGTTAGATGTTGGGTTTCACAACTGATACTTCTGTCCAGCTGAGATTTAGAAGCTGCATTATCTTCGGAGGAATCAATACATCTCTGAATGAAAAGAGATGGGAAGTATGGGTGGGATTTGACTTTGACGGACAAACTTGCAGTTGTGCTTTTTAGAAAAGTCATGTACCCATATACTGGAAGAAGGACACGCTTGAGGAGCCTTGCAAAGTAAGGAGGAAAAGGGCTTTTTCTGCTTGTTTTGAGTCACTCTGAAAGAAGGGATGCTCTAATTGTGCCATGAGAGACACAAAATAGGAGAAAGCAAGGCTAATTGTGGCTGTGAATTTTTTTGTTTGTTTGTTTGTTTTTTCTAAAAGCAGGATGCCATCTCTGCTCCATTAGTGGAATTGAACTGTGAATGGAAAATATCAGTGCTGTGCTAAGGGTGACATAATGCGTCCTCTTCCAGAAGGCAGAATTAGCATGGGGTCTCTGCTGTGCTTGTTGCAGCTATGCAGCACCTGGCTTTCAGCTGATATATCTGAGTTCATGTCAGACTGTGGGCAGAGCACAGCATTTGAACATGTTCTCCCTAGCCAAGTGAAAAGGTGATTGCTGGGTGGATGAGTTGTGCCTTCTGGTCACTCTGAAAAGAAGTTTCTGTTTATCCTAGTTATTTCAGGTGCCTTCAGAAACCAGCTGGTGCAGCCCAGTCTGTTCTTTGAGACCTTTGGCATTCAACATAGCTCATTGTATCCTTCCTTGCCTTTCATTTTCAAGTAATGACAACAATATTGACATATGAGCTTATAACATGATTTTTCAGATGAAAAGCACAAAGACAAATGTATGAGTATAGCTGTCACTCATAGTTACAGATTTATGAAGATCCATGTCATCATATTCAGTGGAATTATGTTAGACTACAAAGGGCAAGAAAGCATATTCAAATAGAAAATAATTCTTTAAATAGTTTTAAACTTTTTAAAGTCATGTTTTTGAAGTCAGACTGTAACTCTTTTTCAATATTCCATTGCTGTTTCTTAAATTCACCTTTTAATGCCTAGCCTTGCACCAACAATGCATACTATCCTTGTACTTGTAGAACTTGTTACTCATGATCCTTGGTTGGGTAATACCCTTTCTACTTCTTTTAGAGGTGAAATAAGTATCATTTTTTCAATTTGTTCACAGATAATGTGTGCCACATGCTCTTTACCTAAACATAATATGAACTAGCAAACAGGCAGTTTTCTTGTTCAGAAACCCAAGCTTTCCTTTAAAGATCAACCTCCAAACAGGATGTTTTTCTTTACTTCCTCCTGTGAAAATTTTCATGACTCCTGTGTCTCTTGCCTCTGTTTTCCTTTTGTTGGGAGGCAAACAGACCCGTAGGTATAGCCAAATGGGTCCTACATTCTCTTCTGGCTTGCAGGAAAAATACCACACTGGATTGTTTCATTTTTCCATTCAGGAGTCTTGTATGCCTGCTGGTTTTAACATCTTGTTAGTCAGCTGTATCTGGCACAGACTGCATTTTGGTGAACAACTGTTGTAGCTGTTCTCCCAAGTTTAGTGGCAGTATACTGATGTCTGTCAGTGCTTTGGTCTCCAGGTCTCTCCCCAAGGCTGCCACAGAGACTCTACCCTGGTGCTTCTGGGGACACCAAGCAGCCTGCACAGCAAAACAGCTCCACACAACCTGATGGGTGCACCAGATCAATGTCTTATGGTGTTCAATGTCTCACAAACCAGAGCAGAACAGAGTTAATTCTCAGATCAAGCAACAGGGAAGTAGCTCCTCGAAAAAAAAAAAAAAAAAGATGAGAAATCTGGTGCTGTGGTTTAAAACCACCATTATCCATTATACAGAGCACAGTCACATCCCTTTTCTGATCCACTAGGAGCAGAAAATCAGCAATGTGATCTTAAAACCTTCAGTTAGCCTATACAAACCTAAGTAAACAACATACCAAAAAAGAAAAAACATTATTTCCTGCCTTCATTACTGCATTTTACATACCCTTTCCTTCTAGACCTTTTAACTCTTTTTCTCATGAAAATGAAAGCTCAATTTCTGTGAGCAGAGAACAGAAGGATTCTGTTTCCAAGTCACCTGTTTCTTTATGAACACACTTGGGAAGCAACTGAAAAGATTCCCCAAAGAGTATGTTTGCAAATATGTTTAACCCATCTGGGTAGAATAAAATGAATGGAAATAAGAGAAATAAAATACAAAGCAGTCTACTGAAAATAGGCAGGAAAAAACTCACACTGTTTAGATGAGCACTGTAATGAGCTATATTGGGGACACTAAAAGAGACTGCTGTGCTTAAACCATTTATCAATCCTAATGTGGACCAAAAGCTGTTACAAACTTAAAGGATGCAGATTTTCAAATGTGAAACCAGAATGCTTTGATTTTTCACTGCAGAAGACTAAGTCTAAATTAAAACACTTGCATGCTGTGCTTAGATTCAGAAAGTGATAGAAACACTGGGTGGCTGGCTGAAAAGATATGGCATGGATTGATTACAAAACCATTGATTACAAAACTATTCAGCAGTCACAGGCCTCATGTACTGGCAAATGTGATGATTTATTTCATCTTGGATGTTGTTTCTATACTGACCCTTTGTACTCTGGTAATAGGTGCTCAAAATCATGCTTTTAGGTTTTTTAACAGTGCATTTCATAGTAGTGTGTTATAAGGGGGGAATTATAAAGCAAAGGAAAATCCCTCAAAGTTAAGATTAATGCATGGCACTTCATAGCAATACACCTACCTAATTCCTGTGTTCACAAATTAAAATAAAACTTAAAGCTAAACCAATACATCACTTCAAGACATACTCCAAAGGCTTCCTTGGGATCTTAGGGAATCTCAGAGAGCTCTAGCTGTTGAACTGGTGTTGGACTGAGTGGGTCTGGCAGGCAGCCAGTCCACTTCTCCCCTTCACCTGCTGGGACTTTTTCTAACACAGCTTTATGGGATTTTTTGAGTTTTTTCCCCTAGAAACGTGTTATACACTAGCATGCAAAATATTGTGTAGTAATAGCAATAATATTATCTGACTCTACATTAATTTCAGAAAACATATATCGTCACAGTTTATTAACCTCTTAGATCTTTACGTGCTGTTGTTACCAATACAGCTTCATAAGCTAAGCAAGAGGAAAGCTGACAGGACCTCCTCAAAGTTATAAGTATTTCAATCACATGTGCTGATGTAGGGAAAAGGACGCTGAACTTTACAGGTAAACCTGTAAATACATTGCTGCATTCCTATCAATGCTTATGTAATCTGAAAAACCAGCTTTTCTGCTCTCTTTGAAAAGGAAATTTGTGGGACCTCAGTTTGGTAACCTGTTTCCAACTCATTTTCCAGAGACTGTACCATCCTATGTGATAGGAGACGTTAGCAACAGTTACTCAAATATATTCTCACAGTAGGCATGAAAGAAGAGCAATTCCAAAGCACAGAACTAAGCACAAAACCAACAGGTTTGGGGCTTTAATTCTGCCAGCAGTTTGAAGCTGTTTTTAGGCAGTCCGGATCATTGCTGCACTATATGTGGATTACATTTATTTTGCATATTATTCACCTGAAAGTGGCATTTAATTTCTCTTCCTGCACAGCGGGACACTACAGTTGCCAATTTACATTTCCACAGACACAGAAGAATCAGATCTCCTGTCTCTATTGCAAACATGACGGTTCGTCTCATTTGTCACCCTCCCTTGTGTCTGAGGAGACGGTGGCAGAAAGATTGAAAACTAACACGCGAGTGGGTTAGGGGGTTTGCAGTTGGTGGACTCTTAGGGACCCTATGCCCCGGGGAGAGATGCTCCATTGCCCTTGTGCCTGTCTCCCCATGTGCTTGCCAACCTGCTGCCTGTGTGCTGCTGGCAGCAGGGCCAGGCAAAGGCAGGCAACGCGGGCTGAGGCAAGCACTGGTTAATGCAGTCTGCCAAAACAGCAGCAGCCAAGGAATGATTGACAAGATGATTTTTTTGCCACTGAACATTTCTAACATAGCACCCTCTGACAGAATGGGACTCAGAGAGGTACTGAGAAATAGCAAAATTTAATTTAAAAAAAAAAAGGGCAGGCAGGCAAACATCTTTCCTTCCTGTTAGCCACTTTACAGGTAATTCCCCAGCAGGTAGAGGGCTCTCTGTGAGAATGAAGGAAGGACATGCCAAGGAAATGTGTGTGCAGTCTGGTGCTGGAGAGGGCACTGCAGCCAGAGGAGCAGGTCGCAAGGACCAAGGGAGGGACAGCGGAAGATGGGGGAGGCAAGTGAGCCAAGGGATCAAGAGTCCCCATCATGGCCAGGGGAAGAGGAGCACTGTTAATGGAAATGTGTCACACTCATGTTACCAGAGAGGCATCTCAAGCACTTTTCCCAGACTGCTCCCTGCATCTCAGGTGTGTGCAGTAATATAACGTGATGGCCATGGTGCCACTGTTCAGACTGCAGAGGGGCAGAACCTGTACTTGCATGTCAGATTTATTGGTGGCAAAAGGATATAATTGGTAAACAACAGCTGAGAGAGGGTTAATTAATCAGCTGCTGTGGTGCAGCAGCATTCCCATAGGTCCCTGGAGCCTGGGCACCATGTGGCTTTTCTGCTTGTGAACTCCATCATTGTCAAATCCCTCTGTAACTTACATTAAATGAAAATAGAACAAATGGAGTTTCTCATAATTAGATATATCATCCCTCTTAAATCACACCAGAATCTGTTGGCCAGTGTTGCTTTTGCAATCACCGGCTGTTTCAGAGTGAAATAAGAATTACACTGTGCAGCAGAAAAAAATAGGCATGAAGCTGGTAATAGTAACATTTCAGCCAGCGTTTGCTTAGGTTTTCAGCTCTTTCTTTGCTCTCTGTGTCACCAGCAGCATAACATCTAGGTCAGTTGTAAAATACTGCAATTTTCATCCAGCATGCCCAATGAAAACAGGTGTTTGGAGGAGAAATATGTGTTTGAAGGAGAAAATTGATATATACAATGTTTCAGAATCCTGCTGGATATGTTATCTTTTCCTGAATAGTTAAAATGGTGTTTGTGATCCTTCAGCCAGTTTCCAAAATGTTGCCAGCAGTCTTTAAACTTGTCTAACATGGCTCTGGTACTTTGTATTTTTTTCCTTCATACTAATATTTTTTATAAAATAATCCAATCCTAGGTTTTTGCTGAGGTTTTTGGTAACATTTTCATAGTTAACCAATTGTATTTTGATTTCTTCTTTATTAACAAGATTTGGGCAGATCCAAAAAGATGCTCAGATCCTTAAACTGACTTATTCACCTAAACTCCCAAATAATCTTGAACACCAGCCTCAGCTTGAGATGAGTCACCCTGTGAAAGTGCCTGTTTCTTTCCATTGAGAGCTCGATGTGACTAGTTGAGGCTTAAATATCTGGCTTCTGTATTCCTAACTCAAGGTAAATGAATCCCACTTAAGGAACACAAATAATTGTTCAGCTGTCCTATAACTATCTTTTCAAACTGAGACCTTTGTCTCAGATCCAGCACATCAGCAAAGACCTGGGGTCAAATACAACCTGATGTCCTCAAAGAACTTGAGTAGTTTGGTCTTTGCACACTTTGACTCAAAAAACCCAACATTCAGATGGAAAATGGAACACAAGGAGCTAGTTCTGCTAGGAGTTGAAGCTTTGCTCAGTTTCTGTGGTGTACATATTCCTGATTTAGGAAATATTTTTTATTTTTCCCTTTTTTCAGTTTTGGAGGGAAGGAGAGACAGAATAAGAAATGTAGGGTTTTTTCACTATTTGGTATGAGTCAGAGCATTTGAGAATGTTCAGACAACAGTAAAAATATCCTCATCTTTTGTCTCAAAGCTGTGGAGAAAGTCTGCCATAAACAGGGCTGTTGTTCAATTTTAGTTTACATTCATTTGTACTGGTACTGAAAATGAGCAACAAGGGAGACCACAGGTGCTAAAGCACTAAAGAACTGTAAAACAAATAAAATGCTTCATTTTCAGCCAGAGGCAGGTTACAATGTTTCCTAGAAAAAAGCTTTTAATAGAAGGAAATTTTTTTGTAAACTGATGGTGACATTAAGCAGAATTGACTATAATTGATTAATGTAATCTGCATATTTTGTGATTATCTGAGACATGGCTACCATGTAATGAAAATTTTGCAATATTCAAAGCCTGTGCACAAGGTTATTTCTTCTTCCATAAATCTGAGCACATAAAGGGGGTTGGAGGAGTGCTTTAAATTGCCAAGGATGATCTGGATGATAAAACTTAAGTGCAAAATGAATATTAATTTTTAGTGCAGTAAAATTAGCTGACTCTTTGAAGATTGCAGGTACTTAACCTTTTCTGGAGTACAGTTATCTGTTTTAAACTGAATTTTAATTTTTTTTTTTTACTCTTGCAGTTAGATGTTTGTTTGGTGTGTTGAGGATATTCCATTCTGGTTTGGATGCTTATGGGAGATGGGAAGTTCTGAGTAGAGAAGCAGGAGCAGCATGCTGTGAGCTTTTAGAGGGAATGCCCAGGCTGCACTTGAGCACTGACATCTTGGCCTAGCCAGTTTAGTACCAGTGACTCTTCAGCCAGGAGTAAGCTCCTCTGAAGTGAATAGGTACCTGGTGTTTTCTTTGGGGCACTACAAAGAACAGCATGAAATAGTGAATGTTGGACTTCCCAGAGGAAAGCCCTTGACATCCTTCAGACTACTTTCTTTGTGGCACTAGGATTTGCATGTACCATGCCAAAGGAGTCAGTCTGCATTCCAGTGAGAATGTATCTTTGTTTTTCTTAGGTAGATAATGTATTCTTAAAATTTGCAGTGAGGAACACTGGAGTTTCTGTTGGAATCGTAGGCTAAGTTAGCCTGGCCAAAAGCTACCATCATTGCCCCCAGCCAAGTTATCTCAAGATAAACAAATTTGACAGAATTCATTTTGACTCCCTTTACTTTTCCTTTATGAGTGGTAGCTTCTTAAATTATTCTCTCATGATACAGAGTTCAGGTCAGGTCCTGACTACACAGCCAAGGAGCTGCTGTTACCCAAATTGTACATGGTCTGAGTACTCTGCACATTCCATGAAAATGAGCCTTCTAGTAAATTGCTGTTAGAATTGCTATAATCACTACTCATTAAAAAAATCAGGTTTTTTTAGTCAAACTCATTTACAGCTTATAATGGACTAATATCCTTACTGATTTCCATTATGAGAAGACTAGAAAATGTGTTTTTCCATCTTTGCAGAGCAGATCCCCATCATAGCTGAGATGACTGAGAATCTATTTGCAAGCTATTTTATTTGCATTCAGTAAATCTGTCAGACATAAAGTCATGATTGGTCCCCAGCACAGGAAGGACATCAGCCTGTTGGAGCGAGTCCAGAGGAGGCCACCAAGGTGATTAGAGAGATGGAGCACCTCTCCTATGAGCAAAGGCTGAGAGAATTGGGATCGTTCAGCCTAGAAAAGAGAAGGCTTAGGGGTGACCTAATTGTGACCTTTCGATATCTGAAGGAAGCCTACAAGAAAGCTGGAGAGGGACTTTTTACAAGAGCATGGAGTGAATGGATCCAAACTGAGAGTAGGTTTAGATTAGATATTAGGAAAACGTTCTTTACTGTGAGAGTGGTGAGGCACTGGAACAGTCTGCCCAGAGAAGTTGTGGATGCCCTGCTGGAAATGTTCAAGGTCAGGTTGGATAGGGCTCTGAGGAACCTGGTCTAGAGGAAGGTATCCCTGCCCATGGCAGTCGGTTTGGAACTAGGTGATTTTTAAGGTCCTTTCCAACCCAGGCTATTTTATGATTCATTCTATGATTTTATGATATATGTAATATTGCTATAACATACTCATCTGTTAACTGTTTCTGACATGTTTATGAGAAATCATCCAAGAACTTGAAATCTCATAAGTATTTATTTGTCTAAATGTGAATAGTTAGATTTTCTAGATAGTAGAGAGACAAGCAATTTTGCCATTGAAAAGTGTGTGTATGTTCTTCGTCATCATGCAAAACAAGAAAAGTAGGTGAAACCTGCAAAGTCACGTGTGACTGTCACATGTGAGAAGGAATGTGTCATTTGCAAGACATTAAAATTCTGGCTCAGAAAAAGGATATGTTTGTGCAAAACAGTGACACACTGGTTGATATTTCAGTTATTTGTCTGTTATTTGCAATACTATCAGAAGTTAGTGTGTTTTATAAGTCAGTTCAGGTATTGAGACATTTTCATCTGAGTAAATTCCGTCAGAGATACAGTGTTTGCCAATTATTTATGAACTTCCTTTTCCTCCTCCGTTCCCCAGAGTTCAGTTTGTCTCTGCCATTGTGGCTTCCCTCTACTGACGTGGTTTTCACATCACTGCATGAGAATCAAGGGGATATAAGAAAATAGTGGTTTCTTCTAAATTTGTGGTAGGATACTCAAATCCATTTACTGCTTTTGTTTGCAATGTTGTGGTTAATCAAAGGAAAGTCTTTAGGAAGTAATTATTGACTATCAGCCAGGAAAATGAACTTTATAATACAGTTTATCAGAGAGGTCTTTGAACTACTGAAAGCCATACCATACCTGTTATCCTGTTATATGTCACTCAGGGATAAGTCCCTTCCCTCACGTCAACTGATTAGGGAAGGACCTTTCCTGTCACGGGTTCCATTGTGTTTCAGGGTGCAGATCGTTAACATGGTAACCTGCTCAATGGTGGAGACTCAGTACAAAAAGCAATGAGGAGTTAAATGGGATCATCAGTTTGAACTTTTAAACCTTGGGCTTGCAGGTTGGACTCGAAAGGGTTGGTCAGAGACACAACATTATCCTTCAAAAAGTCCTGCTGCATGGAAGGGGTGGGGGAGGCTGCCGCCGCAGGAGGTGAGGTGAGGAGATGATGGCAGCAGGTGGTTCTCAGCACATCTTGCAGCAGGCATGATTCCTGAATTTGCAGCTGAAAGTGGCTGTAAATCCGCTCTCCTCTACACAGTCTCAGCTCTGATTGTAATGAGCAATCAGAGTGGCTCAAGTGTTGCTTGGCTTTTTAAAAGAAGCACCTGTAATACTACTTTGAGCTCATTTGAATGCTAATTAGTAACAGGATCTTTAACATCAGAAGTGAGTTCCATATTTGACACATAACCACCTTAAGCATGCACATCTATGTAATAGGTGATAAAAGATACATCTAACACATCAGCAAGCAATTGCAAGTGTCACTGGACAAAAATATATTGGATCTGCATTGGGGTTTTTTTCTGTATGTATGCAACACATCATGACCCGTGTTCATGGGTTCATGTTCCTGAATGTGACAGAAGAATGTAAGAGTGGGCTCAGTCTGAAACTCCTGCAAAAGGTTGAAAACTTTGGGTAAGAACATAAGAACTAGTGAAAATTGAGAAGTTTTCCAAGAATTAGTTGTTTGAGGACATTTTGAACTGCAGAAACATTAAGATTGGTAAGACTTTGGTATTTAGCCTCTCATATGAAAATACTTCCATACTCGAAATCATCCTTTTCATCTTGACCTGTTTTGTTTCTATACTTATTTAAATTGTGGCACCAGAACGGTCTCGTACAGGTTTTGCAGTTTCATTTCTTTTCCTTCTTAAAAATTACCTAATAGGCAATGCCCATTTAATTGGTATTGAACACTGAATAAGTTCTTTCTGTAGATCTTAATGTAATACCTTCAAGATCTTTCTCCTGAAATAACGTCATCTAGAGTCTGTGCACACAGATAAAGCTGGTCTTTATCACTGGAGAATTTTTATTACTGTTCAGCTCATTTTCTGGATCGGTTATGAATAGTTTAACAGAACATGTCCCCAAATGGTTCTTGTGGGACTCATCTAGCAGCTTCTCTAAAATGAACACCTATTTCTTATCTTTTGTAATGCGTAACTTGATGAGCTCTCCAACTGTTCCCTCATTAAGGAAAAGGGCAGCAGCGCTGCTTTTGTATTCAATAGGAGTGAATTTGGAACATCTGTCTTACTTCCTTGCTACTTTATGAATCCCAGAGAACCTTAAGCCTGAAGTAATTATCAGATCTCCTTCACCCTCATGTGGCATTGCTGTCCAGACACTTCAGTCTGAGGAGTATTCCTGTGGACAACTCTGGAATCTACAGATTTCGGGGATAGGAAGCAATTGAACAGGAAATCAGATGGCCACAATCTGGTGTTTAGAATCAAAATCATGCCTAAATCCTGGGTGTTTAAGTTCTTTTGCAGCTATAAGCTAAGCGAGTAGGTTACACAGTTATACTGGGAAAGGCTTGGAAGTCTCTTTCCGTAGGCACCTACAACAACAGTACCTTCCTGTTGAAGTAATACCTTCGTGCATCAGTGGATTTATTCTCTAGGCTGGTATTTGGGGAAGCATCCTTCATGAAATGGATGGTTAAGCAGGTATTTACCTTCAAGTGGGTACTTGAAGCCTTCATCATGAAATTAGCTTTAAATATACAAATAAATGAACTGCCAAAGGGAACCTTCAGGTTCCTTTATAGTCAAAGGGGAGTGCACACATTAGACCTCTTCTGATCAACTCTTTCAAAATACAAGTTTAATTCTGCTTATGCTTAAAATAGCTTAGGCATGGATTTTTCCTTCCAGAATTTTCTCTATATTCTCTATGTAGTAGAAATATTCTTTCTACTATTTCCTTCAGGTGACTAAAACCAAAGTCTTTAAAATACTTGACTGTTATACAACTGGAGTTTACTTATACTTCAGTTCAATAGCCTGTAGCAAAAAAATCCATTCAGAATATGGAGAACTGCAAAACATTTCTTTTCATACTTAAAGACAGAATGCCCTTTTGAATCTTGTGATACAAGTATTCTATTTATTCTTTGGAGAAAAAACTCTGTTCTTGTAGGAATGATATAATAATAATAAACCTTAATGACAAAGAAGAAGTAAAAAGATTATACATATATTTAGTTTAAATTTTCTTCTTTGTATATTTCAAATTAAAAATACTGGTTTTTATTAAACACAGCTTTTGAGAATGCTTTATACTTCACAGATGAATGTTTCCTGAATAATAAGAATTACTGTTAAGTGGTCAGTTTATGGAATTCTTAGCATAAATTCAATTAACCTTCTTTTCAAGATGACTGATAATCTGTCATCAGCTAGCTTGTTGAATTACCTAAAGCATCAACAGAGCTTTCTAGTGTCTATAACATTTGTATCACTTTAAGGTGACTGTTCACCTTCTCTCTCTCTGTAATCTCTCTGATTAAAAATTATAAAACTTGGCTCTAAACATAATTAAATAAATAGAGCTAAAGTGATGTAATAGAACTAGTAAAATAATTTCTGGAAAGTAAGAATGACAGCACAGGAAAAGAAGGTATGTTTTCCTCCAACCGATGTAAACAGTTATGCCTCCTTTATTCAAATGATCTGTTTTTCTTGTGGCACAGGCTTGTTGCTTTATTTTTGACACAGTAAGCTCTTAAAGTTCTTACAATGCCATCAGTCAGTATATCTCTCTACACTTCATTTTTTAAAATCACTAAATAACTGTATTTATCCTTTTGAATGCGTTGTTTTGGCATTGGCTGTCAGCAGCCTGCCTGTAATTGAGCAAAACCCTGTATCATAGTGAGGAGCCCTTACTACAGGGATGGTTTGGGAATACAGTTCGTGCTCATTAGCTTTGATCCCTTTGTGCAGAGACTCATCCTCAGCAGTAGCTGTTGCCATCACAGCTTACACTGTGGCAGAGCCCAAATGGTTGTGTTTATACCCTGAGATAGTGTATAATCTAGCATTGGTTGAACTAGGGAGTTCATTGGAAGCAGCAGGCCTCAAGTCCAGGTATGCATTTAGGTTGAAAATTAGACATTCGTAGCTGAAAAAAAAATCTCTATATCCCAAGAGTGTTTTTCAGACCTGGTCAGCAAAGGCAGTTAATTACTTATGTTGTCTTTCTACTGACGCTGATAGCCCTGTGTCTCAGTAAATATGGTGGTGCTATCACTTGTTGCAGGCTGCAGGCTTTGTGCTAAAGCTGGGACCTGCCAGCCTCGCTCTGGGCTGGCTGGGGTCTGCCCCCAGCTCCCTGTGAGCCTGCTGACTTCTAACAGCAGTTGTCTAATGGCTGAGTGATTCTTGCCTATGTTGCTTTACCTTTTGCCTAGGTTTGTACTGTATCTGTAATAAATGGATGGTGATAATGCGTCATTATTCTGTGTGGAGGATGCTGCTGTGGCCCTAGAATAAAACTGCAGCACAGGGGAATACAGGGGTGGGATGGAAGTGCAGGATTGGAAAGCAGAGGCGTGGGGTGATAAGAAATGCTCCAGGGCTGTAAACAGGAGCTTGGCATCAATGTCAGTGGCAGGTTATAAAAGGAATGCAACCTTGAGATCTGGGTAAAATCACTTCATCAGTAACAAAGAGAGCAAATAAAACATACTCAGCATATGTAAAACTTACCATATCTTGTGAATTTGGACGGGAAATGAAGTTGCTAAACAGTGGAGAAAGAATAATGTAAATAACTTGTTCACAAACCTAAAAACATCCCCAAGTGCTTCCTGGAGAGAACAGGAAGAAATTATCACTATCAGTATACTGGTATTATACATCTTGCAGCAAAGGCCACAGGCAATTCATGTCAACTCATGTGAATGTCACACCCACACACCACACACCCCCCCTCCACCCCCCCACTCCCCCCAACCCCATCAGCTGAAACCATTAACCTTAGGACCCCCCGGGCAGTAGAAGGATAAGCATAACACAAGGGAAAGGGTCAGGCACTAGAAAGTTTATGTTACTAGAAAGTGTATGTTACCTGCATGGAATTTGAGCTGCAAGTGTGGAACAAGACTACTAATAATTCTTTGATTAAGAAAAAAAAAGATGATTTCTTAGATGGTAGATTTTTGCCCATAGTAGAAATGTAACACCTTGTTAGGAGTTCTAACAACCTAAACTGTAATTGTGGTTGCAACAAGTTGCTAATTAGCCTCTCATAAATAAAAGCATGATTTTCACTGTAATTAATTAAAGCAAAGTCTTCTTCCTGAATCTGAAAGCACCCTGACTGCAGTGGTCCCTAGTTGTGATCATAAGTTCTAAGATTAACTTAGTCCTAGGAAACATCTTTTGGTATGGTAATTGTGCATTTCTTGAGGATCTTTAATTTCCTACATTAGCTTTGCAAACTTGCAATTCGTTGGTTGTATTCATTGAATATTGTCAGCTTGTTTAGTTCTAGCAGTAATTGTGTAATGCCTGGGTGGTTCTTACCTGTGCTGTTTTAGCTGCTGCTTAGATTTGTACAAGTGTAGGAACATTTGTAGGTGTGTGAACTCTTATAGCTGCTCTTAGTTTTCTGGGAAGGAATTTATACAAAGAGTTGTTGGTCACACTGGTCACCAGCTGTTGCCTCATTTTTGGCACATACCACTTTAATTTGTTAACCTTTCTCCTAGACTTTTTTTTTTTCACAGAATTTATATTTTTTCTTCATTTAACCTTCACCCCTGGTTTTAGGGTTCTTTCAATAGTTATTCAGTGGTTGTACTCTCATGACATTCTTCTGCTGATTTGTCTTTGTTTTCCTTTTCACCTATCTAAACAAAAATGTGATCTAGGTACGGCTTAGTACCTCTTAGCTGTTAAGATGTTGTCATATTTCATTATGAAAAATATCAGGAAATAAAGCACCCTTGAATTGAAGGCCCTGTTTGCCTAAGGCAGTACTGAATGTACACAATTCTCTGCTTCATTTCACCAAAGGAACTATGAAAATTTTAATGATGCAGCAAATATAGAAAAATAATTGTTGTCACCTGTATCTTCAATAGTTTCCTTTCTCGTAAGCAATGTTCTTTCTACATGCCTGTATATCATTGTGGGGTCTCTGTCGCTGTTGCAGGTATTGTACAGGCACGCTCTTTGCTCTGCTATGTGAGCTCTCCTCATGTGCTCACCACCTCCATCCCATCTTTATTTTCTTCCTAGAGTGAAAATAATTGGTTTAAAAACAAAAGTCAAGGAACAGCTAAGGTCTTTTAGCTTCACTCTGTACTCTGCTGAATACCATTCCAATGCTTCATCCATTATAAAATTTTTCCTGTCTTTTGTTCTCTGTTCCTTCACTGATGGGACCTGGGACTTGAAAGTTTATTTTAAATCCAAACCAGTACCACCAAGAAGCTATATCTATTCTGATTTACTTGTTATCCCGTAGTTCACTGTTACTTTTACTGCAGCGTGGCAGACAACGTCTTGATTTTTTCATTTGTGTCCAGATGAAAAAGAAATAGGTTTGCATTTATCAAACTGCATCCTCATTAATTTTATTCTGTAGCACTGCCCATTGGTCTTATGAATAATGCCTGTGTAGCAGCAGCATTGTGATTATCATCTTTGTCTAGTCTCTGTGCTATGCTTTTCTTTGCAAATTTCTTGCAAGATTGCAAATCCACTGCAATTCTCTTATTGTTCTTCAAGTACACAGTTTCTTTTCGTAGCTGTATTTGTTACATTATAGGAAGTTCTGTGTATTGCATTGATGAAATTTATCTCTGAGATCTACACAATTCCTGTTGCAAGTTTCTTTATTATTCTTTGATATCTTGTTATTTTATTGTTATTTTATTCATCAGTCTGGACTGTGTAACTTTGTTTGCCATGCAAACTCCATTTCTTCTTTCAACTTTATTCCAGTATTTTTATTCAAGCATTTTCACCAGGATTCCAGACAGAAAGTAGTTCTCTGTCAACATGCTTTTTTTTTTTTAAGTGGTAAGGCTACTTTCACATCCAGACGTAATTATCATTTTTCTTGGCCTTTATGTTCTTATCAGTTACATGCTTCACTTTTGCAGACATTGGTACTCCTGATATTTCTGCTTTAGAGTTTTATAATTCATTTTCCCTGCTTTGGGCAATTGAAAATTATAAAACACAACAGGTATTTCAAAATACCTGTTACCTTTTATGAGGGAGTGGGTTGTGGAGCCATGCATCAGGTGGAAGGTGGATGGACTTGAACACCATGTGACAGACATGCTGTAAGGCAGCAAGTAAGGGTGAAAGAAGCCTGAAGCAAATAATGTGGGTGGAGCTGGGTTCTTTCAGTCTTGAGAAATGAAGGGAATTGGCATGCAGAAGGAAGCAGAAGAGGATCAGGATGAAGGGGCAGTTGTCTCTGGAGTGTGATGTGCTCAACCTGTAGTGAAGTTAAACTTCATCACTATGAACTAAATAAGAACCATACTGTTAACCTGAGAGTGAGTACTAAGAGCAATTGCCATCACTGATAGAGAATCCCAGGAACTTTATTCCATTCATTTTATAAATCAGAACTGATTGGGTCCCAGGTTTGTTTTTTTCTACCTTAAGATCCAGTGCCTAAGACTTAACTGCATTTTTATTGTTTTCAAGGTTGTTCTCTACAGTGAATCCATCAGTCTTTCAATACAAGTCACCCTTCACTGTGATTTGGTTCATGTCTACATGAGTAGGCTTAAGCAGTTATAATATCTGTATTTGGGCTGTGGGCAAACAACTTGGCTGCTGGGTAGACCCTGGCCAAGGCTGTGCAAGCTGAACAGAGTCTAGAAAACTGCTGGACATGATGTGGGGAATCATGGAACATAAAAAGCTATGAGAGTCTGACAAAACTTACAGACAGCACCACAGAGAATACCTGGACCTCACAGGTGGTTAAAGCGAAATTATACAAGAAACATCCAAAGTCCTGCACTGGTGCATTAGAGACCATCAGGGCCTTGCAAGGCCATCAACATTCAGATAGCCTTGTAAAGAACACATATAAAATAGATTTATGATGATCTCACCTATTCTGCCTTAATGTACCATGTGCTAGAAAGTCTCATAACCCATCTCAGTCCTTACCAGTGCTACATGGGGTGTTTATTCGTTAGTGGTTTAGTTTAACTCAGAAGCACAGTTTAGAGGAGAGTCTCGTGATCGTTCCCAATTCCCATTACTTACAGTGAGCAGAGTTTATAGGACTCCTCTCCTAGGAAACTAAACCAAAGCTGAGCTCCAGGAAGGCTCTGTGGCTTCTGATGCAAACTTAGTTTGTGCAACAAGGCTACAACTAGCAGGAAGCAAAACCAACTGCAATGCTAGAGAAGGGGCAGTACTTTCATCCTAAATAGAAGCAGTCGTTTCCTACAGAAATGACTGCCAAATAGTGACAGAAAGCATGTGCTGATCCAAGGAGGCAGGTTATAAAATGATGTATTTTAAGAATTCCTGGGTTTTTTTGAGGAAATAAAAGAGAAACATAATACCTATTGTTACCCCTGTAGAAGCATATACCTAACTTTCTGTAAGACAGGTCTGTGTTATCAAATCGTGTTACTGATGTCTTAGCTGTACAAAATCCTAATCAAAATAATGAACAAAACATTATTTTTATTTTTTCTACATTTGAAAAAAGTTCCAGTATATGGTTTTTACAAAGTTTATTGGCAGTCTTCCTCTGAAAGACAGCTTTTGGGGCTTCCTGGTGTTTTGGTTTTTTTCCCAGAATTTTAAAAAACAATGAAAGAAAAATCCAGCAATTTCTAGGATGTCGCTTTATAACTACTAAAACTTAATTCTTTTGAAATATTTTATGTCATATTATTCAGAAAGCAGCAATCAAATGTGTGGGGATTTTTTCCCAGAAAACTGAAAAGTATTGTAACATATCATGATGGACTTTTATATTATGCTATGGTTCTTATGGACATTTCGATAATAAACTAAAATGCCAAAGATACTTTAACTGTAAAAATAAAAATACTCTACCATCTGTGCTGCTTATCTTAATTTTTAAGTTTCAGTTGAAAAAAATTATGTCCATTTTCAACTTTTAAAAATAAAATCATAGATCACATTTATTGAGTTATGATTTTATCATCATCTGCAAAATGTTGACTTAGCCTGGAGTCAGGTCTAGGACTCTGGAACTAAAATGTAGAGCTGCAGAAATTCGTTAAAGGAATTTTATCCTTGTGTATTCTGTGAAAAATCAAAAAATCATTGGTACTGGATCTTCTACAGTGGATAAAAAGAACTATATGCCTATTGTTAGAAACATAGCATCATGCAAATATTTTTGGTGTGAAGAAATGGTGTAAAGTAGTCAAGGCTAAACTAAGTGAAGTTAATGGAGAATTAAATAGACTTAAGTCAGTAAGAATTGTAATCTGTTGTTACAATTTTTATATTTTAGCTAAGTGTTCATAAACTATTATTTTAGTATGTACTAAAAAGCTGTAACTTCATCAATTTCAAGTAAATTATTTTACTACTTTTTCTGTGATTATGTTTTCTATATATACATATTTTCTTCTAAATTACATTTCTCAAAATATTTTTGAAGACTGAGATTTCAACTCATTATATCTTTAGCATTACTTATGGCTATCTTGTGTAGTAATGGCATAAATGTTTCATTATGTTGTCATAGCCAGTGCCATTAACATGAACACTATTTTATATCTTTGCTTTTTATGAAGTGGTTACTACCATGCGTGTGTATTGCAATTTGCATTTGCTATCTCAAAGCTTTGTGTAAGAAAGTGGATTGATGTTTCAGAACATTACTCTAACATGAAGTAGGATTATTAGGCTTGTTTTATATCTGGAAAACTGGGACCCTGGGACCCAAAGATGGTTGAGATAAATCTAGGTGAGGTGATTCACCATCTTAACTGATGCACACTGGGTTGCATAGCTACTCTGTATCAGAACTGGAGCTGAAACTCAGACATCATTGAGTACTGAGTGCACCTCTGGGGACCCCAATATAAGAAGCACATGGACCTGTTGGAGCAAGTCCAAAGGAGGACCTCAAAGATGATCAGTACTGGAGGCCTCTGCTATGAAGAGAGTTTGGGTTGTTCAGCCCGGAGAAGAGAAGGCTCGGGATAAACTTAGGTCAGCATTACGGTACCTGAAGGAGGCTACAAGAAAGCTGGAGAGAGACTTTTTACAAGGGCATATATGAAGGGACAAGGAATAGTGGCTTTAAACTGAGAGTAGGTTTAGATTAGGTATTAGGAAAAGGTTCTTCATTATCAGGGTGGTGAGACACTGGAACAGATTGCTCAGAGAAGTTAGCAATGCCCCATCCCTGGAAGTATTCAAGGTTGGATGGGGCCCTGAGCAGCCTGGTCTAGTGGAAGGTGTCGGTGTCCGTGACAGGGAGGCTGGAACCAGCTGGTCTTTAAGGTCCATTCACACCCAAACCATCCTGTGATTCTGTGTCTCAAACAGAAGTACTAGGGCATATTTTCCTTTAGTGATACTGAAATGTACAGGCTGCAGAAATGCATTAAAGAACCTAAAGACATTACTAAACCATAGCATTTGTTAAAGTGTTCCAAAATGGTTAAATGGATCTTTATTTTTTATTTTTTGTTAAGAGCTGAGATTCAGATAGATGAATGCAGCTTTTCAATTAGGGATTTAATATGTCGCTACTTGCTTTTGGAGTATTTAGCATTTTTTCACTGTGCTGATTAAAATCTGTTGTAGATGATAATTATGCTGGTTTTATCATTCAAATGCTCAAAAATGATTTTTAAATCTTTAAGTGGCTTGTACTAGGCTTTTATTTCTTGAAGGGTTTAAAAGATAGCTTATATTATGTCCTTCTGTCATATTCTCTGTAAATTTTAAATCACTGCAAAATTAGTGCATTTTCAGTTCTAAAAACCAAACCTACCCTTTTTTTGTAGGAGGAAGAACTAAGGAAAAGTGGAGAAGCCAAATACGCGCACTTGAGTGATGAGCTCCACGTATTAATTGAAGTTTTTGCTCCGCCTGGGGAGGCGTATTCTCGTATGAGTCATGCCTTGGAAGAAATAAAAAAATTCCTGGTTCCTGTAAGTGACTTGTAACATTTTTCTGTGACTGGTTATGGTTTTGTTGCATTGAATTTGTACCTTTTTTAAGCACCTTTAGATCAAGAAAAAGAAAAGTTCTGTTGAACTTTCGTCCTTTATTCTCTCTCATTTCTCAAGGAGTTGCCAAACAGGCCATTAACTGTCACAGCTGATGCCCTAATATATTTTCTAGATGTTTTATTATTTCCATTTGTCAATGTTTCTTGTTTTCCTTACTTGATTTCTGGAGGGAGTAGTAGATTACTTTTTTTTCTGATGGCAGACAGTAGTCATTAGTATGAGTACACTTTCAAGATTTTTGAGTATTTAAGTCCGTAAAAACATTTTAATACATGTAACAATTTATCTAAATATCTTGCTAATGAAGTTAATGAATTTCTTGTGGAGCAAACAGCATGAGCAAAACGTTCCTAAGACATTTCTGTTCAGACAGCTTATGACTCAGACCACAGTTTAGCGTCTTCTCCATCAGCCAGGAGAGCACAGAAACATACTCTAAAGCTGGGAACCTTTTCAATTTGATTTATGCTAAGTATATAACTTTCTGAAATATTTATCTTTTTGTCTATTGATTTTCCTCAAATTCTCTGAAATATATTTTCCACATTTATACAGTTACTCCATGATATTTTCATACTTAAATTTGTCCTAGAATTGAAGCATATGTATACTAGATATTAAGTAAAGTACTACTAGAGTTACATGAGTTGTCATTTGAGGTCTTAGCATCACCTGAGAGTTCTTAGTGTTCTAAAAATGTCCAGAACTTATATTCCTTAAAAAGAATATGATGACAGCTTGTTTCTATTTGTGATTAAAAAATGAAAGGCGATAACTGTTCGTGTCTCTTGATAATAATGGAAGGATTCGATTAGTGCCTTTTTGTTATGAGTAATATGAAACCAAGGTAAGAGGTGTTCATGTGAGGCATATGCATATTTGCCTGGAAGAATTTTAACGCTTTATTTGGTGTGGGCTTCGTGGTGGAGGAAAAGGAGAATACATTACGAGTGAAATATTGAAGTAGAGTATATAAAATGTTCAAATTTTTTAGAGCAAATAAATTTTTTTAAGAATACAAACTATGTAACTTAAGATTGTTAAAAATAAACACCTGGATATTTGTTTTAAATAAAAAAGTTTATTGGCACCAAGTGAGTGCCCAGAAATGAGCTACAAGTTTTAAACAAGTTAAATCTATCTTTCTCATTCTCCTTTTTCATCGCCTTAATATACTTCTAGTTTGGGAACACTGGTAATAAAATACTATTTAAAATTCTTTGAAATACCTGTGAGACAAGAAAGTACCTTTTTTTCATGATTTCTGATTTTATGTTGAACATACAATATGGGGGACAAATTAGGTCAATGTTGTAATGTGGCAGCATACTGTGGAATGACATTTTGGCTGCACATTAATGGTGAAGATCTTCCAAGCCATTACACTGACAGAAAATTTATCATTAAGTAATATGTTCCTGAAAATTCTGGAGTGTATTAGCTAAGAATGGTAACAGGGCCAATTATAAAATTTGCCAGTCTTTGTCCTTTAGATAACTCTATTTCCAGTTTGTGATTTTGTCAAACTGCAACAGGGTTCTTGTTTAAAGTTATCTTTTTATGTCCTTTTCATTCTGGAAGAGAGCTCTTGCATTCTAGCATGATACAATGATGATGGCACCCTTTCCTTGTGGCACCTGGATTTTTAACATCTATTATATATTCTGTCCAACCTGAGAAATTCTGTTCTGGCTGAATAAGCAAGAGAGACCAGTGGGTGTTGAGAGTAACATTGAAATTTGTTGTAAATATTCGGCATATATTTTGTGTGACACATTATTTATTCATAGGGATTATAGGAATTTTCCAGCACAAGTATAAGAGCTACACTGGAGGAAATATAAAAACTAGTTCTTTATTACGAGATTTTGAACATGGTTGACAGTAGCAATAATAGACCCTGTCTTAGAAGGCCACCAGATTTGTCAGACATGATTTGCTCTTAGTGAAGCTGTCACCATTCACCTCCCTATTTTCCATGTGCCCTAGCAAAGTTTCCAAGATGATCTTCTCCATGGTCTTGCCAGGACCTGAGGTGAGAGTAAGAGAGGTGTAGTTCCCCATGTCTTTCTTATTTCTCTTTTTAAAAGTGAGGGTTATTTTTCCGGTCAGTGGGAACTTCAATGGACTGCCATGACTTCTCAGATACGATGATGGATAGTGGCTTAGCCACTTCCTCAGCCAGTTCCCTCAGAATGAGCAGATGCATCCCGTCAGGTCCCATGGACTTGCACACCTTCAGGTTTCTTAGATGTTCTCAAACCTGATCTTCTCGCACAGTCGGTGGTTCTTCATTTTCCCAGTCCCTGCCTTTGCCTTGTGCGACCTGGGCTGTGTGGCTGGAACACTTGTTGGTGAAAACCAAGACAAAGAAGTCATTAATTACCTCAGCCTTCTTCATTTCTGGCGTAACCAGGTCTCCTGTTTCCTTCTGGAGAGGGCCCACATTTTCCCTAGTCTTTCATTTATCACTCATGTACTTTTCCTGTTGCCCTTGCCATCCCTGTCCAGTTTTAATTCTGTCAAGGCTTTAGGTTTCCTAACCTGGTCCCTGGTTACTTGGACAATCTCTCTGTATTCCTCCCAGGCTGCCTGTTCTTGCATTCACCCTCTGTTGGCTTCCTTTTTGTGTTTGAGTTTGTCCAGGAACATCTTGTTCATTTGTGTGAGCCTCCTGTCGTTTTTGCCTGACTTCCCCTTCGTTATGATGCATCACTCCTGAGCTTGGAGATAACCATCCTTGAACATTAACCAGCTTTCTTGTGCCCCTCTTCCCTCCAGGGAATCATAATCATTCCAAACAAGTAACAATTGTACTTTATGATTTGTTTGTTAGTTTTATCCCCTCTGCTTCATTTCAAATTTACAAAGCAATTATTAACTGGCTGGTTGCAACATGTTACAAGGGGTTTGCACTCAAAAAGATTGCACTAGATAATTTCCTTTTTGTTCCCTATTTACAGCATCTCTTGAATTTGTTTTATGATGTTTCGTTGTTTATAAGACCTAATTTATTGCAGCAATGAATATTGGAATTGCATGACAGGGATGAAAACAGTAGAATGTATCAGTTTTATTTATACCAAATGAAGGATGTAATAAACTATTCAAATGAGTTCTCATACTGCTTATGAATTTTGTGACGTTTATGTGAAATATTGCCCTCAGAAATAACATTGTGTCAGTAAAATGGAATAACATTTTTATACCTTATCCATAAGTTTTCATGAGACTGAATTTTAAAATAAAAGCCTAGAAAACATAGTAAGAGAAAAAGAGAAAAATGTAAAATAGGACTAAGGAAAAAAAATAGTTGAACATTTATTAACTGAAGCAAAGTCTTAATGAACAACAACTTTTGATTTAAATGTGATTACTTAATTTTAACCTTTGACCTTACCCAAGAATAGGTTTCAAAATTTTTACTAGTGAAGATTTTCCCTCCAGGTTAGAGGTAGAAGCTAAGTACTGCTACTGACTCTGGCTGTTCCACAAGTTAACACATTCCAAAGCTGCAGGCAGCTTGGTCTGAGGTGGTTCATTGGGATCCCTCCAACAGGCATTTCAGCGCAGAGCGCTCAGTGCTTTGCCAGCTGAGGAGCTTTCAAAGCCAAGCTGTTTCATTTACTGTCTACTGCTTCCATCTTGCAAGTGACTTGAGGTCTGAGTGGGAGCTGCCATTGGGGCGTTGCTAACTGGTTGATAAGATTTATTTTGTAACTAACTTTTGTGGTTCTTTGGTGTATTTTATGCAGAACTTTGGCTTTGGAGGGTGTAATATCCAATTACTAGCTAGATGCTGTGCTCCATTTTGTTTTGATGTTTACTCTCAGTATGAAAATTTAAATATGATTGAAATATGACAGATCAAAAAATCCATGATTAAGTAAATAGGATTAATATCAGAGTTTTGAAACACAACTACCTGCTCCATTATTTTTCTGTGAACCTAATAAGAATGAAAACCAAAATGTGCTCCCCGAAGTCAAGGTTTTACTTTAAAGATCCCATTTGGAACTGATGTTAACATAATGTAAGTTATCCTATATTAGCTGTGTGGAAAGTACTAATAGTAGGGATGCTTAGGAGGAGGACATGTTTTGCAGATTCATCTTTGTAGCCAACACAGAGTCAATAAGAGGTATCTGACTGCCAAGCAGTTCTACCCCCAAACTGCCAAGGATCTAGGTCTGGGTGAGGAACCTAAGGCTCATGTTATATCTCAGTGCCTCAGAGTGGGATGCAGAGTCAACAAACTAGAAGGGGAGATTGGGGGCGTGGAGGAGGAGGGTTTAGAAGCTTTTCAAATTTTAAAATGTGCTGATTTTAAAACGTTCATACCTATTAAATGCAGTGAATTTTCTTCAGTATTACTGAGCAAAAAAATTTTACATCAATCTTATTATGTATATCATTTTGATTTACATCCAAACATAGAAATATGTTTTCTGAACAAGCTCCTATTTCCATATAGTAAGGGATTATACCATCTTTAGGAGTTCTGTGCTTTCTAACACATGCAAAATCTTTTTCTGATTCCCATTTTTATCCCTTTAAGCAGAGCATTTTTATTTGACATGGTTAGCATCCCTTGGGAGAATGAGGGAAGCAGATAGTGATAATTCATTTTATGTGTGAGTGCTCTGTAATAAGGAGTTATTATGTAGAGGGCAGGTTGCAGCTGTGGTGACATGACCACTTTAAAAAGATTGTAACTGTGGAGTTGGATGATCAGAAATTGAACCAATTACCACTTTAAAAGCTGCTGTTCAACATATTTGCATACATTTTCCTAGCCTCTTGTATCTGCTTTAAATTGAGGCATATTGGCACCACTCACAGGCTGGGAATAAGCACGTGGTCATTTAGTGCAGTCCAGTTGATGGACAATCACTGGTGATCATCTGCCTGTATAGTTTTCTGAAGGTGTTTATCAGATCAGCTCAGATGATTCCATTATTAGGAATCAGTGTCATGAGGCAGCAGGTGAATGCAGGGTTTTATATTGTTGTGAATTCAGGCTACAGTGTCTTCAAGACTTCCTTGTAAGTGCCCAAGTATCATACTGAGTAGTTAACTTCAATCCTTTTATCTCACCTTACTCCGTACCACTGATTAAAATAATTTTCTTACTAGTCATTTGAGACCATTGTGTTCTCATTGATCCATCTAATTAAAGACAAAAAATTACTGAGGAAGAAGACCCTTCGAGTGAAATAAAAAAAAAACTTCAATACCAGTTTGTGTCAGTGGTAACAGTTAAAGAATTTTGAAGTAGGGTTTGATACCTTGAAGGTCTTTCTCCATCTAATATTGGAAAATAAATTCTTTTACGTCAAATATACACTTACTGTATATATAAATCATATACAGTACAGACTAAAGTTACATATAATCTATGTACATACAGCAGACAATAGCAATTTTGTCACTTATAAACCGGTTTATTACAGGTATATGTAGGTATATGACATTTATTTTGAACATTTTTTGTTAGCCATCTAAATTTCTTCTATGCTACACTGTAATATGAAAGCTCTACTTACATACTGTTTCACTGTACATGGCTTTGTAATCTTATGGTTTTCTTATAAATAAGCTATAGTGTGGGTGTGGGTGGAGGGATGTCAGTCTTTTTTTCCTCTCAGAAACCTCAACAGGCAAAATATTTCCCTAAATATGACAATGAGCAGCAGCACAACTACATCTCTAAAATACATCTTTTATACCTGTTCAAGTAAATAATTTATACTTGCACATTCTGCAAAAATAATTGCAGTAATAAATAATTAGTACAGTAATTATTTTAAAACTGTGATAAGGTATTTTTTTAGCAACTGTTTCAGTTGTCTGGGTTCTGTTTTTCCCAGTGTGCAACATCTCTGGCAATTTCACACACAAGTTTTGATAATCAAGGAAAAAAAAATCAGAGATTCTGTCAAAGTCTAAAATGTCACAGAACTTTGCCTCTTCACAGCTATTTTTCCTAAACATTGCTTATTAAATCAAATTATTATAAATATATTCAAACACTAGGGTACTCGAGAGTCATCGTAACTTGTGGACTGTGGTTCTTGACTTTTTACAGGTGTTGAAGTTTGTCCTAACCACAATAATGGCTGATGGAGCAGCAGCACTTGTATCATTTAAATCACTGATTTCAAGTTTGATGAAAATAACCCTAAAGTTTTCCCTCAAAGCAAAGGTTTGGGGGTGGAGATATACACTAAAATTGCCTTTTTAATTGAAAATGAAACTCCAGTATTTTTCAACTGACTGAATTTTTTATGTACTTACTGATATACCCTGTAGACTACTGGTTCTTTCTGCTGTAAGGCTATGAAATGGATAGCAATAGAAAGAGTATGTAATTACTCAAATGTCTTTACATTTGAGTCATGGAGAGTGGGTCTTCTGTTGACATGCCAGACTAACAAGTACCTTTTTCCTAGGCTTAACTCCCCTGCTGCTTCAAGGCAATACAGATACTTTGCAGCCTGTTGTGTGCTTTAAGGGTGGATACTCCCACTCTGAGTGAATTAAGACCATTTCAGATATGCCAAGACATATTCAGTCTGTGAAAGCAATCCCTTGGTGATCTCTTTTTGACGCACAGAGGAATCAATATGAAAGGCACAGCCTTACTGCCAAAGCCAGCCCTTTCAGATCAACCAGAGACATTAACCTGATCGAAGATTTTACACTGACCATTAATCCGAGCATGCTATTGAGACGTGGCTGCAGTTTAAAGAAATATTTCCAATTTGCTTGGCAAGTCTATATTCATCAGCAATTTTGAACTTTTCTTCCTGCTTCATCTTCCTAGGGTGGAGGTTTTTCACCAGTGGCAGATCAAAAGGAATTATGAGTGCAGGTGATAAAATTAGTGCAGAAAAATTCGAATCCTACTGAATTACTCCTGGTTTCTTAATTGCATGTCTGTAATATGTAGCAAGAGATTGGCTATGGTATTGCACATTGTACAAACCTCTTCACCTCAATGAGAGCACCAGACCCTCCTACACATCTGGCATTTCATTTTAGAGCTCTGTGTGTGAGTACAAATTTGGCCAATCAACTCGTCAATAAAGGTTGGGTGTTTGACCCAGTGAAGAAGCTGCAGCTTCATGGCCTGAAAATAAAATTCCATGTGATTCTATATAAACGTAGGCATAAAAACTGTATCTAAATAATTGTTCTTCATGCAAAGAGTTACTTTGTAATGATGAAGAAAAAAAATGTGCAGGATGTTGCTTTGTGTTTCCGTCACATATACAGTATCTTTTTTTTATTCCCAACCATCAACATGAGGAAAGCAAAAGACAATATTTGGTTATAAAAATAAGACTGAAAGCAAAGCGATCACAGATACTTATTTTTACTCTTTCAAGGAATTGGTTATTGTCATAGCCATGTTACTTTTTCTCTGTTTCCCTTACATCAGCAAAATTACATTGGGATTTTTAAGGTTTAATTCATTTGTGGAGGTACACCTAAATAAAAAATTATTTTCCTGCTGTCATTCACATTGAAAAGCATACTGCAGATACTATCCAGATGGTGTGTTGGGGTTGGTGTTTGTTTTGATTTTTTTTTTATTTTGTTTGTTTTCGAAAAACTGGGATGAGAGAAGACTTTGGTGGTATTTGTAAACCTTATATTTTTTTTATTAATGTAGCAAAGGTCAGTGTAGTCAATTCTGAGGTTGCTGAGTTACGCTTACTTAGGAAAGCGTGAAAGAAAAAGCAGAAATGCAGAGTAATCTTTCCTCAGTGGCTGTATCCATAGCATTTTGCCTTATACCCTGTGGTAGCTGTTACTTCTCTGAGTTTGTCAAAGGCTTTTTCTGAACCTTAGTTAAGCTTTCAGTCTCAGAAAAACTTTAGGTTGCATGAGTTTGACAGTTCAGTTATGCACTGAGTGTAAAAAAAATAAAAACCCGAAATCCCACTTCCTCTTGTTTGTTTTAAAGCAACTGCCTAACACTTTGTGAGTACTTGCATCTTCATGCATGGTTAAAAGCAGAGGATAATTTCACACCAGTCCTTACTCTTACATTACTTTGGATTTCTTTCTTTTCTAGCCCCCATGTTTTATTGTACAGAAGCAGGGGTAGCTTTGTTTTTCCATGAGACATACTTCTGACTATCCATGTCTTTCCGTGTCTTCCTTAGCTTAGCTCTTTTATTTTTCTGTTGGGATAGGAGGGGCAGGATAGCATGCAGTAGTCTTATCTTGGTAGTGAAGAAACTGTCCAGTAGTGGAATGGATCTTCTGTTATTTTATGGTTTAGTGTCAGGGTTTTTTCTAGTACTATTTACCATTCTTCCTGCTTGCACTGATTTGATGGGTTTTTTGAATGGTATTTGTAAAAAGTACAGGGCATCTTTCTTGAATGATAATAAGTTATTAAGAGCTATTTACTTTCAGTATTTTAATGTTTATCAGTACTTCAGTTTATTTTCATATGCGTTACTTTGCATTTATCAGCACTCAATTTTTTTCTGCCAGCTTTTCTTCTAATAATAGAGTATAATGAAAGCTTTCAGCAGTTCTTCACAGTAACCTTTATATTTTATTGCTTTGAATAATATAAATGAAATACTATTGCTTCACCATTCAAAATTTTGTGATGAAATTTATAAATATGATGAGCAGACCAGATTTTTTGAATCACTCAATAAACTCTTCTCCTCAGAAAACATAAAATTATAAAAAACAGTCCAGCTATTTTTAATATTCTTTCTCCTTTAACCAAGAGAGAATTATTAATCATCAAGGTGCTCTGTTTTAGTTTTTGACAACTTCTGTGTGGCTGATGGGAGTTTTGATCTCCATGGGTGGAGATCTTTAAAAATGGATCTCATTTGCTCTATGCCAAGCCATATGACATAAACGTGTTCAGAAATAATCTGCATGAAGGATAAATATCCATTCATTCACAGTCTGGACTTCTACAAGACAGTAAGTGCAGCCTACATTCAGCATGTGCAAAGATGAGGTTTAGTAAGTAAAGGATATATATTTGTATATATTCCTGGTGTTTTGAAAGGTTTAAGTCTCCTAGTGACAAGGAATAATATGACAAAACTTCACTGGCATGAGAGATTTTTAAAAGAAAAATTAAATTTAAATATGAAGTTGAGAAGAAAAGATTGGTGGTTGACTCTGAAAACAGCTTTCTACATAAAAAAAATAACTTTAAAATAGTTTTGGTTCAGCCTCAGTGATGAAGGGATGGGAAAAACTTGCACTCACTGTATAAAAATCAAGAAAAATGCAAAAGACAGATTAATGGCAGTCAAGTTTATAAAATAAAAATATCATATTTAATTGAATAGTTGTGAAGGAAATATGTGGCCAGCAATGCAATGATAATACAAATGAGTTCAAGGAACATTAGAAATAAAAGGAATCCTAAAAAAGATACAGACTTCAATCCCTGGGAATGGTAACATTATCAATAGCATTAATGATGCAGAAAAAACAGGTGGTTTCCATAAGTATCAGTTGTGTAGCTGGAAAAACAAAGTGTAGTATACTTGTATTTTACCAAAATGATGCAATAATTTGCAGTTACTGGTACAGGAATGTTAATTTTAAGAAAAACTGTAGAAAAAAAATTAGGAATGTGGAGAAAAGTCATAGTGTGCAGTGGAATAAGAATGTGGCCAGTGAAAGAAAAATTTGCAGTGTGACTGTGTGGTGATAATGCCATGACCAGCCTGACAGAAGTCATTCACTGAATAGTTGGGAAAGTTTGCAATCTATAAAAAATAGAGAAAATAATCTAACCACTGCTTTGATGTTTTCATGTCATGATAAAAATTGATTTGTCAACAAATCTGATTTCCTAATCAATGAGAAAATTTGTTGATAAAATTAATTGTGTTAGTGACATTAAATTCCATTAATAATCTACCCATATGTATGATGTGACAGGGCTCAAACCTTCTTAATAAGAAGGTTTCCTGAAATATATGTGTTGGTAGTAATTTTCTTAAGGAATTTGTCTGTGCTTTGATACACAAACTTGGTTTGTCTATCAAATTTTGAAGATGGAGATTTGCATCTTGGTATTAGGTTATTTCATTTCAACACAGCAGGTTGCTTTGGGTGAGACTTACACAGGTGGTGCAGTAGTTAGATCCTGTAGCAAAATCTGTAGCCATTAAACAGATGAAGAGATTTCTTGTGTGAGAGTGGTGCCTGCAAGTATATCCCCAGCCATCAGCCCACTGATGTGAGCATGCAAAAAATGCTGGTAATTAGGATGCATCTTATAACCTGCTTCCCTTCTAGGTTTACACACTTTACTTTGGAAACATCAAAATGAGAGACAAAACCTTCAGATAAAGTAAGTGTGAAACTAGAAAAGGATTTTAATAAGAGAGGTATCATACTGGAGCTGCCCATATGCCATTGATTGCAAAGAGAAACTGTTGGTGATGGATTAAAACAGAAGAAAATTCTCATAGGTACATAAGCCTCCTTTTAAAACAAAGTCCATGTGAAACATAATCTTTCTGTAGAGTTGTATGATGACACTGGAGTCTAGTGATCAGTTTTGTTCAGAATTGACTGAAGACATTATGCAGAAAGAGGAGTGAGGCAGTGTGGTACCCAAAGCTGTAAATGGGACTCAGTTGGGAATGATGGGACAGAATATCACTAGCTAGTAGAGGCAGGAGCTCGTTCATAGAGAAAGGCTGAGCACACATGCAGGAGTCAAGAAAAGCATGCTCAAGAAGAAATATCATATATTGCATATTTAAATGACTTGAGTACAGTTACTGTCTACTTCCTCGCCTGTCGTTTTTTCTTAGCTTTTTAAAAACTCTTTGATGCATGCGGTTTCTTTTTGCTAACTAAACACATTAAAAAATTGGAACTCTCTCCTTTAGACATACTAGAACAAGGCTTGTGCCTGTTGACACTAACTCAAGTGCTACATTATTTTCCTGGTGGCTTAAACTTTTGAATGACTCAGTGAGTAACAACTCAGTTACTCTGTTGAAAATCAAAGTTTTTAGAGCCAGATTGGAGGAAGTGAGAAATTCTTGGAAGCAGACAGCAGGATTCCAGCAGAATTCTTGGAAGCTCAGCAGGATCTGTGGCTTATTTCTGATTATGGTACATATTATATGTCTGTTTATAAGGGATAGTTACCACAGAGTTAGCTTGAGCAGGTCAGTACAAGAAGGAACTCAAAACAATGCAAAATCTTTATTTTTCACGATTTTCCTATTGATTGTTGATTCACTTTTGTAAACTCTGTTGAAATTCAAAAACTACTGAACAGTAGTTAAACCTCGGCTCTTAATTAGGCTCTAAAATGAGGATTAAGATTAGGACGTATACTATCCTAGAGTTGTCAGTGGGACAACCATCAAGAAAACACAGGCAGAAAGTGATTTTTTCCAAGTAGTAAGGGCTTCAAAAGGTCTTGGAGAACTTTACAGAGATAAAAAAAATATCACATTTAGAGTAATATTTAACAGTTGTTCATTTTCTTTATTTGCTTTACATCACTGTTACTTTTGAGGAAGTGAACAAAAACCACCTTGTTCTAAAAACACTATTTCTGAGTTGTTTTATTCTAGTCAGGAGTCTCTAGCCTGTAGGATTTCCTTAGCTGCCAAACACACATGGGCCGAGTTAAAACAGATGGAGAAAAGCAATCTGTGCAATACCTGTAGTTACAGCATGTTCAGGAAAATGGAGCTATTATCTCAGAGGAGCTGAGAAAATCCCCTCAATGGCAGAAAGGGCAGTTGCATGTGTAACATGGTGCCAAATCACACGATAAACATCTGTAATCTCTGCCCAGCTGTTACCCTTAAACTGATCAGTTAAAAATCTGTGAAAGAAACCAATGTTAAATTAAACAAAATTTTGCTCTGATTTGGATCGAGATTTCTTTTCTGTCTACAAACACATCAGAAAGACAGATTGTGCCTTGGCTATTGGCACAGTGGTCTACACTTGTATTTTACTTTGAAAACCACTTAATAGATTTATGTCAGTCTGTAAAATGAGCTGCATCCATGGTAGGAGCTTGCATACCACACTGAAAGCAGGTGCAGTTAAAGACAGAGGTGATACAAAGCTCTAAAAAATATTTGTGCAATGAGAATCAAAACAGGCTGCTTCACTATCCCATCTTGTGTGGTACAGTGGGTGATTCATGTAATAAAATGGGATGAGTCCCTGATATGCCACTAAATACCTGCACAAGAATGTAGTTTTATGATCTCCATCTGTCTCCCAAATGGTGTGAATATGTTGCACTATGTTTAAAGAGATCTCTAATTTAATTTGGTTAATCAGTCTTCACTCAGAGCTCAACTTTTTGCATGGTCAGAAATCATACTTTCTGCTGGAATGTAAAAGCCCGTTTTGTTCTGTAGTGCAATCATGTATTACAATATCACTTAAAAAAATTTTCTCCTGTGTTGCATTTCAAACTAAGCAGCTGTCTGAGTCATATCTGTAGTATTAAAATGGGAAACGAACAAAATCTGAATGTATCTCATTTTCTGCCAAACTCTGTTTTTACATAAATTATTGTTTCCAGACATAGTTGAGGACTATTTATATGATATGTCAATTAAATCTCAACTTGTACTTCAGCTCTTTAATCAGTTCTGAGCTAGAAGCAATTTTATATAGTTTAAGGCCAGAGGGAACAGAGAATCTACATTGAGTTTGTGTATATTATTATATATTATTATAGTGTATGTATTGTGTTCCATATAATGATACATATCACTGTAGTTACTAAAAAGTATATTTCTAAAATATAGTGTGGTCTATTATTATATGTTAGCCTGTTAGATTCTATCCACCTACTTTTACATCAAGACCACCAAATTTAGTTGCCCATCTTGCTCTTAGGTCATCCAGCTGCTCTGCAACTGCTCTGCTACCACAGACCACAGGAGCAGCCACAGCAGGTGAGGAAAACTACCTGAATGAGCAGCTGAGGACTTTTATTTATGGAAAAATCAATCTTTCCAACCAGTCTGATCAGAGACTGAGAATCAGGAAGGGAGGGAAAATCGCTTTTTGTTACTAAACGTGGCAGTTTTCCTTCTCTGTACAGGAATAAAGCATTATGTTATGCACCCAAGAGGTTTTTCTCTGCTGGCATAAGCTGACTGGTGTATTGTCTCTAAGGGTAGCAGATTTCTTGTGGCTTACAAGTATTTCTAGGGAAAATCGGTATAAGGATAGGATAGAATGCATCTGCCTGGTATTGTATTGGGGTCAGAAAAGCTTCTTGACCCTTCTAAGAGACTTACACACATCTTCTTTAGGTATATATTGAGCATGATGGGAATAATCTAGGCAGCTCTGTATCCCTGGAACTTGTAAAGAGAAAATCAAGAGGGAACTTATGAATTCACAGATTCTGAAAATGAGAAGTTTGACTATTTCCTTCGAGTTACAGCCCACACAGGCGGTAGTAGTTCTTCTAAAAACTGTACTAAATATACGTTTCAGAAAGAAATCAGATCTCACTTCAAGTGCCCCATATGATCTGGAGTTCATCATCTTCCTGCTAAGCTTTAGTTATCCTTATTGGTAGGAAACTATGTCTATTTTCAAAGCTGGTGGGTTTTGTCCCTATATTCAGCATGCAATCTGTAGTTCTGTGTTTATTCCACATTAAAAGCACCTCCTCCTCTTTCCAGCTATTGGTTTTCCCTCTGGGTCTCCATAGAAAGACTGTCAAAGAAATCAGATGTTTCCACAAACATGTTCTTCAGTAAACAGAATATTGTTATTAAGCCTCATTTCACAAAACTTTTTTTTTCTTTTTGACTGTCCTGTCATGTCAACTCTAATCCTGACCCTGTAGTCAGAAGAGTCACATAGATTTGTGACAGCAATTTAGCCCTCACATTTTTGCCACCCACTAGTTTACAAAGCAGTTTACAAATAGTTAGTAAGAATATTTAATGTGGTTGATCCAGGAAGCGACATTATTCTGCATTTTGATTTCCCTCAAAAAACAATAATATCACTATACCACAGTATCAGTTTGCAAATCATTCAGTGCAATCCCTGGTAATTTAATACCAGTCTTAAATCAATACATTAACTGATAAAAAGTTGTCTGTGATGCTTGATCTGGAAATGATTGCATACAGCAGACACAGTCTCACGTCCCATTCTATTAGAGGGGTAAATCTTTCTCTCCACATCAGGTGGGATAAATAAAATGTCAGTTTTCAATGCAAATAGAGAACTGGAACATGAGTTAAATACCTTCCTCACTGTTTCCTGTAACAGTCTTTAAAATTTCATCTATGAACAGAACTCTGACGTACTTTCTTTTTGGTGTGGGATAGAGGAGAATTGGAAGGAGTCATCATATCGTATTTCCAAGTGCCTGTATGATGCCCTTAATTGTACTGGTCAGTCTCGCTTCACTGATGTCTTTTGCTTCCATTATCAGTCACCTACATTAAAAAAATACTTGTACATCCTTCTTACTATCATTTTTACTTTTTTTTTTTTTATTCTGAAAGAGGCATTTAACCTAAATGTCTTATTGACCAGTGCTGCTTTTTTAATATCTTTGGCATTTGGGTTATGTGGGCAGCCTGTAGAATGCTCTTCAACAGCTCCTGGCTGCAGACTCACATTCCCAGACAGGTATGGCAAGAACAACTCAAGTTTCAAAAAGGTAGCCTTTTTAAAATGTTGAATGTACGTAGTATTCTTATAAAAAATTACAGAAAACATATCAAGATCAGTATGTACCTGGGCATCAACTATTTTTTCAAGTTGAGCCTACATTGTCTGTCAGGATGGTTTCACTGCTGACTTGTTCTACATTGAACTCTAACTGTTCTTTAAGCAATTACAACCTCACCTTTTTAGCAGCATTATGATTTTGTTGCAGTTACATGTTATGATATCTAGCACATATCCCCAAGATGAAGTCAGTTCCATTATACATTTTTTCTGCCTATGTAGTAAGAGCAGAAGTTTAAAGAATATTTTGTTTTCTTGCACAGATGAAATGGTCTGTAACGTGCACTCCATCCTTTGCCTGAGGAAAGCTCTAACTCCTGTTATCCAAGAACCTGAATCTACTCCTGTGAACATTGTCTTTGCAGTAAATTACCATTTTCATTTTTCCTTTTTCCCATTAGACAGAGCTTAAAAAAAGGATTTTTTTCTGCACTTTGATTTGAATACCTTTGCATACTGTGTGCCAGTTCCTAGATCCCACCAGTGAGCTTCTCTTTCAGATCCTCTAAGCTGGTGTTTGTCCCATCTGTAGATGAGAACACGTATAAAGCAAAACATAATGGAGAAAATAAAAATAACAGAATGAGAAAGTGTAGTGTGTTGACTCTGGCCAGATGTCAGGTAGCCACTAAAGCCACTGTCTCACTCCCCTCTGCTGTTGGACAGAGGAAAGTCCCATGGGGTCACAGCCTCCTTCATGCATCCACCTGCTCCAGCATGGGCTCCTCCATGGGCTGCAGGTGGGTCTCTGCACCCCGATGGTCCTCCATGGGCTGCAGGGGCACAGCTGCTCCATCAAGGTCTGCACCACGGGCTGCAGGGCCTCAGCTCTGGCACCTGGAGCATCTTCTCCCCTTTCTTCTGCACTGACCTTGGGGTCTGCCTTGTTGTTCCCATGTTCTCACTATGCTCTTCCCTGGTTGGAATTCTTTTTGTGCAATACCTTTCTGTTCTTAAGTATGTTATCACAGAAGTGTTACTATCACTTCTGATTGACTTGGCCTTGGCCAGTGGCAGGAAGTCCATCCTGGAGTCAGCTGGCATTGGCTCCACTGGACAGGGGAAGCTTCCAGCAGCTTCTAACAGAAGCCACCCCTGTAGCCCCCCTGCTATCAAAACCCAGCCACAGAAACTCACTACAGAAAGTTTAAGAAAAACAAGAGGAATAAATAAAATTAAATTAATTTAAATGAATTAAGAAAAAATGATGAATAGCAGTAGAAAGATACTATCTGTGGTTGCAGCATCTATGAGAAATTTGGGTGCCTTGAATTTTGCTTAAAGTTTCGGGAAAAGTAACTTGTAAATGAAGTGCACCATAAATATTTGTATTATTATAGTTATGAAAAAATAATTTCAAAGTGTATGAGAAAACAATACTTCTTTTTAATTGTTTATTTTTATATTTTTTTATTTTAAGTATGCTGCATTTCCTAGGAGTGCATATGCAATGACTGGTAAATACCATGTAAAAATTACACATTTCCATTAATACATTGATTTGCATGTTCTTTATTATTTCAAAGAGAAATTATGATTAATTATTTCAACATGCTCACACTTTTGATAAAATATTAATAGCTTTAGTTTCATTGAGATTAACAGACCAACTAGGACTTGATTTCCTGTTTGAACTTTTGCTCATTGCTATTAAAAAAACTATGTAAAATGTCACAATACCTGCAAAGATGTTGTAAGAAGATGTTGCATGACAACATCACCTGTTCATGCATGTTGTTTGAGAAATAACTGGCCCTAGCTTCAAAATTTCCAAATAAAACAAAAAATTAATCCTCCCAAATAAAAAATAAATCTCCCAAAACCACACAATAATTGCCATATTTTCTTGAGTGAAATCAGGGGGGAGGCCTGGAACAGCAGGGATGGTGAAGAGTCAGGAATAAGCACAGTTGACAGGAAAGATCAAACACACAATAGAAAATACTGAATGACAGAGAAAAAGACACTAAATGGCATTTTTGTTTCTTTCCAAAGACATCAATATTAAATGTTTTTGGAGAATAAGAGATGAACCTCTCTTACGATTTAGTGTGCCTGCCTTTGTCAGTCTGCTGGGACTGCTTCAGCTTCAGCTTCATTCCTCCTCCTCCTGGGAATGACAGTTTGATTACGAGGTCTTTTCAGAAGTTCATTGATCATCTTTGTTGTGTTTTCATATATATTTATTCTAACCCAGTTCTTCCATAGAAGAAAAAGAAGAGGATTTTTATGAAGAAAAAGAGAGGATTTGAAAGACTTCTCAAACTAGGATCTCACTGCATTTTTGCAACAGTAATTCTGACTTCTTTTGTTGAGTCTGGGGAAAATAGTAAGAAAATTAGGTTATTCCAAGCAATATACTGCAGTTTAAAACTACCTGGTGATAGTTGTAGTTTGTGGGAAGCAAGTTAAACTGGACAAGAAGAATGACTAAATTACATTTTTACCTAGGATCATACCCAAGTTTTTTATGGCATTTGTGAGTATGGAGTTCCATTGGGTACAAATTCCTCCAGTAACAGTGTTAACAGACTGAGACCATGAGATTATGTTGCAGGGAAATACAAGCCTTGCTTTCATTTGTATTGGATCCTTACCATGGGCTGTGTATACCAGGAAAGGGTTTCCGTTTTTATGTGTATGAATAAGGGATAAACGTGTGTGTCCATGGGCAGATGTCATAGCACTGATAACCAGCCCAGTAGTCAGGGCTCTGTTACAACAATTTCTTCATGATTTGAAAAGCTCTCACTGTGCTCAAAGGAGCAGTCAACATTACAAAGAACAGATTTGCAGATGGAGACAAGATTCTCTACAAGGTTTTAGGTATCTTCGGGCTGAGATATTTTGGTGGGGAGTTACTTGTTGAATTAAAATCAGAGAAGCAATTTATTTTCTTCAAGGTTGGGTTAGAAAAGATGAAGCTTGATATTGCCATAAAGCATTGAAATTAATAAAAAGCACTCTATTTTCTCATTACTAGTGTTTGCTTACATATATTCTCCTTTCATAAAATTGCTAGTTGAATTTATACATTGTAAGGCCATAAATATAAATTACTGAACAACTGAACAGTCTGTTTTCCAGTTAAAAAGCATGATTTGGAGATTATATCCTCAGGAAATTTCTGAGAGTGCTGCTAATGACTTTTCATTTTCACAAAGTTCGTATGCCCGGGGTTCTGAAAAGGCTCCTATTTCCTCCTTTCACGAAAAAGTCCCTGCAAAGAAATAAGGTACTTTATAGGAAAGCAAGCGTAAACCCCTCCCCACATGCACATCCCCCCAAACTCCATAATACTCTATATGATTTCTTTTTGAAAATACTCAGATCTTGAACTGGCAGAGACAGATGGTAGCATACTAATGCGCTGGCTCAAATTGTAGGACAACACTTACCAAAGGGATGTAGGAAACATCTTGTAGATGATGATGGGCCAATACAGAATTGTCCAAATTATACAAATGAATATTGTAAAAATAATATTTCCCTTCATGTACAGGGATGTTTACAGTTGTTGATATTTTAAACCTTTGTATCAGCAGCAAGTTATTAGTGAATCAAATAAGAGGTTAAGATTGTCTGTTTAACTAGAGTCTAACACTGGTTAAATATTGAACATTTGCTCTTAGTAATTTCATTATTTTCTTCAGTGTGATAAATGCACATTGAAGTGTATTAATTTTCAGATATTTGGTCATTGCTTTAACATTTTTCTCTCTGACTTTTTGTTTTTAGTTCCCAAGTTCCAGGAAAAGCTGGAGTTTATGCTAATGCTTGTCTAACTTACCCTTAAGTCTTTATGTTTTCTTAATTTTTTTCTTTTTTATTTTAAACTAAGCATTGTGTTATGATATAGTCAGGGGAATATAATAAGAAATGTGTTTTTCAACTATTTTCTTAAAGAAATGAGGCTAATGCAGCTGAAATATCTATGTTTGAGAAAATTTGAAATAAAAATCTCCAATTGGAGGAGTACGGACTTTAAAGACGTTGTCTTAAAGGTATGTGAAAACCCATTTCTTGGTCGGGGGAGCCTCAAAATACTATCTTCATCAAGGAAAAACAAAACTTTAACTTTTTGAGATAAACATTCCAGCTTGAGATTTCCCACTCAACATCGTGTTCCAATATGGAAATCTGAGGGCTGAGAGGAACTTCTGTAGTAAAATATTCCAGCACCAGGGAAAAATTTAGGTCATTTATTTCCTTACTCAGAGTTGAAACATTTGGAAAAATTTAGCACTACCAAGTTCCTTAAAAGTCCTACAATGATGACTTCTTGAAGAGAGTGATCTTTAGAGCTGTGCTTAATGTGTACATGAGGGCATTAAAACCATTTTGGTTTACTGATTTTGGACGGGCACAGGTCTGTTGAGGAAAAAAAGGCTGTTATTGGCCTCTGAGCCTCGCAGACCACTTAAGGACCTGCAGGCATGCCAATTAAGTGGAATTATCATCCCAATTAACAATTGTCCCTTGCCAGTCAAAACTCATTTGGTTTAATTCAGCTTCCTAGAAAAAGTCCCAATTAACCAGATTTTCTAATTATCTGTGTCCTGATTAAGTGAAGTATACTAGTACAGCCTTCATTAATAAAGGACTGTTTTCATGTTGTTATTAAATAATTTTCCAAAATTTTGGTTTATGGGTAGCATTCTTAGATAATGAATGTCCCAATTTGGGTGTTTGTTCTAGTAGCTACAGGCTTAAAAGTCAGTTGGGGCACCAAAATAAGTAATTTCTGCAGGACTTGCCAAGAAAGTGTTATTCATAAAGAAAGGCAACGAAGATGTTTGTATGTTCTGATTTATGCTGAAGATTTCATTCAGGTGTGATGCAATCACAAGGTCAGTACTTTCACTGGTGAAATCTGCCATTGCTTCTTGATCTAAAAAAATCTTTGCAGATTCATGTGAGGTGTGGTGTGGGGCCAGATTTTTGTATATATTTGGACACAGAGTTATGCAGAGAATGTGTCCAAAAAACTGTGGTCTCTGCCACACAAAACACATTGAGATTACGTTCAGCACTTAGTCACTATGCTGTTTGCTTCAAGTTACGATTTGGTTTGTTAACAGAGGACTTCTCAGATGCTCCTGGGCCTGTGACCTGCTAATGAACATGAAGCTGAGTTGCCTCCCAGTGGTGCATGACCCTGATACTTCACATCACATAAATTAAACAAGATGATAGTAGTTGTTGGGAGGTAGGGAAGCACTTGAAATTAAAAGCCTAAGATAGCTCATTTGTTTGATTAGATTATACTGTGAGTAGTTGCCTTTGTAATGTTATGTAACTAAGTCTACTAATTATTAGGTTATAACAATTTTCTTTGTAATCTCAAATCTTGACTACACAGGAATGTTTGGGAAAGGAGATAGAGGTGAATCAATTACAGGTATAGAGCAAAGTTCTTCTGTAGATTTCTTCTAAATCGGGACTAAAATATCTGAATACAGTTCTGCACCCAGACATTTTCTGTGCCTTGTCATGACATCTTAAATGATTCGCCTGAACTTGCTGCACATCCTTGTCAAAACATGCCGAGTTCCTTTCTGAAGCCTTGTATGACCGCAGTTACCCTCACTTGCTTACTTGACACAGGCTTAAAATCAAGCAAACTTGGTCTTGGGTTCTGAACAGGTGATTGCAGGAGTTCATCCCGCTCCCTGATTTGGCAGAGGAATGAGCTAAATCTGCCAGCACATGATAAATATGCATAGACAGAGCTTTTCTGTGACACAGAGGTTTTCATAGTGGCTGTTCATAATCACTTATGTCATTTGTATATCATTCGCAACAACCAGGTTTCCAAAATAGTCTCGGGATGTAGAACATAAACCCACAACTTTTATTCCCACGTGGGTTTGAGTTGTGATCAGGTTCTTAAAAGTATTAGAGAGATGCCACTGCCTGAATGAAGGTGCAAACCAGACCATATGCCGAAGTCAATAGTGCGGATTTTTATTTAACCGTAAACGTGAGGTAGAGAGAGATAGAAAGAAATAAGGAAAAAAGAGAGGGGATGGGAGAGAAAGAGTGTGACACAGAGACAGATTAAGTAGAAGAAATATCGCTTCTCCATGGATTCCGAGGGTGTCCCGCTGGTCCTGTTCTCAGTGGTGAGAGTCCCAGTCTTGCTGAAGTGGTGGTTGCAGTCTGGATCCATTGAGGAAAGGCCAGGGTGGTGAGGGAAGAAGTCCAGGGGTGGTGAGGGAAGTCCATGGGGGGTTTATTAAGGTTGGGTTACATAGAAATGCCCCCTGGTACCTCCCCATGGGGTGGGGAGTTTTGCACCCGATAATGTAATATAGCAGCACGGGACAGTTCAGGGTTTTTTGACACCTTCTAAGACCTTACAACTGCCTGTTATGTCAGTGCCTCTCAGGATTTGCCTCTTATCTTGTTCAACACCCAGCTGGTGGCCTGAGGTGTTGGGTGTGCACACCCTCAGCACCTGGATGGTTACTTTGCACATTGTCAGTTTGCACCTTGATTGTTTGACCCATTGGCATTCCAGTCACACTTGTGGATACATTCTTCTCCTGGGAAAATTGGACAATAGTACCACCTTTATCTTATCTCAAGTTCCCATCACAGTCCAAATTAGTAGGCATTAAGAGGGGTGGGATCCATTGAGCAGTTGCTTCTTTGCACAGTTTGCTACAGTCCACAAAAATCTTTAAGTGATTTTAACAATGTTTAAGCCATTAATCATTTCAGTCTCTCACAATATGATGGGTAGCAGGAAGCCCTGGCTGGCAGAAAGGATCTCTCTTGGATGCCTGAATGAACTCTGCTCCTTTCAGCAACTCTGATTGTTCCACTTTTTAAATGAACGTTTTTTGACATCTTCTTCTGTGGCAATCTGTCCATGACCAAGCTGAGGCAAGTCAGTAGCAGGAGCCCCATACACAAGGAATAATCCCCACATTAACCCAAAAAAAGCCAATCTGTCAGTTCTAAAATATTAAAAGCGTAGCATACAACAAAGGTACATTACTGTGCAAAACTAATAACCAAAACAATCCGGAAGTACACAGGCTTACAAAAAAAAAAAAATGAAGACAAACCTTTATTATCTTTTCTGGGTGACCTAGGTATCTCTGTTTATGTTTTAATCAGATAAAAGCTGTAGAGAAAGAGGAAAGAAAATGTCAGTGGCTTGATTGCTTTCGCAGTTTTTACTGGGGGAGATATTAAAAACATTAACAATAAGATAGTATCATAAGAGGTTTCTGATAACTTATAATTCTCTCCAGCCAGCTGGGAATGGAAAAGCTTGAAAATGTTTCCCAAGTGAAAAATTTCTCTGTCACAATGAAATTTTCATTTTCTTTCTTTTATGCTGTGACTTTTCTGTCAGACCCACTTGGGATGTATTGAGTAGGCAATATTAAAAAAAATAATAATTCTCTAGAGTACTCCTTCAGCACTGTCACATAATTTGAAAACAACTGAACCACACTCTTGTCACTCTCTTCAAGCTGAGATGAAGTATTTTCATCAAAACATGTTTGTTCTTCAGGTTTCCCAGTTCTCAAGATTTACCTAAATTTTTTCAGTTCCTCAAACTCTCAATAACGCGCAAAATCCAAATTGGAAGTCAGCACACTTTGGTCAAGGATTATGCATTTTACATGTATCATCCTCAGAAGGGAGGGATCAGTGTTCAACTCATATTTGCCCTTGTATATTTTTAAGATCAATGAAGCACAATATGTTTTTCTTAATTTTCTATTGACTGCATGATTGATGACAATGCTTGATAGTGTGAATAACAAAAGACAAAATTGCAAAGCCAGAATTTCAGGAATTAACCTGCCAAAGATTAGCCATGTACCCATATCCTTTTGGACAGTTTTTGCAGGCAAACTGCACAAGACAATTTAAAATGGAAATGTTTCTTTTAACTGTGTGCACATAATTTATCACTAAAAGAAACCAACCCAAATTTCACTTGTTGATTGCTTTTTGCATTCAGGACCACTGCAAATTTAACTCTTGTTCATACGAAAAAAGTGTAGAAATACAGCATTTTGCAATTTTTTTCTTTCTTTTCACAGCTATATAGTCTTTTAGAACGCATCGGTGTTCCAGAGTCCTGCCTCTTCTGAGCAATTGAGCTGACTGCAAAAAATTCAAGGGAAATAGTAGAAAAGCCTTTAAAGGATAAAGCATAGTGATTGAAATGTAAGCTTCTGAAGGCATGATAGAGGAGTTACTGTGGTCAAGAAGGAAAGCCTCATAGAAAGCTGCAATTTTTGCTGATTTCAATTACTCTGAATTTTTTTTTCCTTTCAGTAATAACATCAATAGGAAAACACTCAGCATGTAAACAGGCTAATTATAACTTTGTGGGATTTAAAGATGGTAGAGAGTAATGCAGGTAGTCTCTATCCTCTGGCCAGTGTTGACTGTTCTTTTGAAAACAACCTGCCTGCCTTGTAAAAGGACCATAAAAGTAGTATATGGAAAAATCAAAATTAGACATATTAAATTTGTTGTATTGTTTTTGTCTGTAGCTTGTGAAAATGTTGTTACAATAAAGTACCAAAAGAAATGCAAGTTAAAAACTATTGCTATGTTCAGTTAGTTTTGAATTTTTGTCAGCATCCTGAAAGAAATAAGCCAGTCCAGATTTCAGCAGAGAGCTATTAATGGCATCTCCAAATTTTAGCAGTTGATTATGACATTATCCCATTTTTAATCTGCAAATACCACAAGCCTCTTCTCTCCTAGAGTATGGGTTGATGATTCATGTACACATCTGGGAAATGACAAAATGTAGTTCTGAGTTCCATCAAACAAAGCTGATCTCAGACTCCCAGGGCAGAAGCTCCAGCAGGGAAGCTCTTGCTTCAGCTGGGGTATTTCCTCTTGATGCTTTTTGCAGTTTGAAGAGAGCAACACCAACAGGGACATTTTATGAGACAGCTGATGCTCTAAGTGTGTACTGGGCATGTGTGACATATAACACAGAGCCTTTCATGGCACATTCTATTGCAATTTTAGAGCTAACTCTGCCTTCCTCTCAGTTTTAGTGTCTATGGCTTTCAACATTCTAGAAAGCTGAAATGAAAAGGGCAGACTTGATCTTACATGTAGAAATGTCTTGTTTTATCATCTACAGTTTATAAAGAGGAGGCAGACATTTTAATATGCAAGTGTAGGTAAAAAATCTACTGTTAAATTTTCCAGTATTACAAATAAACTGTTTTGATCAGTATTCCAATTTCACTTTCATAGGATCGGGTAGAGATCTCAGCAGATGGTTATCATAAACTCCATACCTCATTTTGGAAGTAACATTCAAATCTTTCCAGCTTGGCACTAACTACGCAGCCTAATTTTCCTGCATGTTTGTGCCAAAATAAATATGACATGGAGAATATTTTTTTTATTATTTTCAGATTTTATTAACCAACATCAGACCTGCTTAACGTGTGGTTGCTCTATCTATAAATCTGTATGTTTCATAGTTTTATGAGAAGAATGACAGTTATTATACAGCACTGACCTAAATGACTAATTGTTAGCATTATTGGATAACTTAATTAGAATAATCTGTACATTTTCTTGCTATTGCCCAGTGGTGAGTCTGAGTGAAATGGTTGTTCCTAAATTACAAGATATTTGAGAAGAGAGAAATGTAGAAGACGTAGTCATAAAGATGAAGTTGTCATTGGTAAAATTGTTTGAATAAAATTTATTCTTATTTTTATAGGCCTTTTGATTATTTTTTTTAATAGACAAACAGTTCCTCACTGTACATTTGTGTAAAGGGAAGAAAAGTAGTATTGTAAGCAGAAACTCTTCTCCACCCACTGTCCACCTCATCCATTGGATTGGTATATACGGTATTGTGTTGACAGGGTTGACCCTGTCTGGACACCAGGTGCCCACAAAAAACTGCTCTATTACTCTCCTCCTCAGCTGGTCAGGGGAAAGAAAATACAGCAGAAGGCTCATGGGTCAGGATAAGGACAGGGAGAGGTCATTCACCAGTTACCATCACAGGCAAAACAGGCTCAACTTGGGGAAATTAGTTTAATTTATTACCAGTGAAATCAGAATTGGATAGTGAGAAATAAAAATGAAATCTTAAACACACACACACACACACACACACACACACACACACACACACACACACACATCCTTCTTCCTGGGCTCAACTTCACTCCAGAATTCTCTTCCTCCTTCCCCCAGTGGCGAGGGGGGGACAAGGAATGGGGGTCGTGGTCTGTGCTTCACATGTTGTCTCTGCTGCTCCTTCCTTCTTAGTGAGAGGACTCCTCACACACTTCCCCCACTCCAGCATGGGCTCCCTCCAGGGGCTGCAGGTGGATATCTGCCCTACAGAGCAGTCTGAAAGCATACTGGCTTTAGGATATGTTTCTGAAATTGCATCCATGTCTGTTTAATTACTACATTCTGAAGCTAAAACCATGTTGTCTTCAGAAGTACTCCTGAAGTAAGGGTAAAAATCACCTCTAATATTGGATACCTCTGAAAGAGATTAGGTAGGTATAAAAAAGGATTGAATACCAAACAAAGACCAGGAGCTTCTTGCTTACACTATCTCACCTGTGAACAAAAGTTTTCCACATGAAAAAAATAGTATAGATAACATTTCAATCTCAAAGACTGATGATAAAAATAATTAATAGAATCTCAAAAGAGAAATTGAGATGTCTATGATTTAGACCTTAAACACAAAGACCATTGACAAACATAATAGTATCAAAACCAGTGGAGATGATTCCCCTGAATGCCCTAACACCAAACTGCTGTCTTCTCTTCCACAGTTTATTAAAGATAGCTAGTAAGCAGCAAAGGTAAGCATTCTCCTTTGCATGCTGGGACACAGGCATCCAGTGGCAAGAGCTGTGTGGTAGTAGTCTCACCACCTCCCTCAGGTGACTGAACCCTGTCTGCCAGATGAGGAGGGGAAACCCAGGGTTGAGGGAGAATACATCCCACTACCAGGAGATACCCATTAGAAATGCAATTCTTCTTCTTCTCCTCCTCTCCTACCCTCAAAGAAAGCAGATCTGTTTGTGTTATCTAGATGTGCAATTTAAATTTCTCATTTCTAGACTGACCACATATGGAATGAAGACTGTCAGGAACTGATTTTGAATATGCTTACCTTGGGTTTTGGTGTTCAGTAGCATGTATGCTCGGCTTCTTTGATCTCTAACTGGTGTGGCTTCATAGAGGAAGTTGATGTCTTCATAGAAGTGAGACTAATAATACTGTCAAAATTGATTTTTTTTCATCATTTATTGTATAATACAGTAACATGAATCATTTGTCTAGGATATGCCATCAAAAATGAGAAAGCTATTTTGAATTTATCTCTTCAACTCATCTTTGTAATTCATCTCTCTTTTGAATTGTTTGAAATATCTGAAGTAACAAATATGGATGCCAATGTCTCAAAACTTTTTTCCTGATTGTTCATTTCTTTAACAAATGGCTAACTCATAACTTCATTTAAAAATAAAATATAGATCTGTAGAAAATAGGATGGCCATTTCTTTTATCAAAAATGGTTTTTTTTTATGTCTGCACTTTACTGAGATGTTAGATATGCTCTTTTCCCTAGACTTCAGAAAGAAAGAAAATTTTCTATGTTCATCTTTGTGATACATGTGACTGATGTGTGAATTAGGACACAAGCTCACAGAATTCAACAATGTGAGAACTACAAGAGTTTCCCTGTAAAGCTCAAATCTGGAAACACAGGTTAGCTTTAAGACCTACTAATGGGATAATAGAAACCAGGGAGTAAAAGTCCAAGAGAGCAAGCAATGATTGCTATTTCCACTGGATCCAAATGGAACTTTATGTGCTCTGTAAACTGATATTTTAACTGATATGATTGAATAAAGAAGAGGAAAAATGAGCCCTTTATGATTATTTTTTTTTTTCAGGGCCAGGGGAAATTAGTTTATAAATAATGTACCTGCCCTTTACACTGTTGCTCACATTTGTGAAAGCTTCACTGGCTGTTCTGCAATTATGCTAATGATATCTTTGACCCAATGTTCAATGCAGAAAGTCTGATACTTAAGCTGTGCTTCTGTGAGGGAATTCCTCTTTCTGTTTCAAGCCTTTTAGTATTTACTTTTATAAGTACGTTAAAAAAAAAGAGAAAAAAAAGGCTACTGTAATAATTGGAATGAAAGAATGCATTTTGCATAGTGATTTGTACATATATTTAAACTTCTCTGTCTTTTGCATTTTGCTTATGCAGGGGTAAACTTTTTAGTGCATTTGAAATGGACAGGGTGGATGGTTTGGATGTGGAAAAGAGTGGGACAGTCCCATAGGGGTTCTGTATCACGTGACTAGCAAATTTTGACATGTTAAAGGGATGCTAATAGTGTTGTTGGTTTAACTCTTTTAGTCCTGATATCTAAATATGTTTTTCATAAAGAAGAGCCAAACCAGCTCCCCATGTTGTAGAAGTTGTAGGTACATACCCAGATGCCCATGAACTTGTAGTCAAACATTGTGGAAGGGTAGGAATTTGTGATTTTGAAACTCACGGAATATATTTAACATTGATGCCACTTGCTACCTAATTAGGAAAATTAGCATAATCACACTTAATTGCTGTGCCTATTTCATTGGGAGTTTGAGGATAAATTAGGTATAAGAGCTTGAAATATAAAAAGCTTTCTAAGTGGGTCATATGATCCACTTGTTCAATCTATTGACCTCAACTGATAATGAAGAAGCTGGAACTAATAAATATATGAGAAAGATCTGTGTTAACGAATGAATTTTCTACTATAATGGGAATTAATATATCTATGCCACAGCTTTCTCAAATTGTGAGAAAAGAATCAGAAAGTGTAACAACTCAGAAAGTGTCACCAAAAAAGGAAACAGAGCAAGAAACTAAAATTTACACTTAATTCCTTTCTTTGTAGTGACTTATAGTTCTTTTGTCAGTCTTACATAAATAGTTTTCAAGGAGGACCCTGACCACTGTTGACTATAATTTATTGTGTCTGAGATGCTAAAATAACCAATACTTCTTGAAATGTTGCCTCATTTATCAGTATGCTGCAATATATGTACAGATATGTAGATTTTCATAACCTTCTGTTGATGAAGTGCAGCAAAGATTCATTGCTGAGAAACAGTGTGCATGGACAGACTAAATCAAACAGCAAGTGGTGATGATGATGATGATGCAAGTGACCCATTTAGGGCAGAGAAAAAAAGAATGATAGTTGTGAAAAGCAACAGATGACTATACTAAACATAATAGACATTTTGAAATGTCTGTAGCCCAGGGGTATAGGCCTAGTAACAAGCTGACTATTGGCAGGCCATTTATCCATCATGTTGAGGAAAGAAAGGTATTCTTTAGTAAAGAGGAAAAGGATGTACTGGACAGAAACTGAACATATTAACCTTACAGTGTCCACTGTTTTCCCAGGAGACGAAAACAGATGAATCTTGTATAGAAGAATAAAAGAAGCTTTAGTAAAAGGAACCTTTAGAGAGATTGTTAATTTAAAACTATCCTCAGGAACCCTTATTCTTTTACATTCCCTTTCATTTGTCCTTTTCTACTAGCATGATGACTGATCCATGCTAAAAAGCTGGATGCCCTATTTCTAGTTCAAAGTCCTGTGGTAGAGTGCCACCATCTTAAACTATAAGTGGTGTACATGGGACTTCGATCTCAGATAGTGATGCTCTTCCATGTCCATTGCTGATGCCATGAACTAGAAAAGATGTTTAATTCTTTCCCTTAGCAAACTCCTCCTAATTTTCAACTGAGAAAAATCATGTCTTCTTGGAAATTAATCAGCAGGTGGAATTGGAATAACAACAGTGAAAGCTGAATGATGTTTTAAATTAGGAAAAGGTATAAATAGACCAGAGGAAAAATATGTGATTGAGAAAGGAAAAACAAGGAGTAATCGCAGGGTGAGTGGGTGTCTGGAAGAAGAAGGGGAAATTATTCCCACACAGCAGATTTTACCTATGACCTTGCAAAACCCATGACCAGACTTGTTGCAGATAGACAGGTCAAACAATGGCAGTGACAGAGAGCAGCTGCTGGGGAGGATGCAGATAGTCTAGCAGGTGCCACTGCTGTCACTGTGACACGGTGACATCCTGACAAAGCCTGTATCTCAGTAATGTGTCCTGTGGCACCACAAGATCCTGTGTCTGCCTGAGTGTACCTTTGCTATAGACGGCAGTTTTTTGACAGGTGTTGATTTTATGGTGACTTTGTTCCTTATGTCTTGTTTATGATGGTTGGTGCACCATCTGTTTCTCCCCTCTTTACTTTTTCTTTTGTTTGTAAGATCATAAGCCATATTCAGTGTAAATATGTATGTATACTCTTCTTCTAGTATTTTAAATATTTTGGGGGGTTGATTAGCATAGACCTTAAGTGCCTGCCCTTTCTTTGACCTTCAGACAAATAGCCAGCTTTCGCTCTTATTTACCCTTATTGTAAAACCTAAATAACTCTATTGGATGTAATGCAATTCCACTATATGATGCTATAAATAGCAAGATAATTTAACCGAGAGGCAGGCCACACACCCTTTCCATCTGGCTGTAGGAAAGAGAGATGTGTGGCAGTTCAGAAAGAGTTCTTTGTCACTTTTATGCTGCACAGGGCTCACAGACCCCGTGCTCTTCATGACCACAGACACCACCACGTCAGTGTGATTGCAGAGGTTGCAGGAGGGGAGCTGTTGAAACTGGATGCCAGCTACCTCCTCCATTTTGCTTCAGAGCTTTTTGTTTATCAATTCATGTTCACTTTCAGCTTTAAGTCTACCACATGATGGCTCAGAATGATGGGCACAAGCTCCAGTATTTTGTCTGCCATCCCAATCTTTTTTCATCCTTGTAGTCTGGCTTCTAGGAACATCCTGCCTCCATCTCTTAGTGCAAATACATACTTATTACAAATATCAGTCCCTCTAATGTCTTTGGTGGTAGTTTTCTGAATGAGAACTGCAAGGTAATGCTGGCCCCATTTTCTGGCAGCTTCTGGGAGTGAAATGAGGGGTTGTACTCTAAACAGTCAGAGGATCAGGACTCACACAACTTTACAAGCAACATCAGCAAGTTATTTCTTTGCTGCTCCATGCCTGGGTCATGCCAGTTCCGGTCATCAGAACTGATGTGCTCTACAGAACAGGGAAAGAACAACAAATCTCCTCAAGTTTGTGTTGAGATGAGCGTTTAAAGAATAGGTCGTTCCTTAAGATGTCAGAAATGCTGAAGGACAGAAGTGTCAGTGGCTGTGCTGGGAAGCAGAAAAATCCTTTATGTCAGAGATCAGCAGCCATAACAGCACATTTTTACACTAGAAACTAAACTTGCAGTTACCTTGTTTTATCATAGAAATGGGTGAGGAGAGCACTTGAGAAGTCCTGGGAAGCAAACTGATGTTTGGGAGCATGCACTTCTTGGAGGCCAGTGGTGCTTTCTCATTGACCACAGCAGCTGCAGCACCCCAGCATCAGTGCTTTTGTCTCTTTTACTAATGTTAATAAAAACTGAGAGCCAGATGATAGCAGTTATAACTGATAACCTCCAGATTTAGTAACAGGTTTAATGATAATAATTTTGTTCTTTCTAATGTTCATAGTGCTTTTCAAAACAGTGACATGTCTAACCAAAAGTGTTTTTCCACTATATTAAATTTATCAGCAACTTAATTCAAAAATCTCTTAAACAAATTTATTAAATAGCATAATTCAAGTAAGCAGATATTAAATATACAAGCAGGAACTATTTCTGCACACAATGAATGAAGAAACTCATTAAAGTATATTTTTACTTACTATTTTGTTTATGATTCAAGTTAATTAACTAGCAAAAACATTTTAAACCAAAAATGAACAAAAATTTGCTTGTTTTCATTTTATGGTTTTGATTTTTTTTAAAACTTTTATGTGTACATGAGTTTAAAATACAGTTTGTGTTTTAGAACTCTAGTCCTCCATGGAAGTTGGAAACTACAACATGTATCCTCTAATACTACATCCATTACACAGGCTTTGTGCTAGCTGTCAAAGACCTGTTCCACATAATAAATGGGAAGCAGGAGATTGGAGGATAGTGTCACCAGGGATCTTGCAAGGTTACTCACTAACCATTGTAAATGCATACCCGTAGTTTCACACACAGAGCCCTTGGATAATGTGAAAAATCAGAGCAAACAAACTGCCAGTGCAGGTGATTGCACATGTTGTTAATAGAAGGAGCAGATTACGCTGAAATCCTCTCTTTCTGGTTTCGACAAATCTTCTCTATCCTTCCAGATAATCCATACCATTTTTTCCCTTTCCTTTCCCCATTGAATAATCTTCAGTAGCTCCAAGCTAGATTTCTTTTCTCTGTTCATATAAGTGCAAATTTTTCCTGGCCTGAGTATGGTGACCAGATTTTTATCTGTCCGGGAGAAAGAAGTGGGAAATGACTCAAGGAAGAAATTTAAGTCCTAGAAAGGCAGCAGTTTCAGGGTTTCCCACAAACAGAACATAAGATGACTGAATTAAAGGAAGACATGGTACTCTTTTTCCTCTGGATTTCCGTAACTGGATTTCTCACAAGCCTTTTGATGGGGGTGGGAATGAAATTCTCAAATGACACACCCTTCTCCTTGCATGCCTTTACAGCAATCAGATTACACTGTTAGCTCTGTCTTTACAGGGGGAAAAGCCTAGAAATGTTACATTTGCTCTTCTAATAAGAAGTTATGACTTCAGGATTTCTTTGATACGCCAGACAATGATTACTGGAACTGGCACAACCAGACGTAGTTACTAAAAGAATGTTTAATAATTTATGATAGGTTATTCTTCAAACTTGTGTTAAAGGCATTCAGATTGATTTCTGTTAGGAGAATTCACTGAAACCAGATGTCTTTTCCCTGGTTTACTCTTCTCATATTTCTCTGTTAGGTAGAAAAATAAATGTAATTTGTAATGAAAACCAATCTTCAGCCTTTACTGTATCACTGAACAGAAATTTCTGGCAAATATTTGCACATGGTGTGTCTCCTTATAGAATACATAAGAAGCAGCTACTTTTCCTGCCGTGTTTAATCATCATCATCATGGCTAGGCTTCGTGAACGAAGATTTGGGAAGGGCTCTACCCACATTTGTTACAAGCACGCTGGTGGCTAAAAAGGCCAATATGAGATAGACAAGTCCTGTTGCAAGAGGCACAGCAGAAAGACTCCTTAGGTGGTATCGGCAAGACATGATTCTTTCTGCGTTGTCTACCATGTTTAATACAATGATGAATATTACATTAGTCTCAGAGTAAAAATCAAGAAACCTGTGGTTGAGGCTGGCTTTAACTGTGTGTGTGTGTCTTCAGGTTAAAGTAAGCAAAGAAAGAGCATTACAATACTGCAGGACATAAATGTGTTGTAACTAATACTATCATAGATATATAATATCATACTAATATGTTCTTGTTCTGTAACATGTTGCATATTGTGGTAGTCTTCCTAAAATGATTATGAAATCTTTATAGCAGACACATTTTGTCAGCTGATTCATTTCCATGAATGCAGACACAAAATTTTACTTCATTATAACAAACCTGTTTGAGTAACATAAACTGCGATTATGAGGCCTTCGTGATAATTTTGTGATCTTTACTGAGTGGGAACCAAAGCCCAAGAACAAAAAGGATTACTTGCACAGACTCTGGTGTGATAAATGCCTTTTCATTTGCTCCAGGTTAAATTGTGCATCTAAAATATCGGCGTAAATAGCTTTGCCAAGATCATTTTATGGCCATTGCCCAACAGACATCAGATGGAAGTGTTCAGTAATTTAGACTGTATTTGAATTTTAGTAATTTAGCCTTTGAAAGCTTTCACGTATCTTTCCCATCAGGCTAATAGATTGAAAAGATCTGGATGAATGAGCAATCTAGTTGTGTTAGATGGCTATTGTGCTTTATAGCTGACACTTTTTCTATACTGTTATAGAATAAACCACCAATTTTTACTGTACTAAAAAAAAGAAAAAAAACAAAAAAAAACAAACCAAAAAAAAACCCCCAAACAAACAAACAAAACCACACCAAAACCACCACAGATGATTTACCACTAAATACAAGGCAAATTGATATTTTAAATATGCCTGTATTTAAATATCATGAAGAACCAGGCAAATACCAAAATCAAAATAAAAAATAAGTTGATAGATCATGTACTGCATATGTGTCCTGAAGTGAGGACATTCTTTGCCCTGATGTCTCCAGGCTACCCAAGGCTCTCTTGCCCAATTTTGTTATGTACTGTCTTAGATGATCTCTAAGAGTCTTTGCTCTATCTACTATTGTCTTTCTTAAAGAAAATTCCTGCAAATTCAGGTAAACATCTCTAGTAAGGGACATATATTAAGACAATTCCAGTATTCTCATATTTTATGTGTATTCTATTCTGAAGACAGATATAATTTAAACTTTGAGGCAGAGACAGGCATTGCATAGTGCCATCCACATGTTACCCAGCTAATTGTTTACTTTGTTTGTGTACATGTTTAGTGAGATTTTAAATACCTGTAAAACTGGAAGCAATTTTAAAAATAAACTTGTAATAGAAGGGGTCAGTCAATGAGTCCTAACTGTGTTTCTTTTTTAGTTTTGATTTACATTAATGTATGCATTACCTGTAAGGGAATTAATTCAAAGAATAAACTCCAACTGTAGCACTACCTTCACATAGTACTAATGAGAATATGCATGGAGCCATTCACTTGTGCAGCAGAGCAGTGCCAGCAGTTTAGTGTAGCTGGAAAATACTCAAAAAAACCTAATTGAGAAAATAAAGACTAAAATAAAACTCACAAAGAAGAATGTGAGCATTATATATATATATATGTATGTATGTATATATAAACACACACAACAGATAATTGAAATACCTTTTACAGTTACAGTGATCATCACAAAAACATATTTTTAGATTCCTCCCCAATTATGGCAATTCTCATAGAATAATTGTATTTGATATGGAATGATGATCTTTTAATGTTTATCTTCAAATAACTGATGACTCAATATGGATACTATGATTGCAAAAACTCCTTTAAGTTGCTAAAGCAAGTATAATGTTATCAGGAGAAAGCTAAACCAAAATGTGTTGTGTGTCTTTTAAAAAAGAGACTAATCACTAAATCAGTAGAATTCTCTCTTTAAAACAACAGATAATAGAAAATTGATTCATATTTTTTGATTTTTTTAATTTGTACTACGCAGGCAACAGCAGTTCTTTAAAGGAATGCATCTCTATAACACACAAATCTTCTGGAAGTCTTTTCATACATGGGTCTTTTTCTCTATATCTACACATACATATATGTATATATATGTATTTATATGTACACACACACGTGTTTTTATTGTGTTTGATGTTTTCCAGCTTTTAAATAGCAGTGCAATCTCAGCCTAGAGGGAAGACATGTATATTGTATACTTTAACCAAACATAAATGCTAGGAAATGTCCTCCTGCCAAGTTGGCATCAATCAGTGCAACAGTGTAATCATGTGTACTTAATCATAGGTAAAAAATACTGAAACAGTGAAGAAAATCTCTTCCTTAAGCATTTTATTATCTGAAAGCTTAAGTGGACATCCAATGATGCAGGGTAATAGCATAAAGCATCATTATCTTGTTATTATATTCAGGCTTGAATGACACTGAATAAGCTGAATTTGTCTGATAAAAAAATGCATATTATTAAATTCGATATGTTCTAATATAATTACCGTGTTATCCATCATATAGCACTTAATCTTCTATTTCATGAAACAAAAAAAAAATCAGTCTGTCACAGAATGGTTCACGCAACTGAAAAACCCTCCTTCTAGTGTGATAATGAGAGAAAGAAAGATGTGGATATGTGATCCAGATGGAAACCGTTGCAATGAAGTTTTCATTTTGGATGGCTGTGTGTTTGAGGTCCATTTTCCTTTCACCCTATAACCTTGATAAACCCTCAGCACAGCTGTATACTGTGCATAGAAGGCAAGGGAACACCTGGGCAAAAAATCATGAGAACTTCATTAATTTCTGCGGAGCTGGACTGTGCCAGTACTCAAACCTAGAGACATATAAATAATTTCAAATTAGGAACCAGTGAACTGATTTGTTATTGCATAATCTTGATCTGTGCCAGATGAATATGAAATTCATAAACTGTAATTTTATATCAGGCTTGGTACTTGTATTAAAATGAGAAGTACTGATAATGTGTGATGACTTACATCTTACTTCTACTTCAAAAACCTATTTAATCACATCACTGTCTTAAATGGATGAGCATCTTTCCATAACTTATACATCTGGTGAATTAACATTAACTGAGTGTTGCAGTACACTGCTATCTTAATCCAAAAAATTCATTATCCAACATCTGCTTTAGAAGGCAGCTTGCGATATAACAGGTGACAACTAGTTTCCATAGTTTCCACTGGAGTAATATATTGTATTTTCCCCATCAGCACTCACTGCTGAATAGCAAACAAATCACGGAGCTAAACAATAACCAAAGAAGATGAACTAAAAAGATACTGCTTTTGCAGATAATTAAGCTATTGTGTCAGATTTCAGCAATGAGAAACAAAACCAGTGTCATTACAGGAGAAAAATGAATCTAACCTCTCTCAGATTATTGTGAAAATCATGTTCTAGCACTATTTTTGTCCTAGATATATTAGCCTGCAGGCTCAGAGCATTGCCTTTATGCTTAGATACAAGCTATTTGTTGAATTTTATGCCGAAAACATTGCACGTATTTCTTCTTTTCTAGTTTTACACCCTGAAGTTTTCCTGTAAAGCAGGATTCTAGCCCTTGATTGCTATAGAACAACTCAATTTCACATTAATAAAACCACAAACTATTTGGCAGTACAGAGGATCAATGCACACATTTATATATCAACTGACAGAGTAGAGATACAGTTGGAATACATATAACTTGGGGAATGAAAAAGCGAAATCCAAGGATTTTGTTCCCAGGAAACAAATTGCATCATCCAGTGCTGAATATTTTTATTGTTTGATTTTTAAATTGTGTTCATTAAGCATATGAGTTAACTTAGGGTTTCTTAGATTTTGTATGCCATGGAACAGAACTGTTCATGAAACTCCCTCAATATAATTAAAAGCTGTAAAAATTAAGAGGTGAAACTAAGTTCACATTTAAAATCTTGCCTTTAATTGCAGACAGACCTGCTCGTCTGTGCAAATATTTCTCTGGCTGCCAGTGGCATATGCCAAATACACCTTTCAAAAATTTATATGCTACTACCATGACTCATCAACATTTCTACATTTGAAATGGCTGTTTGAACTGAAGGAAAAAAAGCTTCAGAGAGACTTTTCCTTTTATTGGTATAGTTTAGCAAAACACCTGCACTCAGTCAAAAAGTTTGATAGTTTAACTTATGACTGTGTATAAAAACAGTTAGGAGAAGAACATGTTGAAAAATGCAAATGCGTTTTCAGAGCAATGAACATTAGTTCCTTGCAAAATCTGTGATTGTGAATATAAGATGAGTACAAATACAGGCACACACAATTGCACATGGAACAAGCAGATTTACAACTCTTTACAAATAGAGTTTTTGGTGTTTTCAGTCTTTTATGGCTGCATGACAATGTGCTTTCATAACATGTCTGTAAATGCAGGCTGTCTTAATAAACTACAACATGGTGATAAACCGTAGCAACTCTTAGCTGGCCATTTTCTACTGTGTCGATCTGAAACTTGCACGGCAAGAAAATCTCAGACCTAAAAGAAAGAGAACTACTATGAAGATTAAATTACATCTTAAAGGTTGTAGGTGTGATGCTGTGAATGCAAATTAATTTACATTTGCAGGAGAGTGCAAAGACAGCTGAACAGACTCTTTTTTAATACTTCAGCCCACATTCCGAGAGTATTGGATTCAGCATAAGAAATGAGTTATTCAGTTGTAGAGTTTTGTATGTGTTATACTAGTATGAACCTGAAACTTTTTATTAAACCATCAAATAATTTATAACATAGGGTTTCCTTTGACAGAATAACAGAGTGGTTGAACCGGTCCAACCCCCTCCAGGTCTCCCAGACTGTGTCCAGACAGCTCTTGAATATCTCCAAAGATGGAGATTCCACAACCTCTCTGAGCAACCTGTGCTATTGTTCAGTCATCCTCACAGGAAAAAAAAAAAAAGGAAAAAAAAAGACTATTTTGCATGATCAGGTTGAATTTCATATGTTTTATTTTGCAGCTGTTTCCTCTTGTTTTATCAGTGGACACTACTGAGTAGAGTCTGGCTCCCTCTTCTTCATTCCCTCCTTCAGATATTTATGCACATTGATGAGATTCCCTTTAGTCTTCTGCTCTCCAGGCTGAACGGTCCCAACTCTCATAGCCTAGTCTCATAGGAAAGATGCCTCAGTCCCTTAATCATCTCAGTGGTCCTATGACAGACTTGCTCCAGTAGGTCCATATCTTTTTTATACTTGGAAGCCCAGCACTGGACACAGATGTTGCCTCGCCAGTGCTAAGTAGACAAGAATAATCACCTTCCTTGGCCTTCTGGCAGTGCTCTTCCTAATGCAATCCAAGATGCCATTGCCCCAAGGGCACTTTGCTGGTACCTGGAAGGCTTGTTGTTCACCAGAACCCCAAGGTCTTTTTCTGTAAAGCTTCAGAAAACTGCTTTCAGGCCACTGAACCTCCAGCGTGTGCTGGTGCCTGTGTTATTCCTCCCCAGGTGTAGGACTTTGCACTTCTTGTTTAAATTCATGAGATTCCTCTTTGCCCATTTCTCAGCTCTCAAGAGCTCTCTGAATGGTGGCACAACCTTCTGGTGTATCAGCCACTCTTCCCGGGTCTGTGTCAACTGAACTTGCTGAGGGAGTACTCTATTCCATCATCTAGGTTGTAAGTAGAGATGTTGAACAATATTGGACCCAGCACTGACCCCTGGAGTACAGCACTAATGACAGGCCTCCTTCTGAACTTTGGGGCATTGATCACAATCCCTGGGCCCAGTCCTGGGCCCTTGAAAATACAAGTTCATCTGCTGATATGTTTCAAAAAATTATTTTCTACTTACAAATACTCATCAGTGCTTGATAATCTGGTGTCTTAGTAGGGTTTTGAGGCTTTAGGTATTTTTTTTGTGATGCGTGAAAATTCTGTTTTCCGAGTCTTAAAAAACCAAAAATGTTAGTAGGAGTTAGTTAGGAAGAAAGAAGTGTTTTTTTCCAAAAACAGAAAACAGAATTACAGTTCTGTGAATGATATTTGGGCAAATAAAAAATTCAGAAATTACAGGATGCAAAGAGACCCAGTAGGATACAGAAGAAATATTCTAATAAGTCATGGTTGAGTCTTCAACCAATCCCTGAGCCCCCCTCAGATGTTTTGGTTTAAAAAAAGATAGGGAAGAAGGGCAACATTTTCACATTACTGTGTAAAAAATGAGTTGATGGTGGATTGCGTTGCATTCTTTAGCACATGCATCTTGTTTCTGGATATTTTAAGTTGGTGTTGGGAAATGGCCCTAAAGGGGCAAAGGAAAGATTGCTTTGCTGATAGGGCAAAACCTGGAGAAATGTGAAGTACTCTGGTTTGTACAGTATACCTGGCAGTGTTTGAAAAACTACTGGATAGGTTTCTGTGGTGTATCCTTAATTTCTTTGAATCCGGGTTTATGCATGAATGTTTAACAAGAACTGATGTTTCTCTCAGATGCTTAATCTCTGCTAATCTGAAATGAATCTAAATGAAGACAGTAAGTGAGGTGAAATTTCCACTTAAAACAAGAAGACCTGATGCACTCATCAGACAGTTGCAGAAATGTGGCACTTGTAAGGTTCTGCTTGTATTAAGAAAGACTTGTTTGTAGGTATTCCAGTATTGAAGAAACTATGGGATATGCTCAATAAGAGAGACTAATATATTGGTCAGTAATTTATACTGTAGTGTTTAAAAAAAGATTCTTCTAACAGCTCTCTCAGCCTAGTCATGCTTCAAAACCCTTTTCAGAGGATATAGATGATAGTCCTTACTAGTCTGGAATCACTGTATATTTCAGGAGCATAAAAGATATTCAAGGGGAGCAGTGTATTACAGCAGAGTCCAGAGTTTGCAGAGAAAAGGTAGAACCACTTGAAAATAAATAAATTAATTACAGATTTGCTTTTGTTTTGCTCTGCTTCCTTATAGAGAAGGAAGTGTAGGATTGGGATGGACTTGCTTTTGGGGTTGTTGATATTGAAGAATCCTGGGACAGAACTTGCCAAATATTTCAAAATAAAAATAAATTCACAGTCATACAGTTGGCACAAACATGGTAATGGTGATTGTCTAGAGAGCATTTTTTGGAAGTTAGTTGCAATTTCTTCCTTTAGCAGAGACAAAGCAGTGGATGCTCAATGGAAGGAGCACAGGCAAGAATCTGATATCTATCTTCTCATTATTGTCATGTGCAGAAAAATAGAGCTAATGGTTTATCTGCTGGTGAACAGACCTACAGGATTGGGAGCAGTTAAAATTTTCCAGTTTTTGTACCCTGAAATCACCAAGTTGAGTGATAGAAAAATCTCTGGGTTTTTAACAGCAGTATGAGGTTTGATAATTCTCAGAATGCCTTAGTGAGGCTCTGGGAAAGCCTGGACATCAAAATTTCACGTTAAGACAGAAATTTTCAACCCAGGTGATTTATAGGAGGTTTTAGGAGTCCAGAAGAATCTTGAGGCTTTTACCCAATCCACTTAGCCTGAGCAGTGGTGAGTGTAAATAACTAGAGGTTAGTCAGATCTGCCCAGATCAGTGACTTTGACCTCATAAACCCCAGGTCTGTAAAACTTAAGTTCAATAAAATAATCTACCTTTGTTGCTGAGTAGGATTAGTTGCAGCCTCTGGAAGCTGAGAATATTCAGCACCTCGAGGTGTGATGAAGTCATATATATTTGCCTTGGCTTGCTATGCTGAATTTAAATGAATAATGAGACATTGATATCCAGTACCTGTCCAGATGAATCATTAACACAAATGGCAGTAAAAAATTATTTAAATTAAATATGTTTTGGTTTTAATTAAATATATTTCAGTTAAAATAATTGATCATTTGAATTATGAGAAAGAAGAAATAAACTAGTCTCAGTTAATTCCATTTATAGCACTCTTTCCTTCAACAAAACAACAGTGATGAAGTTACTGTTATTTCTTTGGTGTCCACTCATATTTTCTATGATGAAGTGAATTATTTTATTGAAAGACAACGTATTTAGTTGTCCAAAACTTGACTTGACACATTTCATTAAATTTAGAACATTTTACTTGAATTGAATGGAAAACCAGAAGGAATGTGTAACATGTATTTCCATGCTTCTAAAATCAATACTGTAGAACTGGGTTAATTATGCTTAAATAATAACTTGGAACAAATGGGTTCACAATCACTTGTATTCAGTTCCAAATAATTCAACTGTAAGTTTGTGTAATTTTTTTGTTGAGAAAACATGTAATGTAAGGTGACAGCTATGTACTGATATTTAGATGTTAAGATTGCAGGGCTCTGGGTGCCTGGTTTGGGTGTGTTGGTTGGGTGTGTACGTGTAGGGTAACTGCCCTAAGTCCTGAATGCAGGTGGAGTCCGTGGCTCTCACACATGGACTCTGAACCAATGTCCAACATTTGTACTGAATGGGAAACTTGCTTAGCAAATTCACATTATGTGGCACTTGGCTAACAGCTCCCAGGATCCTCTTTCCAAATGGAATTAGTGAGTCCACTTTTAAGGTGGCACTGAACTTAGCAAAGTACTGCAGAGCATATGAGTTGTGCTTACTTATATAACACCTCCTCAATCTGACCTTGTATTTCTAGGATAAAAAAGAAAAGATCACTCTCATTTCCTAATTATTCAACCCTATTTTCACTATCTCAATTCAGAATGAAACTTTAAGAAAGGAAATTTATGGCCAGGATAATGTTAGCCACATTAGTCATCAATAATATTGACTTTGGAACCAGTCCTCAATATATGCTGTATTTTAAATACCTATATTTGCTTTCACGCTAATTTAGTAAACAATTATGGAAAGTTTTTGCTTTAGCTATTTAGGAAAGACTGAAGAATTTTGTTCTAATGTAAAAGAGCGATTTATATTTGGCTTTGAAAAAGTTCTGTGAGTATTCCTTTCATCCAGTTCTCATGTGAGCGTTTTCTTCTATAACATAAGAAAAAGAAAATAATTTCATCTCTGTGAATAAAAAGGACAGTAAATTAATAATTCCCTTCTTATGGATTTCTGACTCATAGCACAGAATTGAATTTATTTAGGTGTTTCTTTGATAAGGGTCCAGGTTAATATCTTCAAAGAGACCTAGACATTTTGAAACAGTTCGGTGATGAGCATTCATAATAAGCAGGGAGGACAACCATATATATCCTTATATGCCATTATTTAAATATTATAAATACTATATTAATATTATAAAATATAAATATTATTAAAAATTAAAACAAATGTAAAAATGTTTGCAGGTGCAAAAGCCCCTCTTTTCCCCTTTTAGTGTCATGTTTAATTCCTGATTACATTGCTTGGAAATTATAGAAAAGTATTGAATTCTGTTTCTTTCTTTTATTACAGGAAATATGTTCAGATATCAGAAAGTTGGAGTTTAATCTTCAATGCTAAGATTATCATCATGAAACTCTGTAAAAGTTTAGATTAAATTCTATCGTGTTGCATTTCAAGAAAAATAAACCAGTTTATAAGGAAATACACTGGTGGACTTCAGAGTCAGAGTTGAATAAGTTATGTGCTAATGAATCTAGGGAATATGATAGTTAAGTCTGACTTTTTTTTAATGCCATTTGCTTCTCTCAGTATACCTGAGATTTTCCTCTTTAGAATACAGTTTGCTTCTCTGTCCAGTGAATATCATCAAGGTTACCTGATGTATATTTGGAGCAACACTTGAGTGAATGCAGAAGGTGGGATGAAATACAGACGCTCATATACTAAATGGAATATCTTGCGATAAATGCAGGTGTTTAAAATTGGATTTTCTATTTCTGGATGCTGTTTAAAAATACATTTTTTACCTGTAAGTTTCCTGGCAGCATTCCACATAATGGCCTACATCTCACCCTCTGCCACACTGCCACTCCTTGGATTAATAGCTGGGCTTGATCTGGGTCTTGTTGCTTCTGTTCAGATATTTTCAATGAGAGGTCCTTCAGCTGTGGAACTTATTTTACTTTTCTCCTCGAGCCTATATAGTTTGTGTTTTATCTGAAGTTGATCTTCTTGTGCAGCCACCTTGAAAGTGATACATTAGGTGGAGCAGCCATGAAGAAGTGTAAGAAGCTGGAAGACTTCTTGCTACCTGGTAATAAGTAGGAATTAGAGGCTATTCTGTTAACAAGGGGAAAAAAGTGGTAATTTTGTTAAAGTATCTGAAATCTTCTTTAATGCATGCTACAGAGAAGGAAAGGAGATATTATAAATATAGATGCCATATCTCCTGGTGGATCTTATTTAAAGGGTTTATGCATTAACAAAATAAAATATATTCAAATTAAAAAACAAATACAGAACTGATAATATTTTAATCATGTTATATATTAAATTGTTTAGCTAAAAACTCTGACAATACTTTAACCTAAATCTGAGTGCATTAATTACTTATTCAGTTTTATACACTTCATTCCTAATCTTTGATGCACCATGTACTTTAAAAAGAGAAGAGAGACACCTGGGAGTGAATATATCTATACTTTGTACAAGGTCTAAGCTTTTTTTTGTAAATTATTTTCTACCTCTTTTTACTGCTTGTCATTTCCTTAATCATCTCTCCTTTTGTCTCAAATCTCATTCTGAAAAGATCAAACCTAAAACATCTTATACCTGATACATACCTGCCTAATGGATTATTAAATCAGCTGTTTTAAACCTACATTCTTGAGAAAGTACGTTTTGCTAATTTGTTGAGCTTGCCATTTGTTTTGGTTTTACCACTTCTGTGGTAAGGCATAAATACTGCTCTATACAAATGATTTTAGTATTTCTAGCTTTTGTGGCAACTCTGGGGTTCAATAGCAGCATCTTTTCACTGTCTTTTCCTCATGCTTGTTGAATTTAGTATGAAGAGGGGGACCCTCGCATACCTACTTGTTCTTCTGTGATTGTCCTCTGTACCATTACCCTGGCTATCCATAAATCTGTCAACAATGAAACTAATTTAGATTATAGCAGTACAAACAAAGCAGATTTAAAATATCTTTGATTCCAGCAGTGAAAATTGCTCTTGTATTTTTACAGTGCTATTACAGACCATCTTCCCAGCATGTTTCATTTTTTTCCTTACTATGCAAGAAAGTCTTGGCTCTGGGTTGGATGTTTAGTTTGGGTTAGTCAGATTGCTGTGTAGAAGGAGTGCAGGAGAAATACAGATGCAGTGTTTTCTGCCTTGATCTCTGACAAGAGAAAACGCCGAGGCACTGCTGCCTTCCAAAGCTAAGCCCTCATGGCAACCTGAGATTCCTGGAAGGAGTTTTTGTCTTCATCCTTTTTCTTGCTGTCAGTCCAGCTTTGTCCCAGTCTGTGCCACCAGTTTGTTCTCTGGCAAGCAGCTGTGCTAGGTAGTAATGCTGCTGGTGCTGGTGCAGTGCCATCAGGAGAGGAGACAGTGCTGCTTCAGTCAAGAGCATGTTTATTCTGAGCCTACAAAAAAACTTTCCAGACACAGACTGGATAATCAATAAACTGGATAATCAAAGGGAGATTCAGGGTTCCTAAAGGGACCCACAGAACCTGGGTTAGTCTGGAGAAATCCTTTTTCTAGAAAAATGGACAACCAAACACACAGGTCATGCTACCACCCCCACAACTCTGTTGAGAGACAGTGCTTGCTGTGACAAATCACCCTTCTGCCAGCTTCTGCTCTCAGAATGGTACAGCAGTTATGTGCTGACATAATTTAAGATATTCTCTATCTCCTGACGTAGAATCAGACTGTGGTTTTTAATAGATTTCAGTATATGCTAGTAGCACTATTAAGAACATTTCTGTTCTGCATCTGTAAAATAAATTTAGTACTTGCCAAGACAGTCCTTACTTCAAAGACAGCTCATGTTATCTTTACTCTGTAATGCAATAAGTAAAAAAAAACCCACTAAAATTTCTTTAAAAATTAATTCCTGTGTCATGTATCAAGTTCAGTCCAGTGTACTGTGCGCTATCAACTTGTACAGATTATCACCTAGTGGCATTTTTTAAAGTTCTAAAGTGATTCAGAAACCATAAAAGAAAGGGCACTCCCCAAACCTGTAGTAAGATATTTTCTTGCACGGACTTCTCATCCTTCATTGCTCTTTCCAGTCTCCTCAGGACAAGCAGCATCTTTTGTTTATTATGCCACATGAGACCGAGAGAGTATAGCAGTAGCCAGGCTGGACGAGACAGACACACTAAACAAGAGTAAACGTGTCTGAATTTTGCTGGCTGCTGTTGTTGTCCCTGTTGTCCATGACTGGGGGTCTGTAAACCTACAGCAGTAGATAGCAGGAGGCAGTCTGGGTGGCAATTCCACCTGGCATAGCTGGAATAAAAAAGGATGCATAGATGCTATGTATAGCTTGTTACTTTTGTTGGCTTTAATGTAGACTATAGTAGATGGTTACTCCAACCTTAATAGCAGTTAGTGATCTCAGTAGTAGCAGAGCTTCCACAAACAACTGGAGAAGAACAGTGGCAGTCCTACACCTCTCCTTGCCTCTGAAGCAACTGGGTTTTCCCAGAGGAAGACCAGCCATATCATATTCCTTCCTTCCTAGTCGCCAGTGTAAACATCCAGTGCAAATCCATAACAATTTCTTTAGGATTAGGTGGCTACGCCACCCTTCCTGCAGCCTGCTATATGCCCTCTGTTCATATTATCAATTCCCTTATATGTCTCCTTCAAGTGGCAACTGTAAATAAGCGCAAGTCTCTGACATCCAGGACTCACTTGGAATTAAATTCAGGGATAGGGAGCTACCAGCTAACTGACTTCTGTGGCAGCATAGCTGTCATTTGAATGAATTATAGACCACAGTATCTATTTGTCTGGGGGCTTGTGAGCAAGAGGGGTGGAAAAATTGGGGTAAATGGCTGAAATTTAATACAGATTTCTGCAAGTTTTTCAAACACCATGCACCCATCTTCAGTGTGGTTATTTTGTGTGGCTAACAGCGTTTCCATGTAAACTGAAATAATCTTCTGTTGAAAGGTCTCTTTAGTATGAAAAAACAAAATTTAAATTGATTATACAATTAGATGAGGCATATTTTGCTCTGTTCTATCAAAGACTAAAATATCTGGGTCGAAGTTTCATAGCAGTTGCCTGTGTACAATTTACACCCTGGGATTGGCAGCTTCTCTTCAGATGCCGAGGAGCAAGACATTCCCCCTCCCTTCCACACTGCTTGTAGAGTGCGGTGCCCCATGCTGATGATGCCAGGCAGATTTAATTGTGCATGCTCAAAGAGAAAAATGACATCCACGCTTGGGTGAGTGCTCTCTGTGGCAAGCTGACAAATCCCCCAGCTGTCAACTAACCTCAAAGGCAAGTGTACGTGGCTCTAGCTTATGTCTGCTTGCATTCTGCCCATAGGCATTTAGAAGATGAAACTCATATTGGCTGCAACACATTCAGACCGCTACTGAGAGAAATGCATGGTCTATTTTATGTGTTTCAATCTTTAAGGGTGATCCACACAATTAAGGTTTATTTTTCAGGCAGATTATAAGCGAGTAAAGACAGCAATTTTTTGCATATGTGGCAAGTGAAAGTGCAAAACGTTTATGGCTATGGATCTGGCTAAGTTGCTGATTGCTTAGAGAAAATAATTTCTTTCTGAGGCTCAGATGGATTTATATTTATGTTTTTATGTATTTATTGGGTTACTGTTTGCCAGAGAACTGCATGCACACAAAATGGCCTTACTTAAGTGCCAATATACATGGGCAAATGCAAAGAGGCATGTGTTGCTCATGTAGTATTGGAGTCATTCTGGCAGAAGCATTGTCACTTGTGGTGCACTGCAGGCTGTCCATCTAAACCCATCATTACCTGGCACGTATGCTCTAGTGAAATAACCAGATCAATCTGCAAATGGGCAAAAAGCCATCTTAACAGATGGCTTTGATTGTAGGTAACCAGGAAACCATGCATATACATTAAACATGGGTTCAGAGAGTGTGGGCCTTATCTAGGAACATCAAAACAGCTGCTGGTTTTGAGCTCCACTGTATACTGTTGAGAACATGTGGCATACCCATCAGACACCCATGTAGGGTGGGCTAGAGCCAGTTCCCACAGTTCTGATGAACTTTGTAGGAATTGCGTGGTTGGGAGTGGTCTCGGATCAGATGAATCTCTTGTTTTGCAATTAACTTTGAATTAGTATTAAACAGACAAAGGATGAAGTTTGAAGGTGCAGATCATAGAATCATAGAATGGCTAGGGTTGGAAAGGACCTTAAAGATCATCTAGTTCCCACTCTCCTGCCGTGGACACCTTCCACTAGATCAGATTGCTCAAAGACCCATCCGGCCTGTGCTTGAATACTTCCACGGATGGGGCATCTGCAGTTTCTCTAGGCAACCTCTTGGAGTGTCACACTGCCCTCGCAGTAAAGAATTTCTTACTAATTTCTAATCTAATCTACATCTTTCTTTGAAGCTACTCCCCCTTGTCCTGTCACTACATGACCTTCTAAAAGGTCTCTCCATCTTTCTTGCAGCCTGCCTTCAGGTACTGGAATGATGCAATCAGGTCACCCTGAAGCCTTCTCTTTTCCATGCTGAACAGTTCTCTCAGCCATTCCTCATACAGAGGTGTTCCATCCCTCTAATTAACTTGGTGGCCTCCTCTGGACTCACTCCAACAGGTTGATGTCCTTCGTGTACTGGGTACCCCAGAGCTGGATGCAGCACTCCGAGTGGGGTCCCACCAGAGCAGATTAGGACAGAATCACTTCCCTTGACCTGCTGCCCGTGCTGCTTTTGATGCAGCCCAGGATACAATTGGCCTTCTGGGCTGCAAGTGCACATTGCTGGCTCATGTCCAGTCTCTCATCCACCAGCACCCCAAGTCCTTCTCAGCAGGGCTTCTCTCAATCTGTTCCACCCCCAGTCTATATTAACACCGGAGGTTGCCCTGATCCAGGTGCAGCACCTAATTTGCATGCCCACCTGTCGCCCAAATTTTGGGTGATGAAGAGGGCTATCCCATCTATCTGGCACAATTGTTGTAAGTTTCCTAACTAGAGACTAATAGAGAAATGCTATGGATATGTGGTGAAAAGGTCTGATATGTTTATATTGAATGCTTTGGGAGTCTTAGAACAGGGTCTCAAAATGTAAAGAAATAACAGGAAAGGCCAAATATCTCGTCAACTCAGGAATTAGTTCATCAAACTCTTCTGGTACTGAGCAGCCAGTGCTATTCTTTTTTGTAACAGCCTGAAATTAAAGCACTCAATTAAAAAGTGGGAATTCTGGGATTCTTGGCCTTTTCAGTATACTAAACTGCAGATCCTGACTCCATGAGTCCAGATGAGTGGTTCTCACCATGCTTTGAAGCTGAATTATAGTATAGTTCACCTTTGTAGGGCCACAGAGAACACAACAAAACAGGGACTCCAGGAATTCCTCACCACCAGTTATTTTCACAGTCTTGGTGCTTCCCCATATACACAAGAGAGCATATGGACAGTGTCTCTTTCAGTGTCCAAAATCAGTACGCATCTGAAAAACAAATCAAACCAAAACAAAACAAAAAAAAATCAAAAACAAAAGGGCCATGTTCCCATCACCTAGCTCTACCTAAAATTCACTGGGTCTTGTGTCCCATTGTCTGGCTGTGAGTTTTCTGAAGCAGGTGCTTAATGGAAATTTTGGGCTAATTGGAATTTAAGGTGCCTGAAAATAGCTCAAAGGCAGCACTTTAACAGTTATAAAGAAAATAACTCCAAGCAAAGGGGTTTTTTTTTACTTCTTTTTTATTCAGTTAAAATCAAGGAATTTGATGACTCAGATACGAGGTGTTAATATGTAGTTGTTTGTAAAATTAAGATAGCCATAAATCTGTCCTAGTAGTAGCAACACTACATGGAGAGTAGCCAATGGCTCTTCACATGATACATGGCTAGCTTAACTATGTGAGGAATGTGTATATGCTATAAAATGTCACCTGTGTAAGGGACCAAACAAGCCCTATTCATACTTCACAATTGTCAGTGTGAAGAATCGTATTATCATTTTAGATTTGATATGTATAACTGCATTCTTAAGGTAGTTTCCATTTAACCTAAATTACTTTCTCCCTAACTATCTGGTGAGAATGAAATTCAGCTGCCCTAGATAAGAGTAATGGTATTTATTAATAGAATTATAATAGAACTTAAATGTGCAGAGTACATCAGGACAGGAGATCACAGTCCTTAAGGGATTGATTTATCCTTGACTTCTATGAGCCTTTGTTATGGTAATGATAGATATATATTCCCAAAATCCATTTAGTTTGTCTATGCCTTACCCTTTGATTTCTTTATTAACTCTCCTCCCTTGTCAATACAATGTTTTTGTTAATTCAGATCAGGTTTTGCAGCTTGCGTCATACTTTGCTATTTTTTTACCAAAATGGTTTATTGAGTTATCTTGCAGCTTACAGGCTTTCCCCTCTCTGCTGCACCTCCTGCCACTGCTGCCAGAAGGGCCTGTGGGTGAGCTGCCACCATTCAGACTCTGACCAACCTAATTAATCACTCCTAACCTTTGCTAATAAACATAATTTTGGTAATTTAGGGTAAACGTATTGATGTACTCTAGAATACTAAAAGTTATATCTAAATATGTCATTTGGGATTTTAGGCATTTACATAAATATTAAAATTTATGGTTGCCCTGGGTGCTACTGACTTTGCTGAAATTGTAAATCCTTGGTATTTCTAAAGTCAAGATGTGTGTTTGGGTGAACAGTCATGGGAATGGGTGGTTAGCTCACCGTGTTTGTAAATACTGACCACCATGATACAGTCAATGGCACCCTTCACATCATCAGTAAATGGAAAAGCTGTTTAAAGGTAATAATGTTTTTAAGGATATAAACAAGAACAAAACATCAGCTGTAAAATAGCTATAAGACTATTAGAGAACTATAAGAAAAGCTATAAAGTACAGAACATTTCTCATGAGCTTATTTTAATATAAGAAGTAGGGTGGGTTTTTTCTGAAACACAATATGCTACTGCAGTGTGTAGCTACTTCCTCATGCTTTCTTCAGTATAGGTATGTCTTGCAACACGTGCTCTTTCTTGGGACTAGATCTATATGAAACATCAATAACATAATTTTGCTGCTGTGCTAGGCTCTGAACTCAACCACAGTTAAATAGATACTCTGTAGCTATACTCATAGCAGTTATGAAAGATTAATTCAGTGTTATGTTTCTGTTTAATGAAAGAGTTGAAATTAGCATTTCTGCTAATTTCAGGTTTAAGGTTTAGAAATTATGATCCTAATTATTCTTTTTAAGGGGAGCATAAGATAAATTATTTATATAGAATTATTTTTTTTTAATTGAAGTCTTTCTCTTTCAAGATATCTGTCCCAGCATCTTCCGTGTTCTTTGTTGTCTTTATCTTGCCATTTCAAAATACATTGTACATATTTCTTCATTGGACATGCAGTAAAATAACCTGTACTCTAAATAACCTATTATGCCATTGCATAATAGCATGGTGAAGATTTCCAGATCTTGTTGTGTATTATAAATTTAATTTGGATTTTCTGTTTCGTCAATACTATGATTTTAAATTATATTTTTACCTGAGGAAGGAATAGCAGCTTTGAGGCAATTTCTGGTAGAATCCATTTATACAGCAATATTCCAAAGGAGAGATTAACACAACAACACAGTAACTCCAGTTTCTGTCCCTTGCAGGTCCTTTCTCTTTATTTTTTTTTCTGCCTACTTCTTACTCAGTCAAAATGTACCTGCATTATTAATGAAGTTCAGTCCCAGCACTGGTGTGGAATCTGAAGGGTAAACTCAAACAACAAGTTTGAAGTCCTAATCCTTGGAAACCCAATGTGAATAACAGATGATATTAAGCAGGGCGCAGTAGATAGTACGTGGTCCAACAATTCTGCAAATGTGATTTCATTGGTTCTATCTGTGTTTTTCCCTCTATGTTTTACAGAGCACATTGACTTAGGAAGATGTCTTTGCTTATTACCATTAACATTAGAATGATAGAAAAATGTGCAAAAAGATTTGGGGATGGTGCAAACTGAAAGCCATTATGTACTTTATTAGAAAATTAGGGATTTGGTTTTAATTATGGTTGTGCTGCAATTATCACAAACTATATTGTATAAATGGGGCTCTTTTCTGAATTTCATTAATAGTTTTTACTCCAGTTACACTCTCTAGAAAAGAACAAGTAAGACCACAGTTCCATCTCCCTGTTGGCTTGGTTTTTAACTTGGCTAAAAGAGGTGTCACTTGTAATGTGCCCTGGACGGTCACTCACCCAAGAAGTAGCATTTTCAGACCCTTACATGACAGCCAATGGCACTTGCCTGTGGAAAGATGGAAGGACTGAAGGGCTGAAATTCATTCTGTTTTGAAGCAGTGGTTATGCTGCCAGCAAGCTGGCTACTGCAGTGGATTCTTAGTACTGTGATCAGCCTGCAAAGAGCTGAATACAAATGAAGGAAGCTAAAGAAAAAGGAACTTCTGACTGAGACAAAGGTTGTAAAATAAGTAAAAATTCCTCATTATGTATTATAGTGGATGAAACACTCCATAGACATAGAAACATTCCATAGAGAGGAACAGCTTCTCGTTCAGAAGCCCTGGTCCTTATGGGGGACTTCAAACTCCCTGATATCTGTTGGAGGGACAACAGGCAGGGCACATTGGTTCCTGGAATGCATTGAGGATAGCTTCCTTTTTCAAATGCTAGAGGGGCCATTAGGGAGAGACGCTATGCTGGACCTTGTCCTCAACAACAAGGAGGGGCTGTGGGGAATGTGAAGCTCCAGGACAGCCTTGGCTGCAGTGACCATGAAATAGTAGAGTTCAAGATCTTGCTCCTTAGGGCAGCAAGGAGGATGCACAGCAAGCTCTACCCTGGACTTGAGAAGAGCAGACTTTGGCCTCTTCAGGAAGCTACTTGGTGGGATAGAGACCTGGAGGGCCAGGGGCCCAAGAGAGCTGATTAATTTCAAGGATCTCCTCTTCCAAACATGCATTCCAAGAAGAAGTCAACAAGGTGTCTGTAGGAGCAGCTAAACAAGACAACACCAGCCATCTGGATGATAGAAGAAAAAGAAAATATTAAAGCAAAAATATTATGGTCCTGAGAGAGCCAGAGCTAAGATTAGTATGTATGGGAAAAGAATCGCAAGGTCAAACTGGAAAGCCACTTGAAGCATGATTGTTCTTCGTGGCCGAAGGCAGCCACAAGAGTGGCTCTATGGTGTGTGTGCAGATAAGTAACATCTTCCTGGCTCAGATCCAGGGTCGGTAGAGAGTCTGTAAATAGATATGGAGTAATAAAGTTACAAGAGAATTCTTCCTGGACAAAACTCTGTCCCACTTGAATTCATTCATCAAAAATGATGCTGAGTGAGGGATTTTTTCCGCAGGTGTCCGTGTCAGAGAGGTTGGCATTAGATCTTTAAGATCCCTTCCAATCCAAACCATTGTGTGAGTCTGTGATTCTGTTTTGTATCAGTAAGAAAAGGAAGTTCATCTGATATTTACTGAGCCATCAGTTACAGTGCTGGAGTTGATACCCTGCTGACTTAGAAAGGGCCTATTTTATTTCATTTAATACTTGAGTCCTAAAGCGAGAGCTCCTTTCAGGATATACAAAATAACTGAAGGCTACATTCAGTGATGCTAATTGGTATTGTATTAAATCATTCAGTTATGCTAAGGTGCAATATAAGATGGAATTTATGTTTTAAGTCCATAAAGGTAACCAGGAAAGTTTGCCAAAAATATAAAATATTTATAAAATGAATTTTTTTATCTAATTACAAGTTTTTTGAGAATAGTACCTTTTGTATGTGAAAGTCCATTTACTTTTTGCCTATAGATATATTTCTTTATGTTTACATGTTCTATGCCTTGTGTGTTTTATTTTGCATGTTCATGCTCTTTATGATCACCTTCACTACCCATATACATTTTTCTGCCCACATATTTTAGGTAGTTGTCCACTCCCACTGTACAGTTTTTCAGCATACCAATGATAATGCAGAACAAGTCACCCAAGTACCATCCATGGAATTTCTGATTTGAGTGGTTTGACAGCTCAGCCAAAATACAAAGTTTCAGCAAGTTTCACCTTATGCATTTCAGGATTATAATGATGAAATTCGCCAGGAGCAGCTGAGAGAACTGTCGTATTTGAATGGTTCTGAGGACTCATCACGTGGACGGGGCATTCGAGGAAGAGGGATCCGTGTGCCACCTGCAGCTCCTTCAAGGTGTGGTAACATGAGCTATTATGCTAATAGCTTTAGAAAGTGTAAGCAATAATAAAAAAACATAGTTAAAAAAAAAACCAAACAAAATCACATACACATGCTGGTCAGTAAATCAAAATATTTGTCTTTTGATAACTTGTGTCATCTGTGTTGTGCCATGTTCTCTGGTCTACAGTTCACAACTACAGTGGATAGTATACAAGTAATAAACAACGAGAGCAGATTATGAAGCCAATGAAAGGATATTTCTAGGAAAGAATATTGTTATGCTAGCAATGTACCGGTATGGTCAGTAGCATAAAATCATTGGCCAAAAAATAGTATAGTCTGAGAAGACTACATAATCTGAATGGAACTTTATTTGCCAAATAATTACTTTTTTATACATATTACAATTTATATATAAAAAATAATATATATTATATTACATATTTGTTGATTAGTCATTGGTTTTACATGAATTTGATTGGCGTAATCTAAAAACATTGGTATATGAATGTTTCCTGAATTCTTCCAAGTATTTTTTCATATCTAGATAACAGATATCTCTGCTTGTTCATAAAGCCAGTGTAAAATATAAATGCACTCTTTCAGACTTATTTTTCACTGTGAATCCTTAAGAAATTTGTTGCCTTAGGCATCTAAGTTGCCTAGCTACTTCTAGTCTTCTCTCCATAGAGGTAATTTCAGGATTGGTCCTAAAAAACTGACTTTTGTTTTGGAGGAAATAGGATATGGAAGTACCTTATGGTATGCTGACATAAGAGTTCTTTGGCAGTTGAACAGGCTGATCTTACCTATGACCTTTGGGTTTGTTTTTTTTCCCTAAAGAAGTCTACCATGTTTTCTGTCATTTCTTCCTGGATGGATTTTTTTTATCAGTAGTATGATGCACATACGTAGAAATTTTTACAGTTGCCATTCATGACCATCTTCCACTCAAAGTCTTTTTGGGCTCAGTCTTCCTTACAGCTAAAATCTCTGGAACTTAATAATGATGTTCAGAACATCACTGCAGCAAACTGGCAGCTTTTAAATTATGTTCAAAGGGTAATCAGTGGAGTGCTGGCCCCCAATTCCTGCAAAATACCCTACTGATTGAATCAGTTGCACAAATCCTATGATGTTGGATGCTTTCCCTATTTTCCAGTCAAGAATCCCAGGGGAATATTAAAAAACCAAATTTTATGGTATTTATTTTATGGTATTTATGGTATTAAAAAACAAATTTTTATTTTATTAAAAAATATTTATGGTAATTATGGTAGTGTGGTTGATACACTTGATGGAAGGATGCTGTCCAGAGGGACCAGTACAGGTTTGAGAAGTGGGCTTGTGTGAACCTCATAAAGTTCAACAAGGCCAAGTGCAAGGTCCTGCATGTGGGTAATCACCAGTGTCAGCACAGACTGAGGAGTGAGGGGATTGGGAGCAGCCCTACAGAGAAGGACTTGGGGATGGAAGGTGGAAAGCTGGACAAGTTCCAGCAATGTGCACTCTCAGCCCAGAAGACCAAACGTATCCTGGGCTACATCAAAAGCAGCATGTCCAGCAGGTCAAGGGTGGTGATTCTGCCCTTCTACTCTGCCCTTGTGAGACCCCACCTGGAGTGCTGCATCCATCTCTGGTGTCCTCAGCACAAGAAAGGCATGTTGAAGCAGGTCCAGAGGAAGGCCACAAAAATCATCAGAGGACTGGAGTGCCTCTCCTGTGAAGTTAGGCTGGAAAAATGGGGTTGTTCAGCATGTTGAAGAGAAGGCCCTGGGGACATCTCATTGCAGCCATTCCATATATGTAAAGAGGGCTTATAAGACAGAGAGAGGCTTTTTACGAGTCTTAAAGTGAAAGAGGTTGGACATACGGAACACATTGTTTTCAATGAGAGTGGTGGAACACTGGAACACATTTCCCAAAGAAGTTGTAGATACCCCATCACTGGAAATGTTCAAGGTCAAGTTGGACACGTCTTTGCACAATTCAATCCAGTGAAAGATGTCCCTGCCCAAGGCAGGGTGTTTAGACTAGAGGATCTCCAAAGGTACCTTCCATCTCAAACCATTCAGTGATTGTGTAAGTCTAAAATTGGCTACTGAAACTTGTAGTAAAGTAGTGAACATCACAAGCTAGTGTTCTGTGTTTGGTTGTCTCAGCAGGGAAAGAGCCACAGCTCTGGATCTGGGTGTCACACACAGTTATATCTGGCACTCTCGATCTTCAGAAAGGGCAGCACATTTGGGAGCATGCTGCTCTGAAACAAAACCCATCCAGACTGTTTCCCTGATATACTCCACTTCTAATTCATTATATGGTATAGTTACAAGAACCTTTTTGTAAACAGTAACAGCTTCTTCTGACTTACTAATTAGCACAGTGAGGCAGGTATAGCATAAATAGCCAGAAGGACACTAAAACTCTTTCCGTGCTTGTTTATATGCTCTATTCTCTCTGTGCAGTAGGGGAAAGCAGAATCCCATGCTGCCTTTTCTTTGTGCTGAACTAAATTAGATAGGAAGGAAAGTTACTGCTCTCCTTTTATACTCTTCCTCTACTTTGCCTTGCAAGTTTCTGCCGTCCTGCAACATCTTCTGCCAATCTGTTTCTCCCGCCCCCTAATAAACATGAGAATGAGAGTGATGGCTGCTCTTGTAAAGTAGTTTGAGAACAACAGAAAAAGTTCCTCATTTTCTTCATTCTCCAGAACTACTTTAGCATAATTCTGCAACTCTGTGAATTAGAATGATTCAGAATTTCACTAGTACAAGCAACAAGAGGATCAGGTATAAAAGGCACTGGGTGGCTTAAAAATAATACCTTTCCATAATAGGAGTTCTGACCAAGGTATTGCCTGAAAGCGCTTGACACTGTAACTGCCAAAATCCCACAGTTATATGATGCTTTAAATAGTAGAATGTAAGAGCCTTTAAAATGGGGTAGCATGCACATGTCCTCTCTTGCCATACACACCAAAGTGATCATTCCTGTTTGCTCCCCACAGGGGTCGTGGGGGTGCAATTCCTCCACCCCTGCCTGGACGAGGTGCCCAAGCACCCAGAGGAGCGCCAGTGACCCGTGGAGCCCTCCCTGTGCCACCAGTGGCAAGGGGCGTTCCCACCCCTCGAGCCAGGGGCGCCCCGTCTGTCCCGGGTTACAGACCACCCCCGCCACCTGCACACGAGGCCTACGAGGACTATGTAAGTAACTGCTTTCATTCAGAACGTGTGTGAGCCAAGCTCTGTGATGAACATCAGGTACTGCTGAGATTAAATACTTCAGGCCAATAATTCCTCTGTCTCTAGTGCTTACCCCTTGCAGTTGAACAACAGTCTGGGCAACGCAATCTTGTCTGCAATCTTGTGCTTGGTGATATGAGTTTGTAGATTTGTTTACAACTTAGTTTTGGATACAAGAGATCATGCTGGGTAGTTCTCAGGGTGTTACAAAAGAGCAATACAGATATTATAAAATTTGTATTTTGTACTAAAAGTCAGTTGTTACTGTAGGCAAGTTCCTAGGAATAACAAATTATATCCTTTTTGAGAAAATGAGGGTGGGATGTTCTTCTTCCAAATCCTTTTTATTACATATTTGTATTCAACATTGTTTTACAGATACACAACAAATAGAAATTCAGGTAGCTTTCATGAAGGCTGATACAATGGTGCATCTTTAGCAAGGAGCAGTACTGTCACCTTATCTTATAAGGTGTTAAAAATAATTGTACTGTACACATCAAAGCTTTCAAGTCCTCATGAATGTTTCTACCTGGAACTATCACCATAACAACAGATATCCAAATAGAGGAGAAAGTACTATCAAATAGCATGTCTGAATTTTTCCAGCTATGTCAAGTCCAAGAGTAAGATGAACATCCCATCTATCCTGTCTCTAGGAGAAGATGCGGTTTTATTCAATTAATGGTTCTCCTAGTACAGAAGAAAGTAAAATGAAACAGAAATTAATCTTTGTTATTAAAGCTTTACTCAACCATGTGTATTTGTAGCATAGAGATTAGATCATGGCCATTTCAAAACAGGGATGCACATTCTGTTGATGCCAAGAGTCACAACTCAGCAAGAGCAGCAAAAAAGGAGGCGGAAAAAGTCACTCTGGTATTATTTACCTCAACACAGTTTCCATCATTAAATGAGATAGAAGTCCTGCTAAGAAAAAGACTTTCAAAAGTATACCCTTCCTTGATAGACAGTATATTATTATCTGTTAGTATTGAAATGTATGAGACCTTCCTTTCTGTGCAGATACACATACTTTCCTAATCCATGAGTGAAAAACGTCAAAACAGAACCCTTGTAATGTAAGATTAAGCTTATAAATGGAGTATTTTTTTTTCCTTTTACAGTATTAGTAGATGTCCTAGAGTATTAAGCAGTTGTTAGGGAACATTTCTTACACTTTTCCTGGATGGTAAATATATGGAAAGCAAAAGGAAAAATTAAGGCAGGATTGTCAAGGTTAGGAAGGCATTCAGCCAGTTCAATATTATTTTGAAATGCTAACACTCTTAGAATTACAAAATATTCACACTTAAAAGAGTCATTTTAGTTTATAATACATTAATCAAATAAAACCAAACAAATGTGTTTGTGTTTCTATTTCCCCTTCCTAGATAGCCACAAAACACATACTGCATTATAGGACAAATTCACATGTTTTTGAGATCCTTTCATCTCCTGTGTCCTTTTAACATCTATATTCGATGTCTAGGAATATATGGGTTGCTATCATGCACCAGTTTGCAATGAAAATCTCGTTTCATTTTATAAAAGTTTTTAAATGCAATCTAAATCATTTTGGTATCTTATGGACTGAGATAATTAAAACTCCAATGCTGTGCAGGTACAAGGAAAATTCATGGTCATATATCTATATATGATTCGTAAATTATATTTTAAGAGAAAATGATTTTATTTTGACAGGAAGTAATCAACACAGTTTTTCTTCCCAAATAGATCATATAATAAATCATATGTCTGACTGGATACTAAAAGCAAGTGGATCTATTTGTTGACCAGCAACAAATGTCGTGTATAACTGTTGTTCTTTCACACTTAATCCTACAGATGAAAAACTAATTTGTAATGAATGATTTATCCAATTTACTTTGTATTCTACTTCTAGGCAACCCACAAGTGTATTATAATATCTTTATGTGTTTATGTTTTTAATTTTTGGCTACAGTCTTTCACACCATTTTTTACTTAATATATGCGAGTTTGGTTAGTTGTACGCATGAATATTATGTCATTGATTGTGAGTATCCATATTCTTCATTTTCTTTGCTCTAATGAAATATAGTCGTTTAAATGTGGAGCTGAAAGTGAACTCAATAAATAGAATAGAATGGCTACAGCAGATTTTTTAAAATGTTTGAACAGCTCTTCCTGAGAAGAAATCTTTATCTACTTGCTGAGCACTACTAATCAGATATTGTATTGGCTGTTTGAGCTTGAAACATCTAACTGTTCAAATCAGTTTGGATAACCATTAAAAGTTTAGATTATCCAATATATAAATATTTTGAGGTTTCCTGAGGCCTTTCTGAGAGTTCATAAAAGCAAATGTCTAATGAAAAGTAAAGTCCTGTCATTGTGGTGAATATATTCATGTTCAACATTTTGAATGTCAGGCCTAAGTGGAGGGAAAATTATTTGGAACAACTTTCAGAAAAGAAGAGGGCTTGAGAGGGAAGTGACACACCTCATGTCTTTTTCTTTACTTGCTTTTGAAACTTACTTTTCATTGTGTGTAGCCTAGATAGTATCTTAGAGGAACTTCAGAAGATTACCCACAGGAAGAGGAGGTACTGACATTAGAAGATTTATGCAAAAGGGAAAAACCAGTTACTATGTGAACCTTCATCATTTTACAGTTTATTGATGTGAATTTGGATGGAGAGTGTAACTGACAGCAACTATGCACCTTCTTGGATCAAAAGGGGTGGTCCTGGCTTTGTGACCTGGTGTTGTGCTTTAACCCCAGCTAAAAAATAAACCCCACACGGTTGCTTACTCCCCCCAGTGGGATCAGGGAAAGAATCAGAAGTGTAAAAGTGAGAAAACTCATGGACTGAGACAAGGCAGTTGTAATGGGTTGACCCTGGCTGGATGTCAGGCACCCACCAAAGCTACTCTTATCACTCTCCTACACAAGTGGACAGGGGAGAGAAAATATAACTTAAAGTTCATGAGTTAAGGGCTGGGAAAGGTCACTCACTGGTTACTGTCATGGGCAAAATAGACTCAGCTTGGGGATATTACTTGAATTTATTACCAACAAAGTCAGAGGAGGATAACGAGAAGTAAAATAAGTCTTAAAAAATACCTTCCCCCCACCACTCCCTCTGTCCCAAGCTCTATCTCCTCCCCCCACCACAGCGGTGCAGGGAGACGGGGAATGGTGCTTGTAGTCATCAGTTCATCACACATTGTTCCTGCCACTGCTCAGGAAGAAGAGTCCTTCCCCTGCTCCAGCATGGGATCCCTATCAGAGGAGACAGTCCTCCACAAACTTCTTTGTGGATGACAATGCACTGGAATGGATTGCCCAGAGATATTGTGGAGTCTCCCTCACTGGAGGTATTCAAGAACCATCTGGACACAATCTTGTGCCATGTGTTCTTGCATGACCCCACTTGAGCAGGGAGGTTGGCCTAGATGATCCATTTAGTCCCTTTCAGCCTGACCCATTTTATGATTATGTGATTCTGTGATTTGGTTGGACATCTGCTCAAATATAGTAAGGAAAGTTAACACTGGTATTATCGTTACAGACTGGGGAGAGACTTCAGCAGTCTTCTCTTGAGAAGAATAAGCATTTTTAAAGGCTAAGGTCTTGGCAACTTTCAAAACAGGCAATAGGCAAGACAGGTTGAGATTCATGATTAATACAGAAGTGGAGAGTACTTGAGTAGGTCTTCTGCGATTGAGGCAATAAATAATGGAATCATAGAATCATAGAATGGTTTGGGTTGGAAGGGACCTACCAGATAATCTAGTTGCAGCCCTGCTGCCATGGGCAGGGACACCTTTTCACTAGACCAGGTTGCTCAAAGCCCCATCCAGCCTGGCCTTGAACTTGTAGGGATGGGGCAACTTTTCTGGGCAAAGCCAGTGTTCCATACAGTATATTTTAATCAGAGTGTCCAGACTTTTCCACTCGGGATTAAAGCTAAATATTTGAAGGGTGCTTAACCTAGATCTAAGCCAAAAACACTGTTGATTTCAGATCCTTTTTTGGACCGCATTTGACTCTGGATCTGTATTTGTTCCTTCTGAATCAGAAGCTACTGATAAGTTGTGCAGTGTTATTGGTTTTTTACATTTTTTTAAGAGCTGCGGTGAGCCTTGCTAAGGGGTCTAATGTGAGTCTTGAAGTGACTTATCACTTGTTCCCTTAGACCAGATGCAAAGAGTTACCAAAACAGAACACATTTGTGACTAAAATGCACATTGTTTTTTTATTTTACCTCCACTTGCATTTTTACTCCTGGATAAGGAAGGAAACTTTTGCACAGAAAGCCACTAATTTTAATATGAATGCTTAGATGAGCTTCTTGCATTTACAAAGAAATATATAATTTGTTTGCAAGAAATAAGCCAGTCTAAAAAGACTCTGTGAGGCTGATACAGCTCTTGGGTCTAGGACAACCAGATTAAAGAGCAATTTTAAAAGCAAATATTCTCTCTTGCCTCTCATTTCACTGATCAAACCAGCCAAACACAGCTTCTTGTTATCTTCTGGAATAAGAACAATGTTTTTAAAAAGTCACTGGAAAAGAACCACACAATAAGATAGATTGTGTTTTTAATGTCGTGCTATTCTTCCTCTCACTTCAAGCTGTTTGAAACAAAAGCAAATGTCACATTCAACTATTTATTCTAAGATCAATGGTTATTTACATTTTTCAATAGTTTTCAAACAAACCGAAACAACTATGCTTATGCTTATTTAGTGCCAACCTAGACAATTAAAAGACTGACAATAGGAGGCGTTTTGTCACACTTTAAGATTTTTAAAATATATAATCAACATTTATATGTGACTGCGATCCCCAAAATTGCAGTTGTGGAGGCTTTGTTTTATATTTTAAATGGGAATTCTTGGGCTATTAGATCTGTTCTGCCACTTCTAAATGTAGATGGAAACTGTGTATACAGACCTGCACTTCCTCTTCATGGCATATTTGTGCCTGTGTTACTACTGCTTTCATAAGTATGTTAAAGTGAGCAATTGGTGCTGGATTCTGCTACTTTTGAGGCCCATTCCTATAATCACAGTAGGATATTGTCAATGAGAGTGGGGCCTGGACAACTAAGAAGAGTTGTTCCAAACCTTAAAATAGTGAAATATATTGGATATAATGGTAGGTAACAGGGGAAAATATATATATATATATATATATATTAATATCTAAATAGGTATTTCTAAGTTTTAAGATGTACCACTTATTAATTTCTGTGCCTCTTTTGGGTGAGAAGAAAAAATCAATGAAGAATGTACTGAGACTAAAGAGCATTAGAATAAAGCTGGAATTACAGACATGGGAATCTGCATGGCTGAACAACATATTGATTAAATATGATTGATTACCTATTTATGCCCAAGACATTTAGAAAAAGAGCTAAGCTCCATTCAGCTTGCATCTGCTGTGACTTGAAAAATCAAATTTTATTTTCAGTATAATAGCGATAAACAGGATAATGTTTATATTATCTGATAGACCCTACTGAGGTTTAGAAGGAAGCTGTGAATGGCGGTCTGGTGAAGGTAGAGTGGATTTATTCAGATTTTGGAGGATTTGGTCTGTTAAAAATATAAATATATATAGGAAAAAATCCAGCAACATAAATACAGAGTTAAAGTAAAGGCAACTTTTTCATGTTTTTCTAAGAGCAAAATCCAGAGTCAGCACTAAATCTTCAGTATCTGGGAACCTGCAGTTCTAGAGTTTTTTGCTTACCTGTGCAAACCGTAGTTTGGATCTTGTTCTTAAAGATGTTAATCTGAATAAATGTCTTTCTTTGTGAAACCAGAGGAACTGTTCTGAGAGCAATGAAGCAATAAATGTGAACACTGCTTTCAAACTCATCACTGCTATGAATTTCTCACAAACTTACAATGTGTTCTAAAGCAGACTTTATTGTATCTTCTTGATTTGATTTGTTTTGATCTGATTTTCATAATCATTGCTATACAATGGGCTAAACTTCACTAACAAAATACCTAAAACTCTAACATCTTATTATAAATGTTGCAGAAAGATTTTGTGCAGGATAAATTCTTCTGTCATCCCCTGCAAGGTGCCCTTGCTTGGCAAAAATAATTCTCTCGTTGACGTTAGTTACCAAGTTTTCAGTTCAAAATTGTTTTCTATTCTAGACAGAGTATAAAAGAAAATGCTGATGCAGCTATTCAAGTTTTAGTATTATACACGATGTTAGTACAAGTACAATCTAATAAATATTTATATTTGTTATATAGAGATCTAAGTGAAGGGCATCTCTCAACTGATGATCCAGCCTGCATATGGTCCTTAAATATTCATAGTGTATGCAGTTATATTCTTAAGTTCCTACATAAAAAATATATGGAGTGTTTCCATAGAGCCAAATTTGTCTGCATCATGCAGTGCAGCATTTGATCATTAAACAAATGTAATTTTTCAGGAGCCTGATCCCAAAAATACTTGTCTGCTATCACCTGGATCTCTCACAAGTTGTCACTTGGCTATTTATCTGATAGAGGACAGTCTTGGTTGGTACAAAATAACCCTGTAGGCATTTGCTGGCTAAACATCATGTGACTGTATCTCCACCCATGTTATCCTTTTTTTTTGTGTGTGTGTGTTAACTAACTCATATATCAAGACTTGGGACAAGTCCAATTTCATTAGAGATCTTGAGAGTGTGAGTTCAACTCAGATGGAAGCCTTGGGTTTTCTCTTTCACTTTTCTAAGTTTCTTAACCACATTTAGTCTAGCAAGGAACTAAAAAGGTAATAATTTTAGGCTGCAAGGTTCATCAGTTCCCAGGGAGACAGACATGTAGGCACTCAGTGGTAAGACTGGTTAGCACAGAGACTTCAGCTGTGCCAATTACAGAAGCCTTAGGCTCTGTTTTGGAAAAGCTCGGGGTGATAAGATGCCATGGTACTTGACATCATCACACCAGCCTTGCCTCCATCATACCAGTCATACTTGTGTTTTTCAGTCTAGCCCTTTGATGAACTCAAGTTAGTGACTTTTTGTTATAGCAGATATAGAGTGCTCTTTATATCAGTAGATTTCATGTGCAGATGATAGAGAACTTAAAGTTTTTGTATTATCGTTATTTATTAAGAATTTTCATTTGAACTTGATTAATGTAGTAAAATGAACAGTTTCGTGTTAATTGAGAACTTTTATAGTTTGTCCCAAAATACTGTTTTAGGTTTACAGGAACTCTAAGGGTATGCATTTAAAAATTACTTCCTGTTGTAAGAATCTTTCGTCAGAATTCATCTATATTCTTCTCTGGTACATTTGTGACATTGGTATCTGCAAAAAATACTTCTGCATGAAACTTCAGAGATACGTATTTAACAGTTGCAGTTAAAATACAATATAAATATTAGAGCATGGTTCAGTTTCATTCACTGGCTGATGGGCCTTTTTGCCAGTTGCCTATATCCATTGCTTATTGCTTACTCTGGATAATTTAAGAAGAGGATATGTGTTTGGTAAAATAAAATGTCTGAAAAGTAGTCTTACATGCCTGTAATCCTTTTTCTCTTACTGTGTTCGTTACATGTGCAACTCTGAATTTCAGTCATGCATAGGAAGAAAAGGTTTGTGTTAGATGAATTATCTCACGTGTTGGGCACAGAAGCACCTGTCCAGAAACAAGGCTGTTCTTTTTGAGTAGTTAAGGAAGGCTCAAATATACATGTGAGCCTATATTTTCATGTACCTAGGAACATATATATACCCTGTGTGTATATTGTTATAGACAAGCTGACTCGAGCTGTGCCTTGGATATAGCATATCTGCAGACACATGGCAGCAATTGCTTCCCCAGAGGCAGCACGTGTGTCCTGTTATCTATTGCTCTTGGAAGGAGGAGGTTTATGACTCTCCAGCTGTCTTAGTATTTCCAGTAAATCTTTGCTTGGGTATAGAGATACGGCTTACGTTCTGTTACGGATATGCATATAGATTACTATCTGTAGCTACATCACAGAAAAATATGGTCCGTTTCTTCCAGCCCATCTGTTTATAACAACCTGATACTGCACAGAGCTCCTCTGCAGCCAACAATGTGCATAAGTAACTGTGTAAGGAATCAGTCTGACGGATTAGAGAAATAAAATATAAAGCATATATTGTCTTTCCTAATAATACAATGTTGGGGGAAAATGTAAATATAGAAAGGAAAATGATACTAGCAAGTATCTTAAAGGAATAAGTTAAAAGAATAGTTTTACTTGTGCAATCAGATGGCCTCGGTGAAGTATACTTTTCCTTTTGGTTAGGGTTCAAGTTAGGGTTGCTATTCATATGAATACCACTGTCAAATAGAGAGGTCAATGTAGTTCTCAAATATGTTCATTTTTAAAATAATCTGGTCAGTTACATTTTATCAAAGGTGCAGACAATGTACCTCTTTAAACTGTAGCAAAAAAATGCTGTAAAAATTATTCTTGTTATGAAACACAGTACCTTGAGTTTGACCTAGGGGGCTCTAAGAGAGTGCAGCAATCACTAGAAGAGGGAGATGCAGTATAATAGCTCCAGGACAATAAAGTAGAAGACTAGAGATGAAGAATTTTCTTTCGCCATACAGACCTGTTTTTTTCCTGATGAAATTATGGTTACCTGCATTTTAATAGCTTCTACAATCTTTTTAAGTGCTGTTACTCACAGACAGCTAATAGCTCTCTTTGACTACTTGCTGTTGTTCTGTAGCTCTTGTTATGGTGTAAAAATCTGTGGAGTGCCACATCTGAAATCATAAAGAGTGCAATATTTTTTTTCAGTGAAATTAGATAAGTAAATACTTCATTTAAATTAGGATCATGAGAACACATTATTATCCCAAGGACACAAACATGCCCCTGTACTACCCTATGCAATGACATAAAACTGCGTTTAAATATCTCTTAAAATCAATATATCCGTTCAAGTGTAGTACATAACATTACATATCAGTCCCTAACAAGGTGCTTTAGCTGTAGCCTTGGTGTTCACACTGTCCTCCAACTCTTTCTGGGCCAATTAGTGAGTTTCTGTACTGAAAATATTAACAAACCATTAGATAATATACTAACACAAATTCTTTTGATCACGGAATGTCTGTCAGATGCGAATTATTTAAGTCTGAGTGGGGACACAGCAACTTAAAGGTTAGAAACCCCATATTCTGTTATCTTTTATTTGCACCTTCCAGTCCCTGATTAGTGTCTAACTGTACAGCCTTGCAGCTTCAGACATCCAAATTTTTAGAAAGCTGAAGTGAAAAAAAAACCAACAGATATTCCAAAAGTGAGTCTTATTTGGGGGCAATATATAAAATACTATACTGAAGTATTTTAATATTTTAGTTTCTTTTGCTATGTATTAGAATCACAGGATCACACAGGTTTTTCTAGTTTCTTTTCTTAGTTGTTTTTTTGGGTTTTTTGCTCCCCAAAAAATCTCAAAAAATTACATTATTAACACTACTTATTAATCTTTCTGAGGGCTAAACTGTAAAATGAGCAAGTTTTGAACTTCGCACATTTGGGTATTTTATAAATAAATTGTCAAAGTCTGATGCTGTACCATTTTGTTCAGCATTGGATCTCTACAATCACATGTAGCCTATGCACTTATATTTATTAGGACTTTAGAGGGTTATACCAATCCTCACTCATGCTGCAGCTGGGAGTTCTTTATAATGTTCTTAAAAGTAAAGACTTTGAAATTCAAACTGTATTTCTTTCCATTTTACCAACCAGTTGCCATCAATCATTCTACTTTTTAGACAAAAAAGTGCTTGCACAATATAGCTGACATGCAGAATTAAAATGTATGCTTGTTTCTTTTAAAACAAATCTTATTTTAAGAATAGATCATTCCCTTTCTATTACCTATTTGCATGTCATTGCAAAAAGTGGCTTCAGAACCAGGTTTGATTTGCTTTGCTTTACTTTTCTTGCCAAAATTGTGAAGACATGTGAAAGCTTAACAGGTTATTTTAATTTTATTTAGCTATAAACAGCAATAAAAGAATAAATGTATATAAATGAAAATTAATTTTGGAAATTGGGATTTCCAAGTATTGTGATGAAACTGCATCAGTTACCTAGATGGTATGCAAATAAAGAAAAGGTATTATAAACAAATAAAAATAAATCGAGTTTGTGTAAATCAGGCTGTAGAGGAGATGCAGAAGGGACCTGTGTTTCATTGCAAGTTGAATTTTGCCAAATTTAAATGTGGACACTGTAGCTCAGAGAAAAAAGAAAAAAGAAAAAAAACCAGAGAATCACTGAAACGCAATTGTTGAGCCTGAGTGCATCTACCAAATAAATTAGAAGCAACAAAACTTTGGTCATTTTTCACTTTTCTTGAATAGCCGTTTCACTTTCTTGCAAGAGCACCCTTCATGCAAATACCCTAAACAAATAAATGGAAAAAACCATTTGGATCTTTTCTAACTTATTACTCTTGAGGTGCCTATTATACGTTGCCATTTTGGAAAAAGCATCAGAAGTGGCTTTTATGTGCTAAACATAACATAAGCAGGGGGAAAAAAAGTAATTTTCATTGAGTTTTATTCATTTCACTCAGGTTTCAATTGTTATTTTTTAAGGGGTAAAAAATCTCCCATGCAAGAGATTTGTCTTGTATTTCCATAGTCTTATTGTGCCTAATTGTGATGTATAATTACAAGTCAAGTTACTATATCAGTTGTTCCTGTAGCCAAGAACTGTATGGCTGAATCAGTGATTAGAAGCATAGAATCATGGAATTATTAAGATTGGAAAAGACCTCCAGGATCGTCAAGTCCAATCTTTGATCAAACACCACCTTGTCAACTAAACCGTAGCACTTAGCAACATGTTCAATCGTTTCTTGAGTGCTTCCGGGGGTGGTCACTCCGCCACTTCCCTGGGCAACCTGTTCCAATGCTTGACAACCTTCCATTATGTGCACTATTTCTGTTTCCATGAACAGTGCAATATGAAGGAAAGTGAGATGTTTTCCTTGGGCAGAATTTGTTGCAGCTCAGTGTTATGATATCCACTTGAGTAGGGAGCATCAGGAATGAAGTCGAGGAAAAACTGCAAGTCGGTTTCTCACATCTTGGGTTGATGAAATCCTGAATTAAAAAAAGAGTGAAAGGGCTACTTTTATTCTGCTCTTCTAGGTTCTTTTTAAAAGAAAGACTCGACCTCTTGCAGAATTTCTACAGAAGTAATGTGCACACCTTGTCATTAGAGAGGTCTCAGTTCTGAGAGCAGGACTTGCCTTCCTGCAACCCAAACAATGGCACCCAAATCTTGGAGAGGAACGAGGTTTATGCAATGCTCTTTTTTCACCTCTTGGAAAAGAGGACAACTAAAGGGTACTAAACAGTACAGTACTATGGGTACCATTCTTAGTTGCTTAAGTTTTGCTGTACATCTTTCAAAAAAGTACATCCATCTTGGATGTCATTAGTTCCAGTATGTTTCCTTTGTTTATCCATGATCCAGAAATGTAAGATCCTAAATCACACAAAATTTGCTAACAAAGCAGGCATCTAATTCCTTAAATCACAGGATTTAACTTCTAAATAACTTAGCTTATTTTTTTACCTCCCATTTTTTTGTAGAAAACTTATGGGGCGTGGGGGAGATTATTTTAGCTTTTTAAAGAAAAAATCCTTCATATCTGTTTTGACGAGTCTATGACCTTCCTAGGAGCAAAGCAGACTGCAGTGTGGTAAGGAGGCAATACTGTTTTGATAGTCTTTGACTGAATGAGGACGTTGTTGAGGTGAAATTCAATTTTGAAAGAAAAGACTTCTAAAGGATCTGCTTGCTTTCTTCAAGACCTCATTCGAGTTGTATACAGAGTACACAGTCGTTTGTTGTTTGTGTTGGAGGGGGGGAATTTTTACAAAGAACTAAGCTTCCACTCTGTTTGGAAAATGCCAACTCATCCATCCTTGATCAGAATATTTGGGGATAAGCAAACAGGTCACTCAATACAGTCTGAGAAACTGTTTAACATTCTGTAGAGCAGAAGTAATGAATAAAAGCTAAAAGCTGTTAAAATAAACTTCCCAGCATGAGTAACAGGAAGCTTTTACCTCTCTAGTTGGGGGATAATCTCATTGAATATTTCCTTTAAAGCTGTGTATCTCTGTTGCCACAGTAAGTATGAGTGTACAGATTTGTATGACTTAGATGTTGAGTAGCTTATGATATAAAACTAGAAGATCATTTTGGGAAGGAAATTACCTTTAGGTATTATTCATGTCTTTTCCATCCTTTCAAAATGATGCATGCTGACATTATAATTTTTTTGGTAAAGAATACTTAGCTCTGCTGAAAGTGCTTGTTCATTTTACACTGTGAGTTTTATTACTGTAGGTTGTCTTCTTGAACTGTCCTGAGATTTGCTGACATTCATAGGAAAATAAAATGAAAAATCCAAGGATATAGTTTGTTTCTAAGTTCAAAGCATTATGAACCTGATGTTTATTTATTTTCTGAAGTCTGCCTGATGCAGCCTAGAATTTTATGATTGCCTTATGGTTTCCTATTAAGGAAAAAAAAATTTCTGAAAGTTAACATAAAAAACACTGAAAATAGACCAAGTGTCGCTGTGCCCTTCTTCATCCACTGAGAGGAAGACAATATAGAGGCAAAGAGAATGAACACCAAATTCACAAACCAGCAGGATTCTCAGGGTTATTGTCTAATCATCATAGTCCTTAGGATTGCGAAGTAAATATTTATATTTATATATATTATATATTGGGCTTTTGGAGATAAGGATAGTCAGCATTTTGTGTTGACAGGTTGTTGTGTAAGTCTGTATTCCATCTCCTGAGCAGAATTCAGAAGTGTAAGCAATGTAATAAGTCAAAAATCCACAAATGAATCACTGTAAATCCAGAATGACTATTCTGAAAAATAAGAAAAATGGGAACAGTTGTACATCTAGCTATTTCCAAGAAAATTGCTGCAGGTGGGCTGAAACAAGCTGTGGTCCCCTGAGATATTTCTGATCAAAAATGTTACTGTGTCATCTTATTCTTCTCAGTGATAGGCTTAAAAACCTTAACATCTTGGAGTAGCAGTAACAATTTTCAAGCCTGATGTAGTCAATAACTAATTAATATAAAGCAGATGCATGTTTTCCACAGATGGAATTAGACAATGAGATGAAGCTCCAAGATGTTGCTGATCTTACTCTGGTAGTCAGCTAGAGGTCAAGAGAAGGGGGGGATCTCAAATGTGTTGCTGTAGTCTTTTACTCCACATATACTGAGGCTGCAGTGGAAACCATAAACTTCAAAGTAACATTTCAGTGTGTGCCAAGCAGGAAAGGACTTTCCCCAGGACTGTGGTGCAACCTGCTTTTTCAACAAGATTTTTAAACAAACTCAGTTAACAAGAGCAGGGTGTCTCTGTCAGACAAAGAAGAAAATGTAATAATTGCTGAAATGTTGTACAATCCAGCTGTTATGACTTGATTTATCTATTTTAATTGATACAGTTGCTTCCAGGATTTTCGATTAGCCGTTTGGATTTAAACATGCCTAAATCAAATCACAAAAGACTAATTGACTCTTTGGATTAGAGTTGCTTGTCCTTTATAGTCCTTGGAGGAGTACAGGTACAGATAAATGCCCAACAAAAAGCCTTGTTTAAATTTTAGTAAGCAGCTGTCAAAGACACAGGAGCTATTCTTTACCAGTCCTGGAGGAAAAAACTCATCATATGTAATCTTTCAACTAAGACGCTTATTGATCAAAACAGGAATGTAAAGAGTATTCCAAAGGATGCTGGCCACTGTCTGAGTTGCCCTTGTGATTTACAGCTGCAATACTGTACCTTGCATGAATTTTAAGACATAACAATCTGTCAGTTCTCGAAGCTATAAAGTCATCCTTTGGAGATAACTGAGTCAACCTCACATTAATGGTCATTTCAGAACATGACTGTCATTTCTTTCCTTAATGATAAAATGATGATGTGCTTTAGAATGTCATGCTTTAGGTATAAGACTAACAATCCTATTAAACTAGATATTGTAAGGTACTGTAGGTACTAATCTAGAACAAAATAATGTATCAGATCCATTTCGAAGTAAATAAATAGGAACTGACAAATGCCCATAAACAGCTTGGAAAAGAAATGTTAGGGGTTTTAATTAAATTTTTAAAATATTTACAGTAATTTTTACTAAGATATGGAGAACCAAAGAGTTCCAGCCATCCTCAACTGTGAAGTGTTATGATTTTATTGATTTGTGTTTATCTAAGTTTCCAAATTTGTTTAGATAGCTTACAGATATGAGACACAAACATACATTGTTCTCTGAAGAGTTTCTATTATGTGAAGGAATTTCCTGTAGTGATATGCTGGTCCTTAGCATGTGTCATCAGCATGGGGACTGAGCGCTGTAAGCGAACACATTTAATGAGGCTAATTCTTTTAGATATGTCCTTTCCGTGAAGGATGAACATAATTTGAAGTAGTTGTATCTGATTGAGAACTTGTGTATGTTTAAAGAAATTAGTAAGTTTTCATTGCAGTAAGAAGGGAGGAAGATTTAAGTTGTGACAGCTTCATACTGGAACTCACTCCATCATCTCTGACTCATCCTTGAGGAGTTTCTGTCTCAGGAACAAAGCAATCTTCATGTGGTTTACAACTGCAATACCAGACCCTGCCTGAAAGACATGACATTATTGTGTGTTGATGCTAGAAGCTTTAATTCCTTATGGAAAGTTCAGTTCTTTCTGAATGGAAGTTTTCAGCCAGCCTCTGATCAGTAGAAGGTCTTTGAAATTTTTCAGTCCAGGCAGCATCTGGAAGAAGAAAATCATCAGCTCAAAGGCTCTCATCTAGAGAGATGTAATGTGTGCAGAGGAATGAGGACTTTGAGATTACATGTGGCACTAGTCAGATTTTGTGAAGAACCGATACCTCTATGCAGATGTGCCACATCATGGCATTGCATAGTGGTGTTCAGGCCTGTGCTCTCATTCTGTTTAGGTGAATAGTGAATGCATAGTTGGGGGAGATCAGAAACTATGACGTTATCTCTTAGACCTAGCCAGAGTATACTGATGTATAGAAATGGGATGTGCAAGACTATTAGATGCATTTGTAATACTCTTTAACAAATCCACAAGAAGTTTTTACAGAAGTATCAATTGTATTGAACTTTCATTTTGAGAAAGATAGGGTTTTAATAAAAATTGTTGTACATGAAGTAGGTGGGAATGGAATGAAAATATATTCAGGCCCTTATTCACACTTGTCTTAATATTGTCTAATCACTGAGGTGCTTCCTGTGCACCTGCACTTTCTGTGAGTCATATACTCTGCACATGAAAGTTATTAGCATAATGACTGACTATTTTAAAAATGTGCTTATATTAAGCATACAGATTTTCTTTTTGGGTGAAATAACTACAATATGAATAATTTTGTATCCATAATACATTTTTTTTAAAAAGGCAAAACAGAAACTGAGAACTATACTCCTTATTCTTTTCAGGCTTACTGCTACCATACAACCTATCCTTCACTGTGGATTTCTGACAAAAAATACAAGGGTTGCTTTTGTTCTAGTCATCCCCTATAAATATTCCTGATTCATGCAACACACTACTATGTGGATACTGATACTTTTGATCTGCTTGACCTGGATTCATTCTTGGTACTGCTGAAGTACTTTACTAAAAAGCCACTTCTTGTTGAGAGTGGGACAGAAAATTCAGTGTGCTCCAACACCATGTTGTCTATTCTTCATATTTTTGTTTTATCTCCTCTGTTGTCAACCAGAAGCTTTCTACTGTAATTTATAGATGGTGCCTCTTTTGGCATATCTTATTTTTTATATCTTTGATCTAAGTTTTGAGAAGTGATAAGATACAGAGATCTCTTCTGAATCCCTGACTAGTGTCTGCAAGCTGCAGTTTGTAGGCAGTATGTCATCACTGTCATAGTGAATGTGGCATTAAAAAGCACATTCATCTTACCAGATGAGACTTTTTCAGCAAGGTATATAAGAGATTCTAAAAATAGCTGTTAGTATCAAAGGAGTCTACAGTGAAGAGAAAAAAAAGCCAAAATACAAAGAGACCTTTCATATTGCGTTCTCTTGGTTACCTGTCCAAACCCATAGAATTAACACTCTAGTCACTCTGCATTATTTATATGTCACTAAGTGTATAGTAGGCACTTTGCAAACATGCATCAAAGCAAAGCCTGGACCAAGACACATACATTCTAACAAAGTGTTGACCAGGGGCCAAAAGTGGAAAGGGTAAGTGAAAGCTCACTGCTATTGGTATGTATCAGGGTCCAGTCCTTAAGGAATTCATTTTGGAAGAATGCTTGGTTGAAAACTTGCTACAAAGGAACCAAACATCTTGCAACAAGTAAACTTAACTTACACATATGTTTTTTAGAAAGTCTCTCAGGAAATAACTTTTTAAAAAATCTCTTCAAGGAATCTATTCATCAAACCCCAGGCCCAAAGTTGCTTTGTTTCCTTTATTTTAGATGGTGATTTTGCTTTGATTTAAAGACAACACTCCCTATCCCCTGAACTTTCACAGATCTTAAATCTAAATTGAACGGAAGCTTTTTGTGTTTCTGAAATCTCTGATTATGTTCAAAATCATTTATAAGGAAAACTAGCTGTAGTGATTTAATGATTCTGATTTTAACAGAATGTTCCTGTAGAATTGTCTCTCACACTGAAATGAAAGAATTGAGGTAGGTTAATGTCAACATCGAAGTTATTCAACAAACTGTCTTCTCAGTTACACCACAACTAGTTGCAAAACTCGATCCTTTTCTGTATGAAAACACAATAATATACACCCATTAAGCAGTAGAAACCTAATAGAAAAGTCATCTTAGTCTGTAGAACAGATGCATTTTCTGTTTACTTGAAATGCATGTCTGTAGCTTAAATTATATAATAAAGTAGAAAACGAATGAAAGGAAGGGAACAGTGCTCAAAATATGAAAAAACATTGAGAATTTGGGGTTCATATTGGGCAGTGAAATCTTCAACTACTAAGAGTAGTAACAAGAATTCATATTTAGAATGTTGAAATCTTCAGGATTTGCCCCAGACTTGAGCTTCCTCATATTTCAGTCAATACCACAACAGCCCACTAAATGAGTCATTACAACTGTAAGGAAAAAAAAGGGGGGTTCTTCACTGGTCAGTTTGGCGTATTTCTCTAATACTGACAAAGAATAGAGGTCATTTATATGAGAAACACTTGCTCCCAAAACACTTAGTATTCCATGCAGACTTATTATGCAGTATTATCAAATCACATTAGATTGCATAAACTTTTCTGCAGTGTAATGAAGTGGAAAAAAAATTTACAGATGCAGCACATCAGATTAGTTTCAGAAGATAAGTATTTATATCTTGCAAGCAATGACATATGCTGAAAGCAATACTCCCTCCAGCTTGCAAGGCAGAACTGTTTTATCCTGAGAATTATTCTGTTTCCTATAACTGTAGCAAACCGATATTTCAGGAAGGAAACAGTTGCAAGACTATCTCTGCTTGGTTTTGCAGCCATGCAAATTATATATTCACTGATAATTAAAGTGTTTGGAAAGAGAATTGGCAAGAATAAAATAAAACTCCAGATTGTACAGTTTTCTAGCATCTAAAAGGAAATTGCTAGAATATATCTTAAAATGGCAGTGGAACAGCTTTTTTATTCTGGATTTGAATTGGTACAAGTGCACTGAATCAAATTTAGACAAGAAGAAGAATCTGCATGAAAACTTGCAGCAAGAAGGGAAGCAATAAAAGCAAGATAAAGAAAGCAGATTATGAAAGCAAGCAAGGGCAGAAAACTTGAATTTTCAAAGAAACATGTAAAGACAGTATTGAAATAAAGGAATTAAGTCTAGGGAAAGACCAAAGTATTTGGAACAGTGGAATAACATACCTCGGTGAGAGAGAGATTAAAAGCCCAGCTGAGAGAATGAGAGCAAAGCAACAAACCCTGCAGTACTTGTGCTGAGGGACAAGGATTGCTCATAAAGAGGAGAAAAGAATGAAAGTAGTGGAGTGGAAGAGAGATGGGAGAAGAACATGGGAGAAGATATTGTGAATATAGAAAAATAAGAAATGACATGGAAAGACCCTAAATTTTTTCAATTCTAAATAAAATTCACCGGGCACCTAAGGGCGTAGCATGTTGGAGAATTGTACATGAAGAAGGGGGATTTTGTTATTGTATCTGATTCTCCCCTTTCATTCTCCATGGTTTCTGGTAGAGTCTTCTTGCATTGTTGCCTTGTCAGTCTAGGACAGGTCAGGACTGACCATCTACTCTTCAGTTCTCTGCAGTCTCCTGCAGTTTCTCACACCGTTGCCCCATGAGCTTAACCACAGGACAGAACTGGCCATCTGTACATGTACTGTGAGACGTATTCATAGCTGAACAAGACCGGGCAGTTGTTGGTAACAGATAATACCTGTCACCAGTCCTCTGAATGTGTGTTTCTGAAATATATGAAGCTTGATGGTTCAATCTACCTGATGTATTGAGGAAAGTCTGGTAACAGCCAATGCCTTGCCAGATTAGGTTTTATATGCCTGAAAAATTGAAGCCATGGTGTATTAGGAGGTTGTATCTGTTTCACATCAGTAAATGGCAGTAAAATCCCAAGTTGCATTTTTCTCAAAATTTAAAAATAAACAGACCTTCACCGTATATGTGATATACATTTCTATTATTAGAAACACCATGAAATTCTTTCTGTAGAGGTGTATATCTTTTGGGCTGAGGAAAGTATTTTGTCTATGATTATTAGCAAATAATTGTTCATTCAGCTTCAAAAATTTTGGATTATTTTCCTGAAATATTTTAGTAGGCCATTCTTTTTTCCGCTAGTCCCATCTTCTCTCAAATTTTAAAAATACATCCTTTTCTGAGATTATAATTTATGATGTTTCTAACTTGTCACCAGGCAACAGTTTAGATTACCCTTTCACTTAAACCAATTTGGGTATGACTATTTTGAGTAGCCAGAATTAGTTCTTTCTCAAAACCTTCCAGTTTCATCAAAAACTTGACTTCTCTTGGGCTCAAATGTAGCCACTATCTTACAAATTGTTGGGCCTGGCTGAAGTAAGGCTTATTAAAAAGACATCAATCACGTACTTAAAACTGAAAAATAAAATAAAATATAAAATAGTATAGGTTTGTTTTCAGATATTTTTCTCTGGTACAAGGAAGTGCAATGGATGAACCTACTTGCCTGCTGTTGTTTTCAACTCTGTGAAGGTGCTTGGTGAGATTTGGAAATATCCGTTGGTACTTGTCGCATGAATTAACCGTATTTCCTGGCCTTTGTACTTAACATCCCAAATGTATTCACTATGCACCAACCATTCATGTGGAATTTATTGGTCTATTATAAAATCTTGAAAACTTCATGTGCACTGTCTGGTTTTCATTTATCAAGTATGCCATCCTCCCACTTTGAACACTAACCATCTTAATGTTAAATGTTTTTTGCCTTGTTTTTCAAACCAATATCCAAGATCAATTTATGACTCTACTGTGGGAGGTGACTTGCAAAAACTTATTGGATTTTATGACATCTTAATTTATGTAAGTGGCACAAATATTATCTTGACTATTCAATTTCTGCTAGGGAGGTATAATGCAGACACGAAAATGCAAATGGGAGAATCTAAAGAATAAAACAAAGCTAGCTCAGTAAGATTCAAGACAGGACAAGAAAGGTTGTAAACATCTTCCTCCTTCCCAAACAGTTCTAGCATTAGTGATCACAAAATCCCCAGGCATACAAGCAACCTTTGAAATGCTTTGAACAATTAACAATTTTATTCAGGTCTTTTATGTGCAATTTAGCTCTTGAAGCATCATTTATTGCTAGGAGCACTTTACTCCTACTAACATCTCCCTTTTTTTCCAGTTAAATATACCAACCAGCAGTAAGAGTGACAGAATAAAATAGCAGTAGAAAAAGGTAAGTGGAGACTTACCTGCCATTCTGCTGGGCTCACTTTTAACACTTGCTTTCAGTAGTAAATCTTTTCATCTGAACTTGCAAATCCTGTTTGAATCTGTTTGCATGTGTTTACATTTGAGCCAGTAGAATGTTCTGTCTGTCCTTTGAGTCATTTGGAGCCTATGGCAGTATTAAAAGACCATTACATTCATTAGGTCTCATCTGAATGTATGCAGTATTTAAGGAAGGTAATGACTCATACTCCAAAATATGTATTCATGGAGGTATTCAGTCATTGAAATAACATTGAGCAGTCCACTGCATTTCTGATTGGGGTCTGCTGTTGTTAAACTGATGACAGTAATGTGTTGCAAGTACCAGCTGATAGAGTGTGCTGGGATGAAGACTAGGTTGTTCATACATAATCAGCACTATAGTAATCTGCTAGACTGAAGACTTAGTGAGTACATTTTTATTACTGGAGAAAAAAGGATTATGTTCAGAACTGGACCTTGACGAATTTCAGGAGGGGGCAGAGTGAGGAATTGGTACTTCTGATTATGTTTTGTGTAGGTGTAAGGATGAAGGCAACATTTTTGTGGAACAGAGGGAACACATAAATAGTGAGAGAAGTTGAGAGTCCATTTCTTGTGCAAGAAATTAACTGCATTTCAAGTGATTATTTAAACTAGCAAGTGAAGAAATGATGACATTCTTAGGATCATACAGAGACTGAATCATGACACGAGTAATATCAGAATAATTCCCGAGAAAGTCTGGCATTAACAAGGAAACAAATAAGGTCACAGAGGCACATTTCAGAAGATGTGAGAGCTGTCTGGTACAGAGTATAGTCAGAAGAGAATCCTGGCCAGTAATGACGGTGATCAAAGCTATGCTTTACACTATAATTTTTTTTTCTGAAAAACGTCTAATCATGTCATCTTTAAAGAGGTTGTTTATTTTCAAATAGTTAGGGCTAACTCAGTGTCCAGACATTTTTTCTTTCAATGTAACACCAAAATGTAAAAGCCTCAAATTAAATCTCTACCTTAGATGAAATGCCATTCCACAAGTTATCATTAATTTAATAACATGTTGTTTTCACAGAAAGGTGCTGTTTTTCAGGATTATCAAAAAAATGAAACTAGGCATGCTGTCACAGTATTTTTCATTATTGCTAATTTAAAAAAAAATGTGTTAAGTTTTCACTGGTTTAATTTCCTTTACTGTAGTAAAGCAACAGGACAGATTTACAGGTTGGTTTTTTTCCCTTCTGCAGAAGATTTGCATTCTGTCCTTAATTTCTGTAAGACAACTGGAAGGTATCCAGACTATAGCTTAAATTGCATTTCCAGTCATTTTGTTTTAGCTCTTCATTTTTAAACTGAAGTCCCTAAACTATATACCAAATGCCTTTAAATTAAGAAAGTGCAATGAAAAATTCCCCTTATTCAAAACACACTGTATCTGGATAAGTCCAAGTTTTTTTTCAAGTACCTGCTACTTCCTCATCAGTAATCAAAGGAAAGTGTATGTCCATGTTTTATTGGAGGACAGTGCATGATTGTAGGATTATCCCTCAGTGGTTTAGATCTGACTTGCTGTTATTTAAATCAGGCTTTGGAGGCTTCGGTTCTAGAGGAACTTTTCATGTCTTTAAGCCTTTAGATTTTTCCTCTATTTTCTGGAAGTGGTTACAAAGAAGAGTACAGTCTGGGGCTGGAGACCCTGGTTCTTGGGTTGATTTAGGCAGGGCATTTCAGTTCTCACTATCTCCACTGAGTCTATGCAGATCATCAAAGATGATGTTAAAACAGAGCACATACACTATTAAGAAGCTAAGAACAGATAGCCTGGTAGAGACAATCAGAGCATTAATTTGGGCTTACCTGGGGACTTCTCACACACACAGCAAGGATCCAGAGGACCACCTTGGGATAGTGTGCATTATCACATGATGCAGAACAATATTTAGTTAGAGTGGGAGTAATATTTAGTATGCTGCAACAAAAATACGCGAGTACTTGGTTAAAACAGACAAAAATTAAACTAAGGCATCTTGGTTTGGATTGGAGGGACCTTGTCTGACCTCTTATGTAATCAGGACCACTTTTCCAAGCACGTTTTGAAACATGGACATAAGAACTGAAGATAATCATCTGGCGGCTTTGGAGTGATCTTTGTCTGTTATATGAAGAGATAAGACCAATGTGTTAACTTATCCTCCTGTAAAATAGAAATATAGCAAATACGCCCTCACCCCCACCCAGCAATTGTAACTGGCTTAGTGGTTGTTACTGTCCCACTTAAAAGTATGGTAAAGTCATCTGAGGTCAATACAAGCCTTGTTCTGCTGCTCAGCAGTTGCCTGGGATCACAGTCCAACTCAGAGTACTTACAAAATGAACTACAGTTCAATCGACAAGCGGTGATGTTATTAGGATTGAGATTCTTAAACATCTTATATTTCTCAGCAGATTTGATCTGATATTTTTTTACTGTTTTTATTTTTTTATGCTAAGACACATGTAACTATAACGTGTTAGGTAGGCTGAGATGTCCCTCCATTAGCAGGAAATATGTACATACTTGCAAGGTGGATCCCCCTCAGACACTCTGTCTGCCCACTGCCTGTCCCTGCATCCCAGTCTCCCCAGTTACTGGCACCCAGGCATAAGAGCCTCTGGGATTCCAGCCCCTCTCCAGCTACTGAAGCTCAGAGCCCTTTGCACACACCTACACACAGACAGACACACACTGACCCACAGTCCCTCCAGTGATACACAGTCCACCAGTAGCTGGTGACAGATGCCTCCCTGTGATGGGAGGAGCTGGGCATGGTGATCTGAGCTGTCCCACCTGCCACACACATACCCCATGTGCTCCTTTGTTAGCATGCAGAGGAGCATTTTACCACATCACTCATCAGTACATATTAGGGCAATTCAACAGACATGCTACACTTTAATTAATTTGCTTGCATGTTAAAAAACATGTTGAAAAAAAGTCTCAGGCAGCTAAGGAAAAAAACAGCAGTAACCAACTTACTTTTCAATATGTGTTTTATTGGGAAAGTGAGTAGGCAATAGCTGCTACTTCCTATAAAGTATAAACTTAATAGTTATATAAAGATAAACTCATTTGGATTGTGATAGGTGGCAAAATAAGAGTTTTCTGTGGTTTAGAAGAAAGCACCAGTCTAAAAACCATTTAGGGTTAACTCTGACAAGGAAGGGAATACAACAATAATTTTAGATGTGAGAGAAGCTAGAAGCATGTAGGTTGGAGGACTTTGTTATGCAGCTTAGAGTAAAAGGACAGTTATTTTCCTCTCATAGCACTAAGAATGGAATCATAATGGCTTAGCATTGTTTAAAGCTAGTAAACTGCAACTGTAAATCAGCAAATTAGCTAATGATTGCCTCTGGGTAGTGATACATAATGAAAAACAAATGAGGAAAGGTACTCATGCATTGCACTTTGTAGCTACTGGAAAAATTAAAGTTCTATCTTCATAAAAAAACTGTTAAAGGGATGTTATGAAGGGCTGTGCCCTGGTAGTAGAACAATTACTGCTTCAAATTAGCATGTTTTTTAATAAATGCTGCTATTGTAAATCTGCAATTCAGTGCTAGCAGTTTTAAATGATTCATGCTGTAACTGAGGGGTTGTATCTGCAGTGGGAAACTGTGAAACAGAATACTGTATTTCCAGTCCTTTCTAGATAGTGCTAACCTCAAGTACTACAAATACACATAACTAAATAACCAAATAACATTGCATGGTGATATCACTATACCAATAACTTCAGTGCAGAGACAGCAATGGTAAGCAAGACCTCAGAGTTTTCAAACCATAAATCGATTTATTGACATTTTTAATAAAATCGAGTAAAAATGCAATCATAACTAAACAGTAACATTTTGATCTCATGACTCCATACCCTCAGGCTTCTGCCTGAGGAGTGTAAGGGGTTCCTGAAGCACTTGCTCAATGGTTCTTCTCTTCTTTGTGTTCAGCATCTTTGTATTGTGTTTTTGCTTCCAAATTGCATTATTTTTAGAAAGTTGGCTATATTTGTCTGTGTTATAAGTAAAAGTTGTTTCTCTTTGCTGTGAGCATTTTCCCAGAGAAATTCTGCAGCTGAGGTGCCTTGTATCTTTTCTTTCACAACATGACTAACAAAATTTTTTCACTTTGTCATGTCTACTTTGTTCACAGTATACAATGCACACTAATCAACACTCTGATCAAATTTACATCTCTTTATATCAATATGGGATAGGTGTGTTGCTGAGCAGCTCATTCAAATAAGGTGGAGTCCACATACACATAATGATATTATTTTGGCTTGTTACTTCTACCATTAATTATTGATAGTTTCTATTGTGATAGTGACTAATATTTTTAATGCCATAGGTATGGCTAGCTCCATGAAATTCAAAGGAGGCACTAAGGTTTCCATACAGCATATGAAGATGACCATGCTAAAACAAGACCTCTTTAGCACTTAGGAGCCCCTCCCTATAGCAAGACTTTCCTTCATTTTAGTTTCTGTAGTCTTAACTTTAGGCACCTCACCTCAACAGAGAGCCACAAGAGAGCCAAGATGAAACATGTCACTCACCCATGGAGCCAGCAGCAAGGAGTGCAGAGCACTCACACAGTGCTGTAGATGGGACACAGAATCCCAATGTCATGCTGTACCTCTGTGATGTATTTTACATCTTGGATAGTAAGTCTAAAAATTGAATTTTTAAATAAAAAATTAATGGGAATTAGTGAGGTGGGATTCTGTCTGGAATGCATTAGACTGAGTGCTGCAGGCAAAGGATTTACCTTGTGGGTAGCGTTTGAAGTTTAACATATCAGGAAAGTAACATTAAGAGAATTCTGGTTACACCCAGAAACTTGATTTTCAGGCACCTGAAAACTTTTAGTCATGAATCATAGAATCATAGAATCAACCAGATTGGAAAAGACCTCTGAGATCATCAAGTCCAGCCCTTTCCAATACTGGCGTGGTTACTAGACCATGGCACTAAGTGCCACATCCAGTCTCATCTTAAAAACCTCCAGGGACAGTGAATCCACCCCCTCCCTGGGCAACCCATTCCACTGCCTGATTACTCTCTCTGTAAAAAATTTCTTCCTCATATTCAGCCTAAACCTCCTCTGGCACAGTTTAAGATTGTACCCTCTTGTCCTACTGCTGGTTGCCTGGGAGAAGAGACCGACACCCACCTGACTACAACCTCCTTTTTCAGGGAGTTGTAGAGACTGATGAGGTCTCCCCTGAGCCTCCTCTTCTCCAGGCTGAACAACCGCAGTTCCCTCAGCTTTTCCTCACAGGACTTGTGCTCAAATCCCTTCCCCAGCCTCGTTGCTCTTCTCTGGACCTGCTCCAGCCCCTCAATATCCTTCCTGAACTGAGAGGCCCAGAACTGGACACAGTACTCCAGGTGTGGCCTCACCAGCACTGAGTACAGGGGAAGAATCACTTCCCTGGTCCTGCTGACCACACTGTTCCTGATCCAGGCCAGGATGCCATTGGCATCCCACCTGGGCACACTGATGGCTCATGTTCAGCTTCCTGTCAGTCCAAACTCCCAGCTCCCTTTCTACCTGGCTGCTCTCCAGCCACTCTGTGCCCAGCCTGTAGGGCTGCAGGGGGTTGTTGTGGCCAAAGTGCAGGACCCGGCACTTGGCCTTGTTGAACCTCATCCCATTGGGATCAGACCATCTCTCCAGCCTGTCCAGGTCCCTCTGCAGAGCCCTCCTGCCTTCCAGCAGATCAACATGCCCCCCCAACTTGATGTCATCTGCAAATTTGCTAATGGTACACTCAATTCCCTCATCCAGATCATCAGTAAAGATATTAAACAGAACTGGGCCCAACACTGATCCCTGGGGGACACCACTAGTGACTGACCACCAACTGGAGGCAGCACTGTTCGCCACCACTCTCTGGGCCCGGCCCTCCAGCCAGTTCTTAACCCAGCAGAGAGTGCCCCTGTCCAAGCCACGGGCTGAAAACATATATTTCTGGCTTACGGAATATGTGAAAACAGCAGTTTGAGAATCTGAATTTCAGACTTGAGTAACCAAAGAAGCAGTTATGCAGACTTGTACTTCAAAGCACGTTTAATCCTAAATGTCTTTAACCTAAGGAATTTTCAAATGCTATGAGTCATACTTTCAAAAAACCTTAAGTCACATGTGGAACCTGTCAGAACAGGTCTGTTGATATAAAAGAAAAAAATAAAGACATATAGAGGCTAGGAATTAGTAATGTCATGTCAGGGGCACTTGAAAGTGGTGATGAAGGACCTAATAACACTTGTCGTTTTGTACAAAGACTCTGCAAGATCTTTTGATCAAAAGCTTACATTTCTTCTTCATTAGTGAAAGCAGCCCTTTTTTCCAGCATACAACCATTCTGCTGCTTTGCTGGCAAAATTCTGGTTTATGCACATGGATATTTGCATAAGACAGGTTGCCATCAACATAGATTATAAATGGTTTTGAGTTCTAACAGTACTCAAGGAGTGCAAAAGTCCCTTGTGATACACTGAGAGTATAGTTATGTATCACAAAAAAATATTCATCGCAAAACATTTACAGTCTTATAGACTTTGTGCCAAAAAATGAACAGGGCTGAAATAAGGGAAGAAGGACTTCTGTGGGTACAGACTACAAAAGCATACGAAGCATGTTTTTTAGTCCAAACATGGATTTGTGGAGACCACTTTGTGGTATTATATTTTCTCATTAAAAGAGAAATTGCTGCCTTTTGACATTGCACTGCAGCAGACATGTTTTGCAGACAATACATCTGTAATTATTCATAGATATGTGAAAACATTTGGTTATAGTGATGTTAGTTTACCAGTTACCACTGCTGATAGCTATATTGGCTTTGACTGAACATAATCTGAGAGAGCATAGAGCAGAGATGGGGGATTCTTTGCCAATGAAATAAATAGCTGGAGTCTGATTTCTGTTATCACAGTATTGTAAATATGGAGCAGTTCCAGGTAGAGCATGGATTTATTACAGCTAAATTCAGAAATGAGAACTGAGACTGTTTGTGATGGTTGCATAAAATTATTCTTTTTCAGACGTGAAAACAGTCCTATACTTCTTCTACTGCATATTTTTTTCCATAATGCTTATCTTTATGTACTTCCTTGGATACTGTTTTGAAACAAATAACCAGACCCTTTCTTCAGAATCATTGTCTCTCTTTATTGACTATATGTGGATTTCAGATTTCTTATTAGGCATGTAAGTAAATTAAATTCTCTTGTGCTTTTATATAATTGTCCAAACTTGCCACTTCTCAAGAAGGGGAGCACTCTTATATGCTACAGCCTTATGCAGCACCACCCCAGTGCTGGGGTGCAGTGGTAACTACTAAGAGTTGCTGCTTTTGCAAGTTTTATTAGTCTAAAGCACGTTGTATTGACAATATATCAATTGTCACATGGAGATGAATGTAATTATATTTTAGTCCTTCTTGGATATTTTTGTTTGGGCTTTTTGTTGTTTTTTAATAAAAACTATCTTCTCTTGGAAAAATTATGCAAAGAACATGTTAAACTGTGTTTTTTCTCCACAAAGAACACATTTTCTACAGAGAGCACTTTTGATGGTACATACAAGGTGCTTTATGGTTAAAAGAGAAATTGCTGGTATTTTAACATTTTAATAAAATACAACCCCAAAGCTGTCAACTAACGAAATGTATATTGTGATTTAGTAGAGTCCTCAGAAATATGCACTGAGATGTTGCCAATAATGAAACTAAACCATTACTTTATATTAGTCTGTTTTAGAAAATGAAGAGTTGGAATACTTAACTAAGTCAAAAATAAGAACCCACGTAGAAAGGTATTGGCCAAATAATGGCAGTTGGAAATTAATATTGACATGGCAGGAAGTCAAAGTGTTGATATTTGTATATTCAGAAATGCTTTTCTCCCTGTATGTAACTATGAACTCCAGTTTGTAGCACAGTATTACTGTCTTTGAAATGAGATTTCCAGATTTAAAGTTCCAAGGAGGAACAAACTTTTCTGTGGTGAGGAGACTGGAGCAGACTAACCAGTTTTATGTTCTGTAAAGATTAAATCTAAGGGGCACCTTCCTCTGCCTCTTGAGTCCTGAGAAGCCCTTGGGGACCCCTGAGTAGTGATGGAGTAGAGCAAAGAACATAGCTGAGAGTGGTCCATACAAGTCATTGCAAACTGTCAAAAGTCAAATGGAGACAATGCTGCAGTAAAATTTTATCATCACTGAAGGAAATATGCCCTTTTTTTCTGTGGATTTTCACTGTATTGCTGATTTGCAATTAGGTAACTATTGCATGTTATGGGAGGAAAAAGGGGTCTTTCTCATTATCATGGTCTCCATATCTCCTGTCATTGTCATTACTGACACATATGATGTCTATCTGCAGTATTTTTATTCGTATTTCATACCTCTTATTTGTGTTTGGTAGAGCATTGTTAGCACTAGACATCCTACATGCTGAACTGTATTTTAAAAGGAATAACTATTAAATCTGAAGCTATTTATGGTGTTAAGTTTTCAGTGAATTGCTCATAGGCTTTTTAAACAGAAGATGTAATTTAGCATTTGTTCTTTTCCATGTAATGATTGTGTTTTTTACAATGCCACAGACAGTTAAGCATTAGCTTCACTATAAGAAGAAGAGTTTAAACTGAAGATATTTTGGGGTTATATATTTTTTATAATGAAACAAACTAAAAAGAACAAACTGTAATTTTTAATTACTTGTCTAAGGTGAATACAATTAGCGTTAAGTCCAAGTCGGAATCCCAATTATGACAACAATTCATATACAATAAATATAGCTTATGATATAATACATACAAATAAAATGTGTGCCTCTGCACCATTTTATTTAAATGTGCAGATGTAGGAGTTTGATTTACTGAGCTTATTTCAAGATGAATATACTCAGAATATTAGGAAAAAAAGGCTTCAACTTCATTATGAATTCTCCTTTGTTTTATACTAAAGCCAAAAAAAAGCCAGACTCTAATCAAAGTACTGTATCATTTTAATAGATGTAGGAAAAGAAGCACCCATAGATTTTGTTACAGAAAAAATATGAAAATTATTTTGAGCATTAAACAACAATACTTGTACAGAATAGATCAGAAAAAGCCACAGGGTTCATTTTTCCTGAATAGTTTAGTTTTAAGTGGTTGCTCCACACTAAAAAGCCAGGAGCCAGATGCCATAGTATTACTTGATGCATGATGCCAGCAAAGTCTATGGAAATAATCATGAAGCAAAGCATTAGCAAGGTATAAAGTTTAACAAAATAAGAAATTTTCAGCAATACACGACACAGTCAAAATTACTGTGAGAAAAGTAATTAAAAGGGTCATAAATTGTCTATGAGAGTTTACTGTTGTCATTACCTTTTCCTCTACAAATCCTAGATTTCCCTGAAGGTTTTCTATTCTGTTAAAACCTCAACCTGCCTGTCTTTGGAAGGACGCAATGCACTGGGAACTTTGTGATATATTTATGATGTGAAGATACATCTTGAAAACACATCAAAAGCTAATGTTGAGATGCAAAGGCAGTTGTGCAGACGAAGCATCAGGAAGGGCTCAGAGAAATGGCCACAGAGGTGTCAGGTGATGCTTGCTTTTGTGCACTGTTGTGAAGTGGGGGAATTCCCTGGAAAGGAACACGATTGCCTCAGTGAGACTGGCTTTGAGGTAACTGACTCACTGACCTTGACCAAGCTGTAGTTTTACCTGCAATCAGAGGCAAGTTCACTGTCTACAAAAAAAATGATATGTTGCATTGCACAGTCTATGAACATGCAACTCTGGAAAAATGAGCACTTCCAGAACAACAACCACACACCTTGGAGAGTGTGTGTATATGTGTGCACAGTACCACATCTCCATAGACTATTCCTTGAGGAAGGGCAAAGTCTGGGATGTATTGCAGCTGCAATGCAGGCTGTATTTACATCATGGGGATTTCTAGAATGCAGGGTAATTTCAAACCAAAATGGCTGGTGTTATACTTTCCCTTGTTGCAGCTTTTTGTATCATTAATAGCTACCTTGTCCAAGAATCCTGAATGATTAATGTTATGAGTGTATGTTAGTGTTTAGATTAATTTGGTTTTAGATGGTATTGTACCTAGTGACCATGTGCTATGCACATAAGCAGCCCTTTGATTGCTGTGCAACATTATTAGCGATGGTGATTTGTGAACAGAGGGCTATAAAGAGTGGAATGTACAGTATCTGGAAAGAATATGCCAGAATATATTAATGACACAACATTATCAAAGCTATTTCAGAAGAATATTTTAGAGGCTGCAGCAACTGTCCATCCTAGAATTTAATCAGAAACCAAAGCTTTAAAAAGACTCTAGGAGAGAAAAAAAAATGAGGTAATATAAAAGTGTCACTCAAGCCAGCAGGCAATGCTAACAAATTGCCATGTCTTTGTCAAACGCTCATCATTCATTCTAGTGTCAGGTAATGGCCATACAAATTGTAATTGTATAGATCGGGGCAAAGAGTTTATTCCAAGCGGTCACCCTTGCTATTTTATTACATGAATGTCTTGTAAACTCAGAAAATGTTGAAAGGACTGTAGTAAGTAAGAGAAAAAAAGCTCAGAAATAAATGCGCTGTAAAATAGGATTAATGGTATAAATTTGGGATTAGCATAAATCCTATTTACCCTTACTTAATAAGGCATTATAAAGCAAGCAAGGTTTATGTAATAGGATTTACTCTTACTTAATTTTCTTCTTTAAGCAAATATCCAGTTGACCCTAACATGTATAATACAAAAGACCATTAGTGAAATATTCTTCAGATCCCCAGAATCCTCAGTGATTAAGAGTAGTGAAGACACTTGACACAGTTGTGCTCCAAGTTATCCATATTACAGCTTTGTTCCATATTTACCATGCAGGAAAACCTGTCACTAAAATCCAAGGGAATCATGGTTTTCCATAAACTTGATGGTCTATTCTCCCCTCCCCCCTTTTTGTTTAATTTATTTAGAGACACTTGGAAATTTATACTTTCTAATGCAGCCATTAATATAATAAAATTTAGTTGTATAATAAATGCACTGTGTCTATGTATCTTTAATAATTTGATGATACATTTATGCATATCTGGAAATAAATAGTTTCCCAACTAGTAGTTTTTTATTCTGACTATAACTCATTAAATATCTTCAACAGTAAGTGATGATAACAGGTTTGATTTTATGTAGATGGCAGACTTAATTAGCAGCTTTCTTACAAATATATTTGTAAGTTTGTATTCCTGAACAATAAAAATTGTCTCATTTGCAATTGAGTAATGCTTTTGTCTCAACATAAAGGTTAATCATGAGGTTTAGGATATGTAGAGCTTAAAATGCTTTATTTATTACTAGACAGAGTTTCTTCTTCAGACTGTAAATTAGTTAATTTTTATCAAATGTCTTTGAGAAGTGTAGATAAACAACATTTGAAAGTTCTCTAACTCATAAAATTGCCACAATTTGAATGCTGACAGGTAGATATTAATACCCAGAAGTAAATCATCTCAGTTTAGCTACTTGCAACGAAGTTAACATTTTTCAGATAATTTTAGACATCTCTGTGGTATTGTTGCTGTCATTTTCATTGGTCAGAATTAATTTCTAAGGCTTTCAGAACATTTGAAAAGCTTGTGTTTGCATGTGAAATACTAAGTAAATTTCCTCAGGATTGTCCTGTAGAAAGTGCTGGTAGTGTTTATGACAGCACTTATTTTCCCTTGAACCCTGCATGACCATGCTAGAAATTTTCAGGGCTTTACATCTGTAGTGATACATTCTATATACCAACTGTCAGGTCTGTTTAGTGGCTGAAATTCCTTTCACTGTGTGAGCCTTTTTGTTATTAACCCTACTGCCCATGTGCTGCTTACACTTATAACACTCTTTTTTTAATTGGTGATAGACTGTTCTGGAAAGTTAGGGTTTGAAGATGCTTTTTCTGGTTATGAAAAAACATTAATCTTGTTTATCAAAGATGCCTATAGAGGAGAGCTGTTGCTCCTCAGGTGCGTAAGTTATTTCCTTGCCTCAGACAAGCTGAATACTGCTGAATATAGCTACTGAGAAAGCTGACAGCAAGTGCATCCTCAAGGAAAGTGTCACTCAATGTAAGCAGAATTCTTACAACCTGCAGGATTTGAGATTTTAAAAAAAAACAGCTCCCTAGCTCTTTTTTATTCCCCCTGTCACTATCAGATATTTTTTTCCTTTTCCTTCAGGAAATGGGGTTTTATGTTTTTCTCCTTAATTCTGTTTCTTAGGCAACACAGACTACAAAAATTTTGTCTATATGTTGTTAACTACAGCATCCAAAGTCATTTTCTTGAGTTGAGATACAAACTTCCTAACCCTATGCCCATGACGTTTTCTGGCTGATGAAGCCATCTGGGGCAGTTTTCTCAGTACATAGTATTTTCTTTCAGTACTATATCACTTTTCTCCTTACTTGGACAGGGGAGAGAAGCTTTAATGAAAGGCTCATGAGTCGGGATAAGGACAGGGAGAGATCATGTATCAGTTACTGTCACTGGCAAAACAGGCTTGACTTGTTATTACCAATCAAATCAGAGTAGGATGATGAGAAATAAAACCAAATCGTAAAACACTTTCTCCCCACCCCTTCCTTCTTCCCAGGCTTAACTTCACTCTGAAATCCTCTCCCTCCTCTCTCCAATCTGCACAGTGGGATGGTGTATGTGCGTTGTGGTCACTTCATGACACCTTGTTTCTCCTGCTCCTTCCTCCTCAGGAGGTCTTCACAATGGGCGGCAGGGGAATCTCTGCTCTGGCACCTGGAACACCTCCTCCCCCTTCTTCTCTACTTAGCATGGTGTCTTCGGAGTTCTTTCTGTCGCATATTCTCGGTCCCTGCTCTACATCTTTTTTTTTCCCTTTTTTTTCCTCCTTCTTAACTACATTATCTTAGAGGCACTTCCACCATCACTGGCCTTGCCCAGCAGCAGGTCCATCTTGGAGCCATCTGGCATTGGCTCTGTAGGACATGGGGGAAGCTTTTGGCAGCTGCTCATGGAAGCCCTCCATTACCAAAACCTGGCCATGCAAACCCAATTTATCACGTCTTGAACAAATACACTTGGTGCTTTTTCCAAGTCATCTTGATTTTGACACTTAATGCCATTTCATTTCCGCTTTCTCCGCCTGTTTAGTGGATGGTCCAAACATTTTGGATAGGTGACTGATAAGTACAGTGGAGAAGGTACACAGGTTTTTTGACAAGTTGTTTTAGTATATTATTGGTATTACTAACAACCTAAAATTGCTGATTGCATTTTCTAAAGAGCAGACAACTTCTAAAATCCAAGTAATTTAGTATTTCCATTAATTTATTGAAAACATTAGTTTATTGTTTCCAAAAAGCAATCCATTTTTAAAATCCACTTTAAATGTAACAACGGAATATTGACAAGACATGAAAATAACTCATTGTTAAATAACTCAATAATGGGTCATCGTGAAAGGCACTTTTACAGAACTTCATGTCAGCATTGTGAATGGTTGTACTGCTACAACCTTGAGAAATGGACCTGTCACTAAATTGGCAGTTAAATATAAATACCACATATAATCATGAATTCTAAGTGTATTTTATAGTCTGTGGTAAAGAAAAGGTGATTTATTTTAAAAAATAAGCATTGTTCTAAGTCTCTGAAAGAAATTAGCATTTGATATAAACCTCACAGCTAACATCTGTTTGGTTATTTTAAATCACACTCTGGAAGTGTTTGAAAAATCTGTACAAATACACCCTTTCTGCTCTTTATTGATAAGACTTTTAACCTGTTTTTTTGTTTGCAGAAGCTCTCTTGACACTTTTCATGCTGCTCAGGATGATTAGGGACAGATGACTTACTGGCACAGTCTTGGGATCAGATCTGGGATGCTGAACAAGCCTTCTGAGGCCCTTCTACCTGCAGACATGCACTCATTCCGCCTCCCTGGTCTCCTCAAGGTGTTGGTGGAGAGGTTTAGGGATGTCCCAATTAATACCCTACCCCTTAAGCCACTTGACGTGGTCCAAGAGTTGATTCTCTTCAGTGATTGTAACAAGCGTTGACGTTATTTTCACTGGGGAGTGCAGTGGGTAGGGTGAATAATCTAGAAATATAAAACAAAATTCTATCCACTACCAATATTGAATAAAATTTAAGGAAGCTGATTTTTTTTTCAGTCATTTGCTCTAGACTTCCCTGTTCATAGAACATTATAACTCACTTCAGGCGATCAAGTGCTGTGTCTGATTAGTTCTTTAAAATACCACTAAGTGGTGCAGCTTCGTTTATTTCCCTTGATACATCAACCTATTGCCTGATGGCCCTCATGGAGAGGAAATATTCTCCGTTCTTCAACTTCTGGTTTCATATTAAAGAAAAAAGTAGTTCTTGTTAATGTCATTCTCTTGAGTAGGAAGGTCATGCTCTAAGCTTTGTTGCACTATATATTATAAGGTTTGAGCTATCCCAGGTATCTCAAATATGAATCTGAAATTCTAAAAGAATAAAAGTAAATATTAATTATATAATTTCCTCTTTTTTTCTCTTCTTTTCTACTGGTACTCCTGTATACTTCCCCTTCTTTCCTTTTTTTTGCCTATCTCACCTTACAAATTTTCTTGCTCCATTTCTTCTTTAGTGTCTTAGAGGCGTTTTTTTGTAAAACCTAACCACTTCATAAAATGTTTTGAAATTGCTTCAGCTGAGATTTCTCTATCTTTCCCACCCTTTGGTTGCAATTTTAAATGTATCTACAATTTTTTGTAGAAGAGTGAAGGGTTTTGGGGGAAGAGAGGGTTGTTAATATATAGTTTTTTAATTCTTCATTATTACCAGAAGTTTTTCATCATGAAAAGAGGTGCAAACTCTGATAGAATTTCCAGTTATTTCACATACACTGAAGAAAGATGGCAAAACATGACTTAAAACATTGATTCATAAGTTATTCTTTATTTTAAATCAGCTTTCTCTGCTAGTATACTAAATGTGAATTGAATTAATCATTTTCTGCATCAGACATTCTGGATAATGTATTTTTGCTACATGGTTTTAATTCATTCAGCAATATGGTACAAGTTAAAATTGGATTTGCTATGCTGATCCTTTTAATAAATATTCTAACATCTTCAACAGTATCATCCTCTTCTTCTCTCTGTGTACTTTCATATTAATTGGAAATGTCTAATCTTTGCTTCTAAGGGTGTAATCTTTTATATTGCATCTTTCATGTCCTGAGACAGTGTACTTCTCACTTCTCCTTTCCCTCCTCTTCTTCCTCTGAGTCATACTATTCGTGGTGGTGTTCTCACATCTGTCATTACAGCCATTTTTAAGAGTCTGCTTCTTTTCTTTAAATCAACAATAAAATAGTGCATACATTTACAATAGGAGGGAAGATAAAAATATTAATTGTGATAAAAGACTTCTGATAGGAATGAAGCCTGAACTAGTTAAGATGCCACATAATGTATATAATCTTTTATTTAAGCAGATATTATTATAGAAACCTGAAATTCATAGGTATGCTTTAGAAAAAGGATTTTAAACATTATGTCCAATATATCAAGATGTCTTTCAAGTTATAAATTTGAATTTTCAACATATTTGCATTATCATTTCATCTAAGTCATCTGTTCAATTGTATATTAATAACTCCACCCAAGTAATTGAATAAAATACTAACTAGTACTGGACAAAGGATAAAGCCCTGTGACTTTTGTTGCATCTTTTTATTTTGATAGTGATTATTGGTAACTATTCTTGTGAGTCTGATTTTTTCTAACATTTCTGAACACATCTTTAGATGAATAGATGTGTTTCCATCGCAACTCCACAGAAGTGCAATTCAGATCTTACATGGGCCAAATTGTCTGTGAAAACTTCATTTTCTCTCAGTGAACAAGATATGTAAAAGAGTGCTTTCAAGCTGATTATCTCACGTAACTAAAACTAAGAGGTAATATCCTGGGCCTTTGTCAAAACTAAAATCTATGAATTTCAATAACCAAGAATGAAAAGTAAAAAAATTAGAATATAGGAACTGAAATGTCTTTCAGTGGACAGAGAATTTAACTAAAGATACAATGAGTCATAGTCTAAAAAAAAAAAAAAGACAATTTAATGTTAATCATGGCCTCTTGAAATTTGGGAATACAAGGACACACAAAATAAGTTGTTTTTTTCACTTTTTGCCTGGTAGTGTACAGGCACTAATTAAAGTTTTACGATAGATGAGCTACTAAATAATAAAAATCATCTTATAATTATTTTTCCTGTCTCAGAGCAGCTACTGCACTGAAGGGTGAAAATGAGAATATTTGGATTTTTTTTAATTATTTCAATTCATGCAAAAATGCATTTGAAAGGATAAATTTTAAATTTGTCTAAAATTTAGATATGAAGCACATAAAATTCTCACAGATTATATAACTGCTTCTTAGGAAAATAATACTTGAGTTTAACCTGCAACAGAATTTAAGAATCAAATACTAAACAGGTATGAATATCAGATACAAGAAGTCTGTGAAATAACCCATGGCTATGTTAGCAAAATTATTAAAATTAGCTCTTTTTTTATTTACTTGCAGACAGTTGATATTTTTAGAGGCTGAGCTATCAGAAAAATGAGGTTTTTGAATATTGAGAAAGGAAGTGATACCCATAACTTAGGGAAGGTTTCTGAACAAAGTGAGTTAAACATTAAAAATGTTAGAAAATTCATATGGTCTCTTGCTAAAGCAAAATTTCATAAGAATAAACTGCCAAAGATGTTTACATCTCTATGTTATAATCACTTAGTATGCAGAGAACATGGAGAAAACTGAAGTCCACAGTCGAAACAGCTGTATATGGAATGATGTTCGGCTGTACACTATGAAAAGTGGAATCAAGCCTTGCTTAGGTTCTTTGATCATTTCAGTAAAGCACATGGAAGAAGAAGCTGAAATACTTTATTAATGTCTGCAAAAAGGCTTTTTGCTTATATCTAGTTTTGCCTGTTGTCTTAGTTATCCATATTTGTCCAGTCTTCTCAGAAATAAAATCTTAGCCTGTTAGGCAAGCTTCTTACCTTTTATAAATAGTTTTAGTATTAATAATTGCAGTGTTTAAAGCTTCTGTTTCAAGCCTGATTTTCTCCTCTATTCACCAATAACTAATATTTTCAGCTTTGAATGAAATGAAACTTTTCATGTATTGAAAAGTTTCTCCCTTTCTATGCTAGATCTTAAATATATAACAATGCCTTCAAGAGATTTGATATGAGATTGCCTATATTTACCCATGCAAGCATTTTAGGAGGCTCTAAAAAATAATTTGAGAACCTTTGTTCAAGTGCTAAAGGGGCAACCAGCTGAAAGTTTCCCAGCAAGCGTCCCTAGACCATGTCTTCTTCATCCCCTAAGGGAGGATATAAGCAGCTTATTCATTCATTTTCAAGTAACTAAAATTAAGACTATCTCAAAGCTGCTCTGAATTATGCCAAATCTATTAAAATGAAACAAACATAAGCTTTGGCAGGCATATAGTACCAGTAATTTTGCAGAAACTATGGAAAATGTGAACCAGATGTAACTGGTACTTTTAGTTGCCTGTACCTGATACCTGTCCAATATACTGAAGCATTGCAGCGAAAGGGATGTCTTAGTTCATCTACTCTGTCTTTACTACTGAAGTATAGTATACCTCTCATAAATTTGTGTTATGTTTACCCTTCTCTTAATCTTTTTCAAAACTTTTAATTATGTTTTCATTTGCAATGCACCCTGAAACCTACTGAGGTTGCATTAAATGGGCTTCTAATTGCATTTCTTTAATGCTGAGTGTTCTGTTTATTATCTCCCTGGGATAGGGTACCATCCCCAGCTTGATAAATTTATCAAAAGTGCTTGCAACCACTTTTTGAAGAAGTGTTTAATCCAGCCTCAGTCCAAGGGCAGGGACTAGTCCTCCGTTTCCACAGTTCAGTATAAGGCTGCCAGAGAATTTTACTCTTTCTCTTGAAAACTCAACTGTTTGGAACCCAGCCACCTAGCCAGATGCTCTGAGCATGTCAGAGTCCAAGTACAACAGCATGGTAATGGCCCTTAAGAGAGAGCTTTTTGCTTTTAAATACTCATATACCATGTATAGACCGATGGATTTCTCATATATCTAATCACAGTAGTCACTGCAGGCCTGAACCTGAATTTGAAAGGAATTTCATTTATAATGAATTCTTTGATCACTTATGAAATTTATTTCTCTGTTTTTAACTCCAGTGCTTGAAATAGTTTGTGGTAGTACTGTGTTGTCATTATGAGATGTTTCTCTAGAATGCAACTTGCAGGTCATGTGGTTTTTTACTAAGAGTTTATTAACACCTGTATTATTTTTAACTAAAATTTGTAGCTAGTATTCAAGATGAAATATGTGCACACCAAGAAATCTGTAGTGGATGTAGTAAGTAAGGACATCACTCCATGTTTAAATTATTAAGGATTGTATCTAGATTCCATCATTATAGACACCTGTCTTATTATTTTTATTTTTTTAGTCTAAGTTTCAGGAACAGATGAATGATTCAGACCACCAACTAAGCCAAATCAGGATCCCTGACAGTCAATGATAGTCATGATAAGAGTATGTGTTCTACTTTATTCCCACATCTGCATTTTTTTTTAGGCAGGAACAGTCCAAATAGTGAAAGTCTAGAGGTAATACTAAACATTTGGAGAAACATTGAATGCTGTGATTGTGGTTCCTGAGGCTGAATAATGTTTTCTTTTATACATGCAGGTAATATAGAAGAGCAAATAAAGTCACAGCAAATACATTGTGAGGCTCGCCATAATAAATTCCAATTTCTTTGAAAACACTGCTTGCAATCACTGAACATGTTAATGTTGTCTAAGAAATTTTTGCAGTCTCCCACCTAACAGACTATACCTTTCATGCAAAATATTCGTGTTGAATGTAATTTAAAACTGAAGGACTGTTTTAGTTTTCTAGATTGAAGAATGAATATTATGCTTCTTATAAATCATAAAGAACTTGAACCCAAATTTGAAGGATAAATATGATACAATAGTTTTGCTAGATGTTCACATGCTTAACAAGGGAACATGTACAATTTTAATTGCTTTGGACAGTTGAAGTTTTCAATCTATACTGCTGCACACCACACAGTCAGCCTTGGGCACATCAGTACTCTAATTACAGAAAGTCTAGCTCTTCGCCAATGTTTTACCATTTGATTTATTTCCCGTTCAAGTTGTTCAATAGAGCCAGAGTTAATTGGTTTTCCAAATGAGTGTTAAAAATATAAAGATCCAGCTTCATTAAGTGGAGGCTGTATTTACTGCGCATTACTGAGTTGTAAATCCATGTAAAGGTTAGAGAGTGAGATTTCAGAGCCTCGTGTATAAAACCACAACTTCAATTAGTTTGTTTTGCTTACAAATTATAGTTAATATTTGATCCGAGGTAATATTTGCCCCTAGCTGCCTTTTCTTTCTTAAAGAGGAGGGAAAAAAAGTCAAGCTAAATATATTAAAAGTAGACCAATCCATTTTATTTATTTCATGTGATTTTCACCATTTATCTAAAATTGTCACAGTATTTCTTTGTAATCGCAATGTACTTTCTTTATTCACAAAAGGGAACCAGCTTTTTACTGAGTCCTTTCATTCTGTTTGAAAGAGTCTTCCCAAGCATTTTGCAAACCAGCAATGTATCACAAACAAATCATAATGTCCTATTCTTGCGACCTACATGCTGTTCATGCATATTCAGCAATCTTATGCTTCTAATAAGAAATTTGCAATTAAAGAAACGAAGAAAGTTGGCAGGTATTTTAACATTTTTAAATTCCTACCGAGGTAATAAAACAGGACTTTGCTGGGTTTTTCTCAGGAATAGTTAAAGTTTGTTTGCTTTTTTGTTCTGTATGGTTGCATATGTGTGGTTTTGTTTTGTTGGGGGTTTTGGGGGAAGGATTGCACTATTCCCTTGCATTACGTGTTTTCTTAAAATATGTTCAAACTTTCATTCAGAAGTAGTATTTGATTTTTAAGACTCTTCAGTTTGGTTTGAATTAAAGGAGTGCAGAACACTCTGCAGTGTTCAAGGTGGAATGTGGGTGTAGCTCAAGGGAAAAAGCCATGTGGACAGTGTGCTTTTGTTTAGGAGCAAGGGTAGGATGATTTGGTGAGAACAGCTGCCAAGCAAGGGCTGGAGCTGATCTGCAGGATGGAGTAGGTAGTGAAGGCATGCAGACACAGAACTGGCATGATCTGGGGGGTTTCCTGATAAGCCCATAAACAGGAACCTCAGAGAAGCAGTGATGCAGCTGCATACATTTCTGGGTTTAGACAGTGACTGCGAAGGGAGAGGAGTGTCCTGAGGAAGTGTGTGACTGTAAAGGTGTGACGGGGGAAAAAATCATTAGTGGGAAATTAATTTCTGAGGGAGAAGTCTGTTCCTCTGGTAGGTGGTAATGGAAGACTGGACAGCAGGGAGGAGCAGGATTAGTCTCCATAAAGAGGTTTGGAAACTAAGCCAGAGACTCATGGGCAAGAAAGGATGACACTGATCAGTAGGTGAGGCTGGGTCTGCTCAGGGGAAGAAAGGAGAGCAGGCAGAGGATTCACATTTCTCACCTGTGAAACATAACGCTGATATGGGGTTTGGATTTATCTGTCTGGAAGGTTGTCAGAGAGCCGATAAACTCATCTGCAGGTGCAATTACTTGGGAAGGCACCAAGACATTCATGTGGTAGACATGAAAAACTTGAACAGCTAAATGAAGGAGTTGGAGCTATTCTTGTATTTTTAAAACCTGATACTGCAGAGAAAAAAAAAAAGGCTGGCATAATATTAATAATGATTGTAGAACAGTAGAGTATACTTTCTTTTAGGGAGCAGGGAGGGCTAGCAGCTCCCTTGGGCTGGGAGCCAGCAGCAGCACACATGCTTCCCTGGGGTGGACTTGAGCCAGGGCCCATCCCATCCCCATCCAGGAGCAGGGAAGCCAGGGCAGCCCCAGCCCTTAAGCACTGCCCATCTGCCAGGCTGGGACATGGTCCCACAGGTGGGCCCGGCTCAATGGGACTCGTGGCCAGGCCAGACCAGGCCAGGCTGTAGAGAGCTGGAGACTGGCTCTGCTGGGGGATCACTGGGACAGGGGCTCGTGGCCGCTGGGGGCTTATGTGGGTCCTGGACCATGTGCATGTGGGGAGAGCCCCACGGGGCTGAAATGGGGTCTTGGACCATGGGCAGGAGGGGAACAAAGAATCAATGTAAATAAAAAGTCTTTTCTGGGAAAGATTTTAGTGTTTTAAAGCTCTCAAATCTGCTGGAAATCCTCAGACATGGACAGAGATGGAATGTCTCTACAGAGAAATACCTCAAAAAACTGACCTCACACCTAGAGATCAGAGTCCAAACATTACTAAACAGTAGTTAAAACAAGTAGGAAATTATTTTTAATTAAAATATTTTAAGAGCGCAGGTATGCTAAGATGAGCACTATGACATCCATTAAATTCATTTTCCTGAAATATCCTTAAACATATTCCATATCAAAATAAAACCAAAATGTCACCTTTTTCCTGTGACATATAGGTTCACACCCACATTACAGATTATTCATAGTCTTCAAATTAGGAGCTACTGTGAGATGTAGACCTGTTTAAATGATAATACACTAAATAAACTCCTTTCTGTTTTTTCAGAAAAGTATTTAGAACCTGGCACTTTCTGCAACCAGCACTTGAACTTGACATTGAGTTTTCTGGATTTAATCAAAGGTCTTATCAAATGCATTGGTTTAAATATCAGTAAAACACCAGCTTTGGGTCTTGCTACTGATCAGGTTTATCTGAAACAGAGCCAGATTTCAAAGGTCATCTTTATATCAAACTACAAAAATATTTTAGGAAAGTTTTCAACGTTTGGTAGCTATCAGAAATTTGTGTGCTAAATTCTCTTACATGTAAAAATGTTTTGGGATAACGAAATTGCAGACTATATACTCTGTCAGCAGACTAATTGTGGTAGTACATCCTATTAACATTGGTGAATGCTGTAATAGCTTTCCTCAATGGCTGCTGCATTTAATGAGATGCAGCACAATGCAAGCCATATTACTGGCCTGACAATTTGTTCTATTGATTTATCATGCCTCTTTTACTGCTGCCTACCCATAAGGACTATAAAACACTTGTTAGATATTTGTGTGTTTTGACTTCTTACCTCCACAAACATACAATAAGACTGTCTTTGAAGCATTGCCACATAAATTGGTGTTGAGCCTTACCCAGATTTTTCTTCTTTCCCTTTTCCAAATTCCAGCAACAGTCTTCAGTAAGGCAGATTAAAGAATCCATTCTAAATTATCTGAAATTTTAAAATGCTGGTAGTGTCTTAATGGATGCCTCTTCCATTTTATAAAATTGAGTTCTGCCAGCATTTTTTGTTCTTATTAGTCTATACAGTTCACTTGTACTGTATGTAAAATATAATAGTAGATACATTTAGAGAAACCAATGTGAAAAATTAATAGGTTTTTTTTTTAGGATCAAATAAGAGTAGGGCTGCACTTCCAAGCATGGAGTCATGTGCAAATGTCATAAATGCCTAGTTGAAATAGCTCACATATAATAAATGTTGCTTGAGAAATTACTCAAGTGATATGAAACATCACATAAGTATTTCTCCTAGAAAATGCTCATAAAAGCCCTGGACAGGAAAATGAAACCACAATTAAAATTTTACAAGGACTCAGTATAAATTTGAATCAGAAATATGCACAAAACAACTGCATTATAAATGCATGATTATTCACTGGCTGGTGAAATAATTGGAAAGATTCCCTTATGAAGTCTGCCTCTAGAAGCTTCTGTTTTTATTATTGCTACCTACCATTTTGACCAAAAGTATCCAGAGAGGTAGGACGGTGTGTGCTTCATATAGCTGCGAAAGCTTCTTTGTACACGTTTAAGATAAACTGAAAAAGAAAGAAACTGGAATTGAGTCAAAGAACATACTAGGAAGTACAAAACCCAGCCCTACCCCCTAAAAGGATGTCTAGATATCAGTATCACTAGCTGGAGGTTAACTAGTTGACAGAAGTAGTAGGAAGAATTACATGGGATGTGGAGTGTTTGAGAAAATTAATGCCTACATGAACATATATGAGATTTTAAAAAGAATAAATCCAGTACTTAGAAAAACATAGGAATAAGCTTAATTAGAAGACTCTCTAAAGTTCAAAGTGGGTGTGGGTTCTGGATCCTTGGCAGTGTATGCTGGACTCATGCTCCTCACCAGCGAATGCAGCTTTCAAAGCAATGAGAAAATCTGTTTTACCACTATGCAAGTATTGCACAGTATCTGAGTCATCTCCTGGCTCTGTTGGAAAGAGATCTGAGCCAGTTGCTACAGCTCTTCCTTTCTCAGAAAATCTGACTTGGCAAGAGAATTTAAGATCAGGGAATTGACTGGGCATCTAGGTGAGTAGAAGCTTACAATTTCTTCTGAAAGTTCAGATACCTTCCTTGCCTATGAAAACTAACTCAGTGCTTCTTTTCTCTTTTAAGTGCTCATAACTTAAAAATATGGCAGAAACTAGTTCTGAAGCTCTTGCAGAAAAAAAGTTGCAGTGATATCAAACCATCAAATCACATCAGAAAAATGACCTGTGACATCTTTAAAATGAGATCTCTGGAGGCATATTACATGCAGACCTCCTCTCCAAATCCATGGCATTATTCTAGTAGGTTGTACTCCACACAGAAGAGCCCAGAGGAATGGGTCATAGCATCCTGAGGGGCTGGAGATGGATGGCAGACATAGAGGAAGGCCCTGGTCATGACTCATGCCAATATTTTGTCCTTAAATGGTAGAATAAGCAATAGACTGACTGCTGAAGTCTTAAACGTTGCCAAACCTTTCTATTCATAAGTCTTATATAGGTTTATATGAAATAAAGACATTCTAGAATAGATGTTGTATCTGAAAGAACACTGTACCACAACTGTCACTGTGTAGATGTCAAAATAATTAAGCAAGTAAAAAGTAGTAATGGAATCAAAAGATTGAATTATTTTAACCAATTATTTGACAAAGTAAGATTACAGCTTTTTTTGAATACTGTAGCATTCCTTTCTGCCTTGATCCAACAAAGCATTAATGTAGTCTGACAAATTCCTGTCTGTAAAAGCATCTTAATGTCAGTAGCTTCACAAAAAATTCATTTACACTTGCAAGAGGTATTTAGATCAGAATCTTCTATCATGAGCCTTAGATTGAGGCTGAGTCACTTAATGAGGAAATTGGCACGTGCATCCAATTTACCTAAGTCAGTAAAGAAGTCACCACTATCAACTGTGACTGATGAAACTCCTTCACTCATTATCAGTCAACTATATAAATCAGAAGGTGCTGTCTCTTCTCTACTAAGCATATCTACTGTGCTGATGAGAAAGAAGATACTTCAGTGAGATCAATGGTTGAACATATATTAGTTTTCACTGCTGTTTGTATTTTTAGAGTTGGTCTAGGTTCTTGAGCAAATATCTAAAAATTGTAAGAATTCTGCAGAAACAGTGCTGATCATCCATCTCCAACCCTGTCTCCAACTATTGTCAAACTACAAGGTTTGTTAAATTCAGCATTACTGCAAAGAAGCCATCTAAATCTTTCCTTCATGAGTCAATATTCAGTAACTGTCTTTTAGGATTTTTGCAATATATATTTAAACAGAAGATCTAAAGCTATTACTAAGATATAACGTGTTCCAAGTAAGGATTAGTGATGTGTAGCAATGGCTCAATTTGATAAGAAAACAAGCTGTACATAAGGTAACAATGAGGTAGATAAATAAATGTTTCTAATGTATATCTACTTTTATGTTTTCTTTATGTAAACAAAAAAGTTTATTGAGCTGCTTATTATATTTTGGATCACCTATGTAGGTTCTGTAGTAGAAGTATGTAAATGAATTTCAGTCCTCCATAGGTCTGTGAGTAAATGTGCACATGAAATTTATTTGCTTATATATACATGCAGTCATGGTCAAGAAAATGGTGCAAGAGAAACTGTGTGATTCAGACCTATAAGCCCTTTGCAATTTTTGTGATAGTTCACTAACCTCAAGTTTACAAAGCTAGAGAATTGAGGTATTTGGAGACTACTACTTCTAGGGGGAGATTCTCGATTGGTTGTTTTCTTCTCCAGTTTCTTTGTTGTCTGGTGCTACTTGGCAGTGAAAGAAAGATATTGTCTGGACAAACATTTTCTTGTCAACATGTGGCAGTCAGAGATTATTTTGTGGTTCTTATTTCCTTCTTCTAAATGTATTCTTCCTCCATATGTTGTGAATTATTTACTGACAACAATTCAGAATAAAATTTTAAAAGATTTTTTTTTTAACAGCAGTCCTGTCATTACTGCTTTCTACTTACCTTGGTTTTATTCACTTAACTTGGTTGCACTTAACTTGGTTTTATCTATTTTAATATTTGTTGTTCTATTGTTTTCAGCATGTCTGCTTTTCTCTCTTAAAAATAGTGTTGCAACCATGAACTTAACCTTAAAAAACCAAAAAGCCCACATTTTGAAAATTATCACTGCAGAATAACTATATATCATAAAATAAATAAAAAATTCTAGTTATTGATCTAGTATGCTGGTTGGAAAAAGGATGCATTTCAGAGACTGAGGAGGTGACCAGTCTAATTTTTATTTCACCATTTTGCTCCCTTTACATTTAATAAGCACCTATCTTAGTGGCCACATATTTGTAATGACTCCTTTGCTACCTGTTGCATAGCTCTATATACACTAGTAAATGGTTCATGTCATAAAAGAAAGATTATGCTTTTTCTTTGGTCAATAGTGTTTCTGAAACTGACTGTTGAGTTGGACTTACATTGTAATTAAACTGAATCTAGACAAAAATAAGACCTAAAATACTACTGAGTTTAAATTTAAAGACAGCTTGGAATTTTCTTACTTGCATACTGCATATTTTAACAAAAGCTTCCTGCTTATGTCAGTGTCTTTATTATATTTCTGGTTTGGTTTTTTAGGGTTTTTTTGGTTTTTTTTCCTTACTTTTTAAGCTTATGTATACTTAGTGGAAGTGAGAAGCTTGTTAGCTGTGTGCATATCATGTGAAAATCATTAAATGTTTAAGAAAAGCAAATATATACAAGCTAAAACTAATTGGTGGTTGAATGTCAGTTATTAGATAATTATTTCTATTTTCAAGCAAAAAATAAGGAGAAAATTAGCTACTTGAGGCCAAAGTCTCTTTGAATGGGCTGCCCACTGAGCTGAGCGCTCCCTCAATAGACATTTTACCAAGTCAGAGTGGTTTTTTTAGAGACTGAATTGGCATTTAATTTGTTCTTTGCATCCCTACTCAAGAAAGCTAATTTAATACTATTACCAAGAAAGATTCCTTTAATTACATCAAACAGTCTTCTGTTTGGCATTTGTAGCTTTAACACAAACTGCACTGGATACTTGAAGGTGCCCATATAATAAATACAAATATCTGAGGGCATAGACATCTAAAGAAACAACATGTATGTGTTATATACTACTTACAGCTGTATCTAGTGATGGTCTTCCAACTTTCCTGTGCATTCGAATATTCAGTTTTATGCAGATAGCTGATCAGTTAATTGAACACAAAGGTAAAATTTCTACAAAATTAAATGTTAAGGCCCAACTTGAAATCTCCCTTCCCTCCCCTTCCAGCTATGTTCTCCTACCTCCAGTTCACAGTGTCTATACATCAATTCTGTAAATCTAGATGAGGTTTTCCACCCTCATGTGACCCAACCCAAGCTGTTGATGGAAAATCCAGCTAGCTGTGGTTTAGCTGAAGTCAGAATTTGCTGCCAAAGAGGACAGCAATGCCATTTCAAATCAGGCTCCCATTCTGTGTAACTTACCTTGTCTATGAACACCTGTGAGTCACGTGCACCTGATCAAAGCTGAGAAATGTAGCCCCCTAACTATTTTATAGCACAGTGTAAACATTGACCTCCTCCAAACTCAAGAATGTTCCATCCCATTATGCCAGGAAGTCAAGCAAACGTGTCAGGAGGCTGGTGTGGATGAGTGAGAAGCTCCTGATGAAGTTCAGGCCTTAAAAAGGAAGCATACAAGCAGTGGATGCAGCAACAGATGACCCAGGAGGAATGCAAAGATACTGTCTAAGCATGCAGGGATGAGGTTAGGAAAGCCAAAGCCCATCTGGAGTTGAGTCGGTCAAGGGATTTAAAGGTCAGTAGGAATGACTTTGGGAGAAATAGCAGCAGCAACAGGAAAACTCAAGAAAATGTGGGTACACTGCAAAATAGGACACAGGACATGGCGTTAAATGATATGAAAAAGGCAAAAGTACCTCCTTCACCTTGATCTTTATTTGTAATGTTGGCTTTTGGGAATCCCAGGCCCTTGAGACATATGGGAAGTCTGGAAAAAGGAAGGCATTAGTGGAGGACAGGAAATATTTTAAATAGCCTGGACACATATACCTGCTGAAGGAGCTGGTACTATCTGGTGATGTCACTCTTTATTGTCCTTGAACAATGGAATTGGGAGAGGTTATGAGGAATGGAGAAAGAATCACTTCACTTAAGGACATGATGGAGAATCTGGAGAACTAGAGACCTGTCATCCTCACCTCAGTCCTGGGAATATGATAGATAAAATCCTGGAAATGTTTTTCTAACATCTTACACACATGAAAGTGAGTGACTGGGAGTCATCTACAGGGATTTACAAAGGGGAAATTGTGCTTGACCAACCTGTGAAATTACTAGCCTAGTAGACAAGGCAAGAACAGTGGGTATTGTTTATCTAGACTTTAGTAAGGCTTTTGGCACTGTGTCTCATGAAATCTTCATACACAAACTAATGAAGTACAGGCTAGATCAGTGGACAGTGAGGTAGATTGAAAACTGGCTGAACTGCTGTGCTTGAAGGAGTGTGATCAGTTGCACGAAGCCAGGCTGGATTCTAGTTGCTAATGGGTACCTCAGGGGACCAATACTGTTTAATGTCTTTGTTAATGACCTGAATGATGGGACACAAACTCCCTCACCAAGCTTGCAGTTACTACAAAACTGGGAAGAATGGGCCATGCCATCAGATGGTTATGCTGCTGCTCAGAGATCTCAGTGACCTGGAGAAATGGACTGACAGGAACCTGGTGAAGATCAAGAAAGCAAAATGCCAAGTCCTAAAACTGGGGAGGAATAACCCCATGCGCTAGGGCAAGCTGGGGCCAACTGAAGTTTTGCAGGGAAAAGTACCTGGGGATCTTGATGAACACTAAGTTGACCATGAACCAAGTGTGCTCTCACAGCAGAGAATGCCAGTGGAATCCTGGGGTGCATTGGGTAGAGCACTCCCAGCAGGTCAAGGGAGATGGTCCTCTTTACTCAGCACTGGTGAGACACATCTGGAGTAGTGGGTCCAGGTCTGGGCTCCCCAGTGCAAGAGAAATGGACATACTGGAGTGAGTCCAGCAAAGGGCCATGAAAGTGATTAAGGTGCTGGAGCATGGACATACCTTTGAGGAGAGGCTGAGCAAGCAGGAACTGTTCAGCCTGGAGGCAAGAAGACCCAGAGAGATCTTATCAATGCTTATTAATGCCTGATAAAGAGGAGTTAAAAGGACATACTGTGTGCCTTGTCAGAGGCACACAGTGGGAGTTGCCAGTGGAAATATGGTGTCAAGAACAGCAAGGGCTGGCTTGAGGCCAGTAACTGAAGCCAATATCATGGACAGCAGGGGAGGGGCCTTGCCAGCCAGAGTCCCACAGTGTCCCAGCAAGGCCAACCAGAGATGGTGCCCAGGTTCAGTCAAGACTCCACATCATCAGATCGGTTTGTAGCAGAGACAAATCTGAGGTCAAGCCAGGAAGTCAATCCACAGATCAGGTCTGCTGGGAATGAACAGGGTCAGACACAGCTGGCTGACTGTCAGGGAAATCCATGGTGACAACGCAGACCTGAGGTCAGGCTGGGAAGCCAGTCAGCCAGTTGGGATCCAGATCAACAGGGTCCATGGTCAGGAACAAGCACAGCTGTGACTCAACTGGATGCTGGCACACCAGTGGCATCACTGAGACCGGGAATGAAGGCTAACCTGAAATAGGAATCATGGGCCCATGGGTAAGGGGTGTGGATGGAGGCTCCAGTAGGGGTTGCTCAGGGCCAGTAATGGAAAATTGCTGTGAGCAAGGGCTAGTTGGACTAGACAGTCTCAAGATGTAACTTTCCAATATTCAGGGTTTTGTAATTTTCTGATACCTAGAAACAAATATGAGATTACATGTAGGGTGAGCATATACCCATAGGTAACTGCTATGGAATAACTATCTTTCATAAAATTACATAAAATTTATTATTCTTAAATGCATTAAACAGGCATTAAAAGGTGTAATTAATTAAAAGTCTGGCTATATATGTACATACATTCTGTAAGTTGGAAGCTTTCACTCCACAGATATTTTTTCCCCAGATTCATATGCATATGCAAATACTACACAGATACACTCTTCTTTACATCTCATTTACATAATATATCAGTGCTGGAAGAACCTTGACTCTGCTATGGTGTTCATGCTGACTCCATGGACCATCTGTTGATATTATTGTAAGTTCTGTGTACTGAAGGAATGTAGCATGTCTGAACTAAATTCAGTCATGTATATCTAAGAGAATTTTCCCTTACTATACTGTATTGCATATTGTGAACTGTTTTGTTTATACTTGTAGATTAGCTGTTTTCTGATAGCTAAGCTTTCATCCTGAAGTTAAATTCAGTAATTTTCCTAACTATATTTTTATGCAAAATTCAAATTTCCATTTGTTATTCCCTCAGCAGTATTTCTGCAGGACATACTTGTCTCTTTTTTGGAAGGAAAAAAATCAAACAAACCACCAAAAAGGGGTTATAAAAGCAGTTAGTTTTCTTTGTGTAGGATTCCTACTGTGTTGATTTCATGCCTGTACTGTGATGTATACCACCAATTTAGCAGTCACACAGTATACTGGATGTGTTACAGTCATAAGAAATTTATTTAATCCTGAAAATCATACTTGCCACAGTTTCAGTACAACTTCAATCCAACTTGTTTTAACAGAAATTTTTAGCTCTTCTCATGCTTATAAGGACCTAATTTTACCCCCCTTAAATACACATTTTCTACTCTATAAAAGTTAATTAGTAGTCAAATATGCTTGAGAAATTTTGGCCCAAAGCACAATCCTAATAAAACTAGTCTAAATAAACCCAATGATACAGGAGTGAGTGGAATAACTAAAGATTTTCATATATTTTTTTATGTCTTCTCATGTTCCTAGGTATCATTGGTTTGAATATATAGGTGAAATAGAGGTGAAAGACTGAGCTGCAGTCAGCACCACTGGATAGAAAAACAGAGATTTTTGCCTATGTTTATTGAGTAATCTATTTTTTGCATTCAGTAAACTCAGCTTAGCTCCTTTGCTGCAATCTTTAGCTCTTAGGACCCTCAGTCAAAAAGATGCTGCTGTTACAATTTCCTTGATTCTGCTGTCTTTGTATTGCTAATTTCTCTGCAGTGTTCATCTGGTTTTGTTTTGACTCATTTACAGAATTGGAGAAAATATTGATTTTTTTGATTTTTTTTTTTTTAGTTTATATTTTAAAATGGAAAGTATAAGCATTTGTTATAGATACAAAAGCTGACATATGATCAATACAAAAGATACTAATGGGCTCTTTTCCTGTCACTTAGCTTTTGATGTAATTCTAGTGTCAGCACTTATAGTGCTGTTCTTCCAGAAAGCCAAAAGGAGCAGAGAGAAGCCCTCACTAGGTCAGCTACAACCACAGACTCAGATAAAAGGACCTGTTTCCTGTACATCACCATGTACTTCTACCTTATTCTTAGGAATATACTAGCATGAATTGTGCTCATTTGGAAAAAAGAATTGAGCAGAAATTAATATGACAGACACAATGTCATTAAAAGAGTGAGCTAACCATAAGCTGCAGATGTAGGTAGGCCAGGCAAAATAGCTTATGCTCTTAAGATTATAACTTAGTATATATATCAAGCAGTTGGAGCCTTTTCTAAAGCAATTTTTTTTCTTGAATTCGAGACAAAATTTTATGTGTGACAGACTAGCAGATGTCATCCTCACTTCTTTCCAGATACTCTGGAATTTCAGCTTTCCTTCAGTTTTGCTATGCAAAAAATTCATCCTTCCTCACATAGCTAAGTCATTTGGACTCCCTGCTAGTGGATCACGGATTATAGAATCACAGAATCATTTAGGTTGGAAAATACCTGTAACATCATCAAGTCCAGTTGGTGACCCAGGAAGGCCAAGTCCAGCACTAAACCTTATCCCTAAGTGCCACATCTGCATGGGAATTCTCACTTCCCTTGGCAGGCTGTTCCAATCATTGGCAACATTTTCTATGAAGAAACTTTCCCTTATATCCAATCTAAACCTCCCCTGGCACAACTTGAGGCCATTTCCGCTTGTCCTGTTAAATGTTAGCTGGGAGAAGACACTGATCCCCACCTGGTTGCAAGGTCTTTTCAGGTAGTTGTAGAGAGCAATAAGGTCTCCCCTGAGCCTTCTCTTTTCCAGGCAAAACACCTCCAGCTCCCTCAGCTGCTCCTTGTAAGACTTGTTCTCCAGACCCTTCACCAGCTTCATTGCCTTTCTCTCGACACACTCCAGCACCCCAAATGTCTTTCTTGAACTGAGGTGCCCAAAACTGAACACAGGATTCAAAGTGCAGACGTATCCAGTTTGAAAGTTTTTATGGTTAGAATTTTTCTGCTAGATTAATCTTTTTCATATTAAATGCTTTCTTGTCTGCTTATCATCTGTTAGCAATGGAGTCACTTCTGGATCTCGATAGACAAGGAAGTATCATTGAAATGTAATGAGGCTATATTATGCACACAGAAATATTCCCATATTCCTCACATTTCATATTAGAGAATATGTTTCTTACTCCTGAAAGGAGTTTATTTATAGTTAATTCCTTCATTTGCTATCTTTACAACCTGCAGTCTCTGTGCGTTTCATGAATTATGATCATATAAGTTACATTTTTGCATTTAAATTTGATCTTTTTCACTCCTGTCTGAAGCTAAAGTTTGTGGGGTGTGCCTTGGAGAGAGAAATACTGTGAGGCACTTACAGCACAGTCTAATGACTTGAGCAGTGCTGCATTTTGCTGTGCTGCAGTTTTCCTTGTCTGAGATTGTCGGCTTCCTAGCTTCCATTGAGCCAACTCTAGGGGAAAATGCAGAACTGGAACTGAATCAGCAACCTGCCTGCTTCCTTCCATGTGAGGGTAATGAGCATGCCTGTCAAAAGGAGATAGTGAGTCTACTATCCCCCAGGAGGAAGTTTTGCTATTGGCTCTGAGTTTTTTACAACTCCTTCACAGGTAATTTCCTCAACCCTAGCACGTAGGTGAGACACAAATATATTGTCAGTACAAGTAAGCAACTAATCAAGTTACCTTGGCTAGATAAAAGATTTCTGTATTTAGAAATTTCTTGCACCTCATACAAACACCATGTTAGAACAAGGAAGAAACATACTTCAAAGCTTAATGTAAAATTATTTCATTTTGTTATGCAAGATGATTTGACTTAATTAGATCTCAAATTTCCTATCCATGCGAAGAAGAGGACATCAGAGTTGCATAGAATATGTAAGATCCAGTTAAAGAAAGAAGAGGAGGGAGGATGGTTTTAAGGCACTACATAAGTATCTCACAGTTGGACATCCATGATAATTCAAACATATGCATGCATAAATACTTTCTTGTGCTTTAAGACATTGTTGTGATCTGTGCTGAACAGGAAGGGTGGACATCATGTGAAGATGCACAGCATAAAATAAAGAGCTTCTAAGTCTAACAATTAGTTTGGAAGTTCAAAAGTTAATACTGAGATGTTGGTGATGCCTTAAGGTCCATCTGGTTTTTTGATTTTTCTAATTTTTATAAGCTTTATAAGTAGTTATATAGCAGAAGTAGATTTAGAAGCAGCAGCCCTTATTCCCTTACCCTTAGCACAGAAGCAACATAGATTTTCAACCCTATTACCCCATTCCATGCTCTCCATATCAATTCTACCCCCTGAATTCTAGTAGAAATGTTTAGTCTCTCTTTAAGATAGGCCTGTTCTGTTTGGAAAATGCTTGTACCTTGGCCTAAACCACAAAAGTACAGTCAAGAACTGGGTGAATATATACCCCCTGTACCCTGAAGAAGATGAAGATTGATGAAAAGAGGGTCTCAAAAAGCCCCTAGCCCCAATTCCCAGGGGATGTGATCGAGGGTGGTCCAGGGCAAAAGCCAGGGGGTGGACAAAACCTAGGATTGGACAAGGAGTATTATAAATTGTAACATCTGAGACACGGGGGGCACGCATCTTGTAATCTTATGCCTAGGCACAAATTAAAACCCTTTCCTTATCTCACCTTCAAAACTAATTTGCCTCGGAGTTTTTTTCTCCCTGAATTTTCTTTTAGGCATCATTGGTACCTGTCAGCTTTCTGTATGACCAAAAGGTAGATTAGAAGCAAGTCTTGTTTTGCAGCACACTTCCTCATGGCAGTTGTAGGGCATTACTACAAAGCAACCACATCCCAGGAAGAAAATCAGATACAGAAGTAGAAAGGGGCATCCACCCACTTACATGAAAGACAGACAGACTTACACACACAGACACACATGATTTTTGTTGAAACGCAGGAAACAAAATATATCCCAAAAATATATTTGGAATAATCTGAAGAACTACAGATCGGCAAGCTAGACTTTTCCAGTGGAAAACTGGTAGAAGTTCTGAAGACCCAACTGACAGATGAAGCTAACAGACAAAGAAAAAGCTTTGACGCATATATGTGGGGAAGAATCAGTGCAGCCTATCTAGAGACAGTGAAGAAACAAAAATGGAATGGTTAGTCCACTGACATTTCTGAGAAGTCTGTAATTATGTTATTTAAAAAAAAAAGCCAACAACTATTAAAGATTCTAAGCCATCGTGTTATAGGAGGAATAGTTTTCTCTTGGACTTGATTATTGAATAAAAGAGAACGAAGTTTATCTGGAGCAGTATAAATCCAATTTAAAAGACTGACGAGGATGCATATTTTCACACAGGAAGTAATTTCTGGAATCTGTGCCAAAGGATGTTACAGATGCAAAAATTAATTTTAAATTAGTTAAAAAATTATTGCAAGCATTTGTGGAAAGTAGGTTCACCCCAATGCACAGTTGCAACCACTGACATAGGAAGTCCTTACATTACTGTTGCTTAAAAGCCAACAGACTAATTCTCAGACTGTGTGAGATCATCAGTCCTTCTTTATTCTAGATGGTACTTTTGTCTAGCTTTCTATACTATTTATAATTTTTATCAAAATGTTTGCTACCATTTGCAGCATACTAGACTAATTGGAGCTTTGGTGTGGTCCATGGTGTCTGATCTTACATAGGTGGACAGACAGTTTTATGTCACACAGTCACTAATTGGTATAACCACACCTGTTATACCTCAGTCGTTTTACTACATAACAATAAATTGCAGTCACAAAAATATGCTCAAGTCAGCACTTCCACTATGTGCTTTGCCTCTGAGCAGGATGGAAGGTGACAGCTGCTATCAAAATGGCAATGTGAATTGCATATGGGACCACTGTGCACCTTATGAGCACCTCAGCTTGGCATACAGGAATATTGAAAGAGTATTACCTGGTTTTGGTGACTGTTGCCTCTGCTGAAACCTGAATTCATGGTTCCCATGCCGCGAAACATCATGGCATAGGTTGCCTTTGAGGGTATTTTTTTCTCAAGCAGACTGCTTTTTCAGAATAGTTCTTGTGGGCTTTTTTAACATTTTATGATAATGTTAAGCCGGACATCCACAGAAACACTTGAATGTCTAACACCCCTTGTTTTCATAGTGGTTAGTATTAATCAGTAGTGTTAGCATCTAAATAGATTTTTTAATCTAGCTTTAAGGACTTTGGGGAGAGGTGTAGTCCCTGTTTTTTCTTTGTGAGATTTTGCTTTTACCACTAGTTTTCTTAGCATCACCTTCACTATCTATGTGAATAAAAGGCTAGAAATTACTCTTGTAATTTTCATCTTGTTTCCAGAGATTTTAATTTTTGTTTTGTGATGATCTCAAAGGTATTTTCCAATCTATGATTCTATGATTCTACTTTACAGATTGAATCCGACAGACTTCTGCTTCATACAGTCTCAAGCTGTTCCCTTCATCACTTCTCCTAAACTGCTTAAACTGGGAATCAGTATTTTGGCTTTTGACAGCCTTGTTTACCACAGATCTTAAATTAAATTTGCAGTGATATAGATAAGCATCCTATTGTTGCTTGTAAACACAGATTCCCCGATAAATGATACTAATAATCAGCACCTAGCACAAGAGATTATAATATAAGCTTTTAGAAAGCAACTATGTAACAAAAGAATTTGGATTTCATGTCCTATTAACCTGGAAAAGTAGTACTTTGAGGTTGATTTGGGTCCAATGGCTGAAACAGTGTGAGGGAGACACCAACATACTTTATTTTTTTAACAGGGACACTGATCATCTATAGCATGGATAACTGCTTGATTATGTTTCTGTTCGAATATTCCTTAAAGCAGTGGCTTTTTAATTTGAATGTGTCATTTTGTTTATTCTAATTTTTGTATTTACAATCTAGCACTATTTTTTTCTTATTTTTATCTATTTTTTGTAGATTATACAAGAAATATCTTTCCAGCTCACCAAGACAATTATTATTTGTAGGTTTTATTTTTAAATGGCTCCCTAAGGTGTTTATGACTAAAGAATAAAGTTCAAAGTAGTCTTTGATGAAGAGAGGAAGTCATAACAGCAAAGTGTAAAGAAAGAAGTTTAGGATATTTGACAGCTTGAAGATTATTCTCTGTCATGAGGGTGATTGACTTTCTCAAGGAGTCTTAGGCGATTTCAGTGTAATCCATAGGAAATGATAGTTTCTTTGCTCTTCAGTCCTTCTTACTTGTTTTCCTTTGCTGCTCCTTGCTTCTTTCTTCTCTTCTGCCCTGATGTGTGTTGCCCACGGGCTGCAATCCCTCAGGGGTGTCCCTGTCCCAGGGTGCATCACCTGCACCCACAGTCCCATCAGAGGTGTCCCTCCTCTAGCACAGAGCACCTTCTTCCAAGAAGGAGTCTAGCCATGCCTTTTCCAAAACTTAAAATGTTTGAAGGCTTTCTTTAATTGCTTTTTTTCTTATTGATATACCTGGGAACTTCAAAATTAATATGATCTTTAATTCTTTTGCTTTACTATCACACCTCGTAGGGAAATTATTTTTTTAATATATTTATGCACTGTGGAGCCTGTGTTACCCTAACAATCCACATTGCTTTAAAACTAATTGATTGTTATTATAACAAGACTGAAAAATAAAATGATCATGGTTCCTTTGAATTTGACGGAAAAAAAATTGATTAACGGATATTAGTGCAGGTAGTAAATTACTTTTATAAATAAATAAAGAAATATATTTCAAGCTTTTTCTAGCTTTCATGCGTACATGTCTAGTAGCAGTTCTTCGAAAGACCAGGTCTCAGTCATATGTCTTGGCAGAAGGATCTCAGTTTCAAGGGAAAGGTTTCATTTTTTTGAAAGGAAAATTTGACAGAAGAATTTTGTTTTATGGTGAAATGTATTGTGATGAAATCAAAATAAAAGTATCATTTTATTTCAACTTCTGGTGAATTTGAAGAAGTTTGGACTTTTCATCATATGCTCCCCTTTTTTTCTTTACATTACTTGTTTGGTTTTATGCCAGCATCAATCAGGAATGGTTGGACAGACATCCTGAGGCCTACATGACAGTATTTTATAGGTAGAAAAATGCAGGGGTACAAAAGTTGTTAATCTATAACACACACACAGAAAAATCTAGAGAAAAAAGCAAGACCCAAAAAAGAAATAATATTCTAATGAAATTAAAACAACGTATGAAAGTAATGAAATTGAAACAAAGCATTAGGAAATAATCTCATCTTCAAAAATAGTAACCAAAAATAAGTGCTAGGGTAAGAAACAAGCTGAAAGTCCTACGCAAGCTGTTTCTACAGTGGGAACGTTTGAATATCCTGGTCAGATTTAATATGTCTTCCCTCTGAAATTCAATGTTAAAGTGAATGTATAAGTAAATATTTAGAACAAGCAATTTTCAGATGTCTATACATCAGTGCTCCTGTCTCAATCCTAGTTGTAGTCATCCAGTAATGGAAGAGAATTAATATGATGTGATGTGAGATTAATTTAAAAGATAAAATACAGATAAAGAATGACAGTAATAACAGTATTGGTAGAGAACTCTTCACTATCATTCCCTTTGGATGGAATAATTTTTTAAAATTTAAAAAAAATTAAAAAAACCAAACCCTTATTTTTAAATACCAGTTAAATCATAATTTTCTCACAAACAGAAAGGTTCAATTTTTTCCTCAAATAATTATTGTGAGATATTATGTCAGCTCTCAGATATACTGATGGGCATCACTAAATATACAAACTTGATCATCTTGCAATCTTACTTTTTATTGTGCCATTACTACAACTTAAAAGAAATGAAGGGCAGCCTACACATTTTTTCGTGTTAGTGAAATCAGATGAGGAAATGTTTTGACAAAGCAAAAGAATACTGTGTCTTTCAGGGAACTTAAAACTATTCAAAACCTAAAGGATAAGTTTGAAAATTCATCAAATGTTATGAGCTAATGTGAAAGTTGTACCGGGGTAGGCTTTAATGAACAAAGCCACACCCTTAAGCTCATCAACACGGAGATGTATTCAGTGTCATTTTAACACATCTTTTTGCAACAAGAAGTTGCATATTCTGAGGTGACATAAGCCTCTTATTGTTGGCTGTGGACTTCTAATCATGGATCTTAGTCTTTGAGTTGGTGAAGCTGTTTCATAAGATATTCACAAAAGGTTTATAAAACAGCCTTTTCCATCACATCAATATGTAATCTCCTTTTAAAGCTGGTATGAGTAAGAAATGACTCATGCAATTTAGGAAGGTGGTGATAGGATCCAAATGATTCTGAGGGTTTTTTCCATTGCTCTGACACAGATTTTCACTTTGATTTTGAGCGTGTTAATTACACTAACACTTCAAAATTATGTTTTCTGCATCTGTATAACAGGGATAGTGATAATTAGTTATATCACAGGTTTGCTTGAAAGTTGAATTCTTTAAATACAGTAAACAGAATTGGTATAATTATTTATATTATTAATATAGTTTTCCTTATAAATAATGGCAGCTAGAGTATAACACATTTTTACTTTCTGTATTAAAACCTACAGTTACATTTCCCAGATTTAAAAATGAAAAAAATTCCCACTTTTTTGTTTTTCTAGTTTTGGTGCAACTGTATTCCATGAGTTCTCTCAGTGTTCTAAGGAGGAACTGCTCTTAGCTTAGTGGATATCTTGTTATTGACATGTTGTAACTTATAAAAATATAAAGACCAAAATGTCAATGATGTCTCTGCCACAGGGACTGCACAATCCAGGAGACAGATTAGTCATGCAGAAAAATATTTTCTTCTTGTCATTTCTGTGATCAATGATAGTTTCTATGAAAAGCAGAGATGCTGATTTGGGAAACACAAATATACAGTGGTTTTTGCTTTTGCTTTATCATTGAAAGTGAAAGCAGAAGAAAAATATGAAGTATTGTTTCTTTTTATGAAATTAACATTGCAAAATAATTAGAAGACTATCTGGAAGCATGCAAAACCTTTACAGAGACAGTATATATTTAAATACGAAGATTTACATCTCAAATTCAAAGATATTTTGAGAATGGAAAACAAGTATCTTAAAAGAGTACTATTTCTATTTTTTTCCATATTAAAATATTGTGGTTAACATCCCAATTGCAACATTATAGAAACTTCATATAACATGCTTGAATTTTGCTCAGTTATGAGAAAGTAGGTATAAGTATCTATTATGAAGTCCATTGGGGATAGTTATGATTTACAGCCCTGAATCTTCTGCAGATAGAAAACTAAGGAATAAAGAAGAGCAATATCTTTCTTATAAAATGCCAAAGGAAGGAGGAGCAGATAATTTTGGCACTCTAGAGGAGCGTTGTGGTATTGTGTTCTATTAGAAAGAAAGAAGTGGTATCAGCTATGCTTTTTTGGGCAGACTGATTTGTATGTATTAGATATTTTTGGGGCATGTCAACTGGCTCAAAACCTTCCTGGATGATAAATGGACAACTTAGTGGGTAGTAAATAGGTGTTGGTAGTATATAGTTGTTGAGCTGTTCAGTTCTGCCAAGATTGAAGCTACAAGCCCACCCAGAAGAAAAGCTTTAGGAATATAAATCTCAAAGTCTTAAATGCTTCAAGACTTCAGACATATTGGTAGTTAGCCTCAGTTTTGGAGGATCAGTGCTTAAGGCAGCTCCCAGCTCAAAACACTAATATAGCTCACAATTCAGATTCCATTGGGCTGCCTGAGTACAGACTTTAATGTCATTTGAGGGCCCTGTGGGGATCTTGATGCCTTCAAGACATACCCAGAGGAGCAATGATGTCACACAGGACCCAGGAGAGACTTCTGCCCTGCTGGACTGGGAGGCAAAAGCTGAGATACGTTAGTATGTCTAAAATGACAGTATGTGCAGCTGCTGAATTGAGCTTTCAATATCTGCCCTGGGCTCAGATGTGAGTTACCTGGTTTTCACACTAGCACCAAAATCAGTTAGTCTTACACTAGAAAACTCCACTGAACTGTTCTTTTGGCCTCCTGCAAGCACTGATGTGAAAGACCTCTTTCAAAGACAAAAATTGTGTTGCTTATCCAAATGGACTTAAATTTAATGTTTTTCCTATTGATTTTCTTTCTTAAATAAGCCATATTAGCAAGTGACTTTTCTGTTGTCCATTACATTGAGCTTCTCCACTCCACATCTTGAAATACAGGATCCTCAGACACTACTGATGATAAAATGGACAAGAAGAAAGTTGCTTTTAATTTCAACAAGGAATGTGTTCAGCTTATCTGGGTGCTCTGATTTTCACTCCTATGCTGACTGCAAATATATTCATCACTCTGCCAGGAGGTCAAAACTGAGATACAGCCTTCTTGGGTTGGCAAGATGACTACAGTTTAAAAACTGAAGGCTGGCTTTTGATCACAACTCTTAATATTTATTTGAGTACTAATAATTTAGTATTATTTTGGTGATGCTTGTAATTGAGTACTATAAATGTCCTTTCTCCATTTTATAATTCCGAGCCAGATTTTGGGCTTCCTGGATGTTCAGGGTGATGCTCAGGAGTTTGCCAGTCACTTTACTGACACATCTCCAAACATTTTGCCAAGGGAATAAATACTTCTAGTTGAAATGACTTAGTTCCTGTTTAATATTAATGCTAAATAGGCAAGTCAGTCTTCAGTAGACCTCATTGAGATCTATGTTCTTGGTTGGCTACTGGAATGTATATAAATACAGAAATCAGGAGGAGAGCTTCATTTTTTTATATTTTTAGAGGGATACGGTGTGAGAAATCAGCATCATAGATAAGTCAGCATCTTTTGCTTCTTTGATGCGATAACAGACTAAGAGTCTGATAGAGATTTTAAGTCAATGAACTTTCAGTTGTGGTTTTGCTAATCTGCTTTCAACCTCAAGTAGAGTTCTTGGGCTCACCATTATGGAACTCAGAGGTGTCAAATATTTGAACATTTGAATACAGAAAAACATTGGTGACAGAAAGAACCAGCTTCCTTTCAATCCATATCCCTTTAAGTGATCAATTACTTACAGTCACCAAGTATATTTTCATGTATTTACTTCCTTCAGTGTTTTAGTATTTTTAGCATTTAGAATTGAGTTTTATGAACTTCTGCAAAAGACAGCTTATTAAACTGAAAAAAAATGGAAAGAGTTAAAATTATTTTTGACATTTTAAATAATGTTTAGAAGTTTTCTGTAACTGTGTATACATTTTTACACTGAACTAGTCCCTAGTCTTGGCTAGGGAAAAAAACCCCACCACCACAACCCTTGGTCCCATGGATTTTCTGTTTCAAAACCCAACTGAATACTATAATGAAACACTATATAAAGCATTAACACTGCATCTATGAATCATGAAGATTTTTTTTTTACATAGACTCCTGAGTCATTGACCACTGCAATCACAGCTAAATCTATGTCCTATTTTCTCCAGTGCATTACCTGAACAAGGACATGCCAATGAGGAGACAATACTGACTGTGGAATAGTGGTCTATCAGCTGAATTGTCAGTGCTGAAACATGAGTAGCATGAACTATGCCTTTTTAGAAAACCTCCTGGTTAACCAAGGAAGTCCCTGATGACTGGAGGTTGGCCAATGTGATGGCCATCCAGAAGAGGGGCTGGAAGGAGAATCCAGGGAACTGCAAGCCTGTCAGCCTGACCTCAGTGCCCAACAAGGTTAGGGAATAGATCATCTTGAGTGCAGTCACATGGCACGTACAGACAACCGGGGGATCAGACCCAGCCAGCACAGGTTTAGGAAGGGCAAGTGCTGCTTGACCAACCTGATCTCCTTTTATGACTTGGTGACTTGCCTAGTGGATGAGGGAAAGGCTATGGATCTTGTCTACCTCAACTTTAGTGAAGTCTTTCATAGTTTCCCATGGCATTCTCCTGGAGAAACTGGCAGTCCACGGGTTGGACAGGTGCACTCTTCATGGGGTTAAAAACTGGCGGGGTGAGTGGGCCCAGAGAGTGATGGTGAATGGAGCCACATCCAGATGGTGGCTGAGGTTCCCCAGTGGGGAAATCCAGTGGGATTCCCCAGTGCTCAGTACTGAGGCTGGTCCTGTTTAATATCTTTATTGATGATCTGAATGAGAGGATCAAGTGCACTCTTGGTCAGTTTGCAGACTACAACAAGTGGGGTGGGAGAGTTGATGTGTTGGAGGGTTGGAAAGCTCTGCAGAGGGATCTGGACAGGCTGGATCCATGGGCCAAGGCCAACAGGATGAGATTCAATAAGGCCAAGTACTGTGTCCTGCTCTTGGGTCACAACAACCCCAGGCAGCACTACAGGCTGGGGGAAGAGTGGCTGAAAAGCTGCCTGACAGAAAAGGACCTGAGGATGCTGGTTGACAGGCAGCTGAACATGAGCCAGCAGTGTGTCCAGGTGGCCAAGAAGGCCAAAGGCATCCTGACCTGTATCAGCAACAGTGTGGCCAGGAGGACCAGGGAAAGGGTTGTCCCACTGTACTCTGCATTGGTGAGGCCACACCTGGAGTACTGTGTCCAGTTCTGGGCCCCTCATTTCGAGGAAGATATTGCAGTGCTGGAATATGTCCAGAGAAGGGCAACAGAGCTGGTAAAGAATCTAGAGAATAAGTCCTATCAGGAGTAGATAAGGGAGCTGGGGTTGTTTAGCCTGGAGAAAAGGAGGCTCAGGGGTGATCTCATCACTCTCTACAACTGCCTGAAAGGAGGTTGTAGCAAGGTGGGTGTCGGTCTCTTCTCCCAGGCAACCAGTGATAGGACAAGAGAAAATGGCCTCAAGCTGCACCAGGGGAGGTTCATGTTGGACATCAGGAAGAATTTCTTTACTGAAAAGGTTGTCAAGCATTAGAATGGACTGCCCAGAGAGGTGGTGGAGTCACCATCCCTGAAGGTGTTCAAGGAATGTCTGGACATGGCACTTAGTGCTGTGGTTTAGTTGACATGGTGATTTCAGTCAAAGGTTGAAGTCAGTGATCTTGGAGGTCTTTTCCAACCTCAGTGATTTTATGAAAGTGAGAATAACCTTCTCAATTTTTAAATACTCAAACAGTGTCTTAGAGTTAGCTGGCCTCTTCTCTGAACTGATAGTGAAAAATATATGTATATGCTTCTCCTTTTCTACTTCAGTAAGTGCTGCCTTATCCTCTTTGTTATTTAGCTTTGAACACTCTTTCCTTTAGTACTTCCAAAACTGACATAGTGGCCTTTTCAACTTACTGTCTAAGACCTGATATAAATTTCAAATAATTCAGTTTTAAATATCCTTTTAACACTGTTGTTCTTTAAAACAAAGAAGATTTGATGTATGAGTAGATTTTTATCTTATCCAGGGCAAGGTATTATTGTTATAAACAAGATAAAGATGATTGTCTAAAGTGCTGAAACAAAGTTTAAAGGGAAATAATAATTAACAAAGTCTTTTTTTCATTCCATTCCCTCTTTTGTCTTCCTGAAGTAGAACTGATTAAGATATATTGCTATCTGTATTTCATACAATAAAAATATCTCTGTATAAAAATAAAAATAAAACTGAAAGTTGTATCAATAAAAAAAATAAAAATAAAGTTGTATCAATAAAAATAAACACAGGCTAGAAGGCAAATACAATAACTGAGAATTTGGCCTGAGTGGTAGGTAAGGATGGAAAGATTTTTTTTATAAAAATAGTGGGTTTTTTCCAGAAAGCTGGAAAGACAACAAAAATGTTTTGTGTAGGAAGTAATTACATATTTTCTCTCATATGTGTTATGTTTGTACGTGTTGCGGGGACATGCACACACACACACAGTTCTCCCTAGAAAAATAATGCAAATTGATTTGGCATGGAAGCTTTAAAATTTAAACTGTTGAAGAGCTAAAATCACACAAAATTGTTTTCAATGCTGAATATGGAGCTAAAAGGGTTCTGAGCTTAGTGAGACATTCTAAGGAATAATAGTAAAATTTATTCATTAAAAAAACAGCAATGACACAAGATTTCACATCAGTTCACTGCAATTTATATTGTGCTTCCACATCTATGGCCAGAGAAAAATATTTTCAAATAATTTTTTGTTTTAGCAGGTAGTCTACCTGTCATACTTTACACTCTTCATCTAGTGTAGTTGTTAGAAAGAGGAACTAGAAATTACATTTTCAGTTACATTGTTGGACACCATCAGTAGATTGTGCAGCAACCAGAGTAATCATGGCCCAGGATGATCTGTACTGATTTGGTAATCCAGCCCTAGACATGTTTGAGAAGGTTGTTGAACTCTGCTTTTAGTGTCTCCATCACAGTGTTTAGAGTAGAGGTGGCATTAGACATGAACTACTACTTATATATGGTAAATGAAAATCCATACAGGTCTGATTTACAGTCCATCAATATTTTTAATCCTTTTTTGTTCTTCATTTGTTGACAGACTGTGTCAGGAAAGGTCAGAATCACTCTTCTGAGATGAATAGTCCCAAAATGAACAGAGCTGTTGGCCTTTTTTATTTTCCTTGTGCTTTTTCTTACTTTTTATTCCTTGGCAAGCAAAAGAACTAGCATAGAGATAGTATCCAGTGTTTTCAGTATGTCAGTTTTATGAGTGTCTGTGTCTTTAGTGTATTTAACTCAGTTAATGTATCAAATATCTCTGATTTCTGAGTTTTCAACCATGAATGATAGTCAGCAGGTAAAGACTAAGCTAGACCAAAGGGATTACAGCTGCATGGTAGAAAGAGTGTAGCATTCAGTAGGGGAAATTGTTGTTATTCCTTCTTGTTTCTTGCTGCAGTCTGAGATCACAACACATCCCTGTTTGCAGCACAAGAGTCTTAGAATATGCCATACATAATAACGGGATTTTTATTCTCTGTTTAATAGGGATTTTGTTATTGTGTTACATATCTGCATTGTTTTCATCACCTTAAAAATATGCAAAAAAAAATAAGCACAAAGGCTTGCATAATCAACTGAGTGGGTTTCTATGAAAGTCGTATTCTGAGATCTGTACTGGCTTTCTGTTACCTTCTGCGTGGATTTTAATCCAATGAAATTCCATCAGGCTCTAAGGGTTTAATTCAGGCAGGTCATCTGTCACCACTGACAGGCACTTCTGTTAGAAGGTTTTCACTTTAGGATGCTGATAGTAGTATTTGACACTCCTGATCCACTACAGTCAAAAGACAAACAGACATCTTTTCTGGTACATCCATTTCCTGGACCCAAGGAAAAGGAAAATATTTGTGAAAACAGGGATCTGTATGAGGTTTTTTTGAAGATTTGGGGTTCTGACTTGTTGCTGTGCTATGTGCTGATCAACATATCTCTGTGTCAGAGTTGCATTTGATTTTGAATCTTTATGTTTGAATAATTTTTAAAAGAAAATAAAAGAATATAACACACATTTAAGAACACTGAGAATACTGAGTTAGGAGAATGCATCTCACTGGTACAATGGGATATATTTAGTCATATGGGATAAAGTTAGCAGAGATATCTGACACAAAGATCTATTAGGTTGTCAGATAGTCTCCCAAGAGAAATGGTGGAATCCCTACTAATGGCAATATTTAGCATTTGATTAGAGAAAGCACTAAAATGTGCTGAAAGGAACTATCATATTTGACAGGATCTTCTAATAGATGATCTGTTCTTTTCCATTCCTAATTTCTCTAATTGCATGCTCAAACTTGAGGGAATAACAATTTAAAACTACCTTCTCAAGAAGTTTTAACTACTCTTTACTGTTTTGCTGGTTATGATATTCACAAATGAGAAGTCCCATTACATTCTATATGTTTTCTTTTAATTATACCTGGTCTTTCTGCATTAATTCTTGTGCAAGATTGTGCTAGTTGAGTTCACTCTTACATGTTTATAAAATCCAGAAATAAAATTCTGCGGTTCCTTTAATCCTTGTATGTCCTACATCATGCTAAACTGTAGTTCCTAGTCTGGCAATATTTGTTAGAAAATTTAATATTACTGTTCAGATGTCTTGAGTAGGTGCTTTGGATTTTACTCCTGTACAGCACACAGGACCAAGAAGAATTTCCTGGAACATTTTTATTCAACAGTGATTAGCAGCAGTGTAAACATTGCTGCATTCATTTGTAAGCAACACTTTTATAATAAGCTTAATCATTGTCATAAGCAGAAAAAACAATGAGTTCACCTCTTCTGCAACTGGTATCAACATTTAGTTTCCCTAGTGCTAGATTGATTTTCATAACTTTTAAAATCTAATTATTTTTCACAGTAAATTTCATTACATCAACACTTCAAAATTGAATTAAAAAAACAGTTTGATCAATTCAAACATATATATATTGATGAAACACGTTATTCAGGTTACAACTTAAAAATAAAATTAAATGTATCATGGTACTGATGAAATACTATTTAACTGTATGGCTTAATAGCAAATAAGAGCTACCATTTTTATGTCTTTTAAATACTACTGTATGGCCTTTTATAAAGTAAGAAAAATAAATGGAAGAGTTAAAATGTTTATGTAAAGAGTCAATAATTATGCAAAATGCAAAAATTACATACACAAGACAATTTAAATTTTGTTGTCCAAATTTATTTTCAGAAATATTTTTCTATAAAATTAAATTCTAGAAAATATGTGATGAACTGTCATAACAATGTAGGACATTTGGAATTTGATTAAGCAAGAGCTGTAATTTATGACAAAGGTATGGGGTGTCTGGCAAATATTAGGATATAAAGATTCCAGCATTGTGAATGCCTGAACTCTCATCTAGACCAGTTTCAGGATTAATAAATAAATAAATCTTTATTTACCTTGGGTTTTGAGCACTTTAAACAAGCTTGTGTCTGATTTCACTGTGAAGATTTGTTACTGTTATGTATTATTAATTCATAGAATCCTTAATGGTTAAATATATTTAAATAGAGGATAAAAGTGGATCAAAACCAGTAGTATTGCACAAAGAATTAACCTATGTGTTTTCTTTTCCTTTCTTGACATAAAAAATATAAGGTTATTTTTGTGGAATTTTTTTCTTCAATGCTGCAGTAAAATTGTACAGATCTGGGTGTTAATCATGAGGACTCCTACAAGTCTTTTCCTGAAGGAATTCTGTAAATCCAGGGACATGCACACCTTATAGAATTTGAGAATGTATTCACTAGAGCACAGTATCTTGCGTTTGGCCAAGTTGAATTTAAAGAGCCTACTTCCAGCATTAATAATACATCAGAGTGAAATTTGATTTAAAATTAAATGCAGTTCAGGGTCCTGTAAAGCACCTGTCAAAGTATTTCTGCTCTTTCCTAGTACCGCAGAATTTACTTGCACATTAAAAAGCAAAAGACAATCCAGTTTTCAAGGCTGAAAAATAAAAAAGACAATTTCTTGGATTTCCCAACCATTCAAGGCCTGGAATTTCATTTTTTAGATTATTATAGAGTTTATTTAACATATAGAGTTTATTTAATGTGTCAGGCACTGTGTCTAGCAAGTCAAAACATTGTGAAATGCTTTAAACCATCAATAAGTTGCTAAACTTGGGCTGAAGAGTTGTCATTCTTTAGTAGATACATGTAATTATTTCTGTGTCTATGATACACTAAACCTTACTGTTCCTTGGACAGATCCATCTGTTGCTTCTACAGCTGGGGGAGCATCAGGATGTACAAGAAGTTCACCATCTGCTTTGGTGGAAATTTTGTAAAAAGAAATATTAGATAAGATAAAGAGATTAAAACCAATAGTGGGTGTATTGCAGCCCATCGTCCCTTGGCAGCTGAAGGCTGCTTTCTACTCTATTCATCTCAGTTCACAGGAAAATTAAATCTTTCATTTAAGTGCCATTTATGCAATAAATTGTCACCAGTGCAACTTGATACTGTAATATATTATCACTCAAGTACAGTGTAAAGCAGTACAACTCATCAGTGAAAATAACAATTAAAAATCTTTTCTTTGGGGATGTCAGTCGCGGATAAATGCAAAAATGCAACTTACCACAGATACACAAAGACGTTTTGGATTATTTTTCATCTCTACTTGCTGCTTATTACTAAAATAAGGCATTTTATTGATATTGGAAGAAAGAGCTGTTTCTGTGAGACGTTTCTGTGGAATGGGAACTGAGTAAAGGATTGACACTGAGGTTAGGATACTATTCCGTAAGGAGAGGAAGTATGAAAAACATCACAAATAAATGGAAGAGGAAAGGGTTTCAGAGTTGATGACAGCAAAGTAAGGGGAGAGTGAAAAGTGCAACAAGTTAAATGTAAGCAGCAGTTGGTTATACAGAGCTTTGACACAAAAATTAGAAGTTTTAATGTGACTTCATGAGCGTAAGAGAGAAAACAGAAGTATTTGAAGAAAGATGTTAATCATATGAATGCTGTAGTATAATAATTGCAGCAGCAAATTATGCTGTAGGCCACAGTCGTGCAAATATGGAAGGAGTAAGAAAAATCTCTCTTCTATTAGGTTTTCTTTTACATTTTCATTCTATTATGATTTTCAGTACACTGAAATTTATTTTGCATTTAGTTGGAAAATTATAGAAACAAATAGAAAAGAATAAATAGAAAAGGAAAGAAATTAAACATACATTTAGGAGAGTACATGGCAAACTTTTGAAGTACCTGAGATTGTTTTACTGTGCCTACTTTTGCAGTGCACAGCTGTTTACTTCTGTGTCCCCTGTCTTATATTTATCTGGGTAGTAAATTTGTTCAGTTTCACTCATCTTTATGTCAATATTCTAATACCCCAGGGATTTCATAAGGTATGCATATCTTATGCATTATCATATGTATATGTCAATATTCTAATTGTTCAACATGAGATTTATTTAAACCATTGAAATAGGACAACATGAATGTTTTCTGCTTTGAATTTGTAAAATCTCCATGACAGTGATTATATTGAAATTTCAATTATATTTCTATGAGTACATGAAAAATGTTCATCTCTTTATGTTTTACCATTCATTTATAAAGATGTTTCCTACTGCTGGTGGGATTTTGTTGAGATCAAATGTGTTGAGATTACTTCATTGCCTCTGGTGAGCTTGTTATCTCAGCACTGTGGACTCTAGTTCATATATTGCGTTTATGAAGTCCCTAATATTAGAGTTCTGATTTTTCAATTGATTATTATTCCCATTTTAATTGCAGCATATTTTTTTATTATTATTACTACTAATTATAATTTTGATAGATATAGTGCCACTCTGCTTACTTTTTAGTTCATCTTCAAAATGCTTGGTAGATTTCCCAGTGCAGGGGATATATATCATCTTTAACAAACTGATGATATGTAGTTTTCCTTTTTTCTGACCTTGGAGGTATAGTTGAAGAATCCATGACCAGCTATGATAATAGGCATATGTACCTATGGAATAATTTAGTCAGAATTTCAGTTTCTAAATATGAATTACAATTTTAGGAATCCTTCCTCAGCAACAGACTAACTTCCCAGGTATTTCAATGAGATTCATCTGCTCTAATTGCATGTTTTCAACACTTTGTAGTAGATAGAGCAAAATTGCCATTTATTTAAATTATAGAAAATTAATATATTGAAATGTGTTCCTCTACATATACTTAGAGCTACCACCACTTTAGAATGATAGAATCATAAAATAGATTGAGTTGGAAGAGACCTTAAAGATCATCTAGCTCCAACCCCCCTGACATGGGCAGGAACACCTTCCACTAGATCAGATTGCTCAGAGCCCCATCCAACCGGACCTTGAACACTTCCAGGGGTGGTATATCCACAGCTTCTCTAAACAACTAGAACCTCACCATCCCCACAGTGAAGAATTTTGTCTTAATTTGCCATTCTTCCGTGTCCATTCACTGCATGCCGTTGTAAAAAGTCCTTCTCCAGGCTGAAGAACCCCAGCTCTCACAGCCTGTCTTTATAGGAGAGATGCTCCAGACCCCTGATCATCTTGGTAGCCTCCTCCAAACCTACTCAAACAGGTCCACGTTCTTCTTATGTTGAGGGCCCCAGACCTGGATGCAGTGCTCCAGGTGAGGTCTTCCAAGATGAAAGAGTGGAGCAGACCTATTGGCCAAGCTGCATTTGATGCAGCCCAGGATGCTTTTGGCTTTCTGGGCTACAAATATGCACTGCTGGCTCATGCTGAGCTTCTCATCAACCAACACCCCCAAGTTCTTCTCCTCAGGGCTGCTCTAAATACATGAGCAATAAATTCTTTGAAATGATGAACTAACTTGCATACCTTAATGTCAGTTATGTAAATCTAACACATCAACGCTGCCTCCGTTCAATCTTAAACATCCACTGGTCAGATTTTGTGACCAATACATCTGTTCTAGAACAAGCAGCAGTCACAAGTATTGAGGCCATGTTGCTGAGAATGCAGCTGCGATGGGCAGGGCACATCTCAAGGATGAAGGACCACCACCTCCCTAAGATCTTGCTCTATGGTGAACTTGCCACTGGCTGCCGCATGAGAGGAGCCCCGAAGAAAATATACAAGGACTCCCTGAAACAACATCTCAGCCTTGACCATATTGATCAACATAACTGGTCTACTCTGGCCTCAAATCGGGAGGCCTGGAGACCACCATCTATAACGCAGTTGTCTCCTTTGAGAACACACGCAGGATCACTCTCGAGGAAAAAAGGCAAGGCAGAAAGAACCGTGTCTTGCAGAATACACCATCTAAGGAGTCTTTCTGCTGTGCCTTATGTAATCGGATATGTCTGTCACGTATTGGCCTCATAAGCCACCAGCGTGCCTGTAGCAAATGTGGATAGAGCCTTCCCAAATCTTCGTTCATGAAACCTAGCCATGAAAACTAACACATGCATCCCGGGTTCCCTTTATAGTTACTGGAAAGAAAGTTCTCATTTAAAGAGTGGTTCAACTTGTTTTCAGATATGTCTAAAAAGTATTAATTATCGTTGAAAAATATTTTATTTCTACCCTGTGAGTCTTATGGGAATCTACAGGTTACTGGTAAACGACTGGCTTTTAGCTTCTAAGCTAAGGTGATACAGATGTGTGAGAAAGTAGGAATGTGGCCAAGTCACAACAGAAAAGAGAGTGAGACAGCAACAAAGAAGCAAGGTGAAGAAAAGACTGAAAACTCGGCAAAGGTCCCTTTTCTGAGAAAAAACTTCTACTTAATAGTTACAATTAGAGGTGGGTATTTATACCCTCACCTTCTCCCTCATGAGCTACAGTACTACTATTTGTGTGCTGCTGGATGCAGCTAATGAGAAGGCTTACTCTGGTTATCCAGCAGCACATTTTTCTTGTTCACATATTTGCCAAGTAAAGTATTGGGTTGCATAATTCACTTTATTTTGACTTACTGTTGTTTGTGTTTTGCTTATTTATCTATTTAATTAATTCTAAATATTTTGAAATTTGCTACTTTTAAAAAAGTTGGGCTATTTTCTATAAAAAACAAATAAGTTTCAACTTTCTTACAATGTATTTTATTATGTATTACTAGGACATACCTAAAATATTGTGAATAAAGCAGTTTTCATTAGAAGTATTAGAAATATTGTCCTTCTTGGTTTCACAGAGTTTTTCAGTACTCTGAAAAATCTGTTTTTAAGGCTATTCAAGAAGAGGTGATTTAAACTTGGTGCATTTGAGTGTGGGCTGTTATTGTTTGAAACAGGATCTTAACATTATGAAGTAAGTTCAAGTTTAAAGAGATCAGATTGTGTTATATTATCATACCCTTGTAACTAATGATACTTAAAATTTTGTTTGTATTTATAATATCTGTTTCAGCATCTGAAAATTTAAGAAGATTTGAGTAAATCTAAATAGTTAAAATAAATCCTTCTCAATGGTATTTTGAGTATTGAATCAAATTGATACTTAACTTTTTCTCAGTTGGTAGAATATAAGCCTTTTTCAAAATATGTCCCTTTTGGCTTCTACACCCCTTTTGCCCCTGACTATAATTTTCTTTATCAGTAGTAGAGTATTGAATATTTCCTCCTGAATTGAGTGTTCCTAATGCTAATTTCAGATGCTGTTTTGAGATTCTTTTAAGAGTTTTTCCTGTCTTCACTTTATGGGGAAAGACTGGTAAATATTTATATCTGCTCATTTTCAAATAAATCTTTTTTTTTTAAATTGAGCTCTATTTTAAATTTTTTCTTAATTTTCATCTTTTTTGTTATTATTTTTCAACTCTTAACAATACCAAAATTCCTCAAAATCATCCATAATTACTTATAAACATTCTTAGTCCCACTGCAGCTTCAAATGTACATTTCTGTTCTTTTGTCTCCAGTCCAAATCCTAGACATTGGAAGACTAACTTTCCTTTTCCCTGACACAAACTGAAGAGGTCTTTTTGGGTTTTTTTTATGATTGGGAAAGTTGTTTTAGTAAGAAATACCTGAGAAAAGATAGCCTGGCACAAAAACCTACCCTAGAAATGGCTATTGTCATTTGACATTGACATTGATATTTGACATTGACTATTTCTAATGGTTCCCCATTGCATTTTTTTCCAGTTTATTGTGGTAGGCTTTCTATTCTGAATGGTGGTGGCAGCTACCATTCCTACACAGGAAAAGAGTCTTCCCAGGCATCCAACCACATTCCCTTGAATATCCCTGAGAATCAAAATTCATCAGTAACTTTCAAAAGATGCTGTTCCCCTCAGGTTATGCTTATCTGCACCCTCATTAACCTCATCAAAGAACTCTGAAAATTTAGGGAATTGCTTTCTTCTCCTTCACTGAAACTAAATGGCTTGAACCTATCAACTTTTTATACAAGTTTTCTAATATTCTGACTAACGTGGAGATCTTGATCAGATCATGTCTGAAGACACTTTATCCGAGAGTATTTCTGCTTGAAAAGCACAGACCTCAATGAAAAGGCGTTAAAACTTAACATAGGAGGGAATGTCTAAGTGTTATATATGTGAAGATTTCCGGTGAAATAAATGAAACTGTAGAAATTTTAGAAGAACAAATGTCATATTCAAATCACTGACAGTGTAGGTAATCCTTTTTCCTTCAATATGCTGAGGGTAAAGCAAGCACTAGTAACTTACTTAGTTTCTCTAAGAGAAAGGCTCTGTTCCTATCACCATATATATAAAGAACATTTATCAATTGAATACAGTTTGTTTGTTTGCTTGTTTTTAATATAAGGCCTAACAGACCTAGAGAATGCATGAAGTAGTCTGACTCTAGTGCTGAGTAGAAAATTGCACTGCATTTGGAGAGGTTATCTTGGGTTCTGGTCTCTGGGTTTATACAGAATTGCTTTTGGGAACACCCTTCTCGTCACACAGAGAGCACAAAATATGTTAATTTGGACACCATCGAACTCATAGCTTTTGATCTCAACAGGTGAGAACTGGGTGTTTCATCTCTCAAAGTGCCCATCCAAGAAATACTTTCAAACATTAAAGTCGTAGGTTCTGGGGAGCTGAATGTTAAAGAGAAGAAAAATGCTCAGTGAGTTTAAGACACTTTAAGGATGTGAAAGGAGCTATTTTTGGGTCTCAGTTCTAGACACTTAAAGGCTTGGTAGGTGTCTGGGTACAATACATCATATTAAACTTTTAATAACTGCGTGTATGTACCTTACCTGTAGGATTAGGAGATAATTCTCCTACAGAATTACACAAATAAATGAACATTATCCAGAAAATAATTTTTCTTTATTAAAGAGATATTGTGCTTTTTTACTTTGTTTTCCAACCATTCCACTTGAACCATTAGCACTGTATTGACATACTCTGAGCCTTTAGGGAGGTTGTTAAAATCTATAGCATGAACCCACAGAGGTGTCAAATATTAACAAGTGTTCTCTGCCCTGCTGATGCTGAACATTGATCCATCTCAGGCATCAAAAAACTGAGAGAGCTAATTTGTAATTGTTGCTTTCCCCATTCTCTCATATGGTGGGTAAGCAGGCTGAAATGTCTTTCCTCTAGCTATTTGACTTTATATAGGAACTTGCATCATCCTCTTCTTCACCGTAGCAGGATCCTGCCCAGTAGCATACTAATTCATGTGGCTAACATCTGTCTCCTGGGTTTCACTGTTTCTTTCATCCTATCCTCAGAAGCAAGATTGTGTATCTAGCTATCTAATATTCAGTATATCACTGTAGTGTGCAGGGATATGTTTTTAACAGTACTTTTTGCTATGAGTTTATACTAATATTAACTATTACTAATGTTAACAAGTCAAACCGCTGCACTTCCACATGAAGTGGAAGATGATGAGGCTCGTGTGGACTTCAGATTCTAGGAGAGGCCATTCCCCAGTCCCAAAATGGGACTCTCCCTCCTGCTCAGAAAGGCTTTCCCTTACTGCAAGTTGACCTGGTGCCTGAGAAGTGAGGTCACCATCTGGAGTCCTGTCCTTCCTTCAGGCCATACAGCACTACAGGGATGAACTTTCCCACCTGGAATCCACACTTGTCCTTGTTGCTGGGTACACCAGAGGAACAGGCAGATTTAATATGTTTGACCTAAGGAGACATAACTGAATGCTTCCTCCATTGAATGTTTTCTTTAATTTGGGAGTGCCAGTGAAGTCTTGTTCAATACTATTATGGAGTTTATTTAGCAGAAATAATGAAGTACCAAACCAACGCTGTACTTTGGGTGGTTATGATAGTGTACTAGAGTGATTGTTTATTGGACTGCTGTTATTTTGGAGCTGCATCATGCTGTCCCTTCTGCCCAAATCTAACTAAATTTTGCATAGCTTGTGGGGGGGAAAAGTTGCCTTCTGCTGTAATTAATATTGAGTCAAAGATTTTTAAACCTCCTATTTCCTTTAGTACTTTCCTTAATGGGTTTCCTTATGACAAAAAAATGTTTAATTTCTATTTAACTAAAAATACTGACTCCTAAAAATCATAAAGAAGAAAAAAAAGTGTTTCCATACAACCTTCTTCCTACCTATTCTGTTGTCCTATCATACAAGAAAAGCATATTAAAAGGCATCCTTGGATTATATCTTTATTTATTTATTGTCTGGTTCCTGAGCACTCTTGGGTTCAGAGTCAGCTACAATGGATCATAACTACCCATAGTTCCTTCAGTGGAATATTCAGACATTAGATGAACTGAACCACCTCCTGAAGTCACTTATGTCTCTCTACCTTAGGCAGACTGAGCATTTGTCTGAGCGCTTCAGTAAGGACCCTTAAGTTAGATGGGAGGAACCTGTACTAAAACGTCTGTTAAGTTGTAACAGAAAAGCCTGACTTTAAAAAGAGTGGGATGCTCAGTGAAGGAAAAGGTGCTTACTCTAAGTTATTTTAAAATATCATAATGCATTACTTGCTTGCAAATATTGTTTCTCATAGATTGTTATGTTTTGTTTGTTTTTTCTTTTTTTAATAGATTGAATATTAAGATTTTGTCACAATAAAATTCTTAATAGTGTAATACAGACTGCCAGGAGATTATTATTTTTATTATCATTCATCAGTATTCTACACAGATCCCACTGGAGCACTGTGGTTTGGACAATGCACCACAGTTTATCAGTGAATAAGCTGAGTTCTTAAATGAGTAACTGATTTCTTACCCTTGCACTGTACAGGTTGTGCCTCACAATTCATAATTCTCTTCAATCAGCCACATATTTTACACAATACTGAGCAAACACACCATGCATATGTTGACGCAAGTTATTTTCACAGCTTGATAATATCCTTTGATTTATCATTCTTCTAAGCTGTGTTCTGTTTTCCCTTAGGGATACGATGATGGGTATGGGGGTGAATATGATGATCCAAGCTATGAGGCATATGATAACAGTTATGCTACCCAAACACAAAGGTAAGCATTTGTACTTTTACATTATTTTTTTCAAAGTACACTTTTCTCTCTTAGTTTTTCATATAAATTTCCGGGTTTATTTTCCACATTAAATTTTACAAAATCTCACAGTACTTTAAAAAGCTGTCAAAAAGTAATAATGGCAGTCAGATGTTATATACAGAGTTATTCAAATGAAACAAAAATTTAAGCAGATAGTTTTTAAAATTGGTGCAAAGTAAGTGTATTTTTTTACAAGCGATTACTTTATTTTCCTAGCTGATGTCATTCTGGACTTGTTTTTGCAGTTCTTTAGTGGTGAGAAGTGTTCAGGGGCATCTCATATTTATTGCCTTTACAATGATTTGAGAAAAACCAGAAGGAAATAAAAAAAAAAGTAGTTGTGATGGTAAATACCTGCTTCTGGTTGCATCCACCATCAAGGTAAACTGTAGAAGGGAATTACATGCCAGAATGCTGAAACTATCTGTTTTCAGCCAGTTACTTTCTCAGCAACTCTCAGAATTGATAAGTTTGGAAATTTATTTTATGTCCTTACAATGTGCAATAATGGGAAAAAAGTCACATTCACATCTTATATTGTGTCAATAAATGAGGCAACAGAAATTACCTCTTTTTTTATACACATACACCACATGCACTCATCCATTAATCTGACAGTTGGTCCATGTTTACTAAATATGGAATGACATCTTTTTCACGGTTAAGCTGGAGGATGAAAGGGTGCTTCAGACTTTTATTCAGAAAGTGCCTTTATGGGTTGCTAAGAGTACTCATAAGACTATGGAAAGGCAAACGAAATTTTGACAAGAAAAGACACAGATTTTAACTGAGTTCATGTGATTCTCACTGGGCAAGAAAGTGATGTATACATAACAGGGTTCTGCAATCCAAAGACCAGAGGACCTTACACTCGCTTTTTTGTTTAACCATCTATTTTTGTTGAATGCTCTGCTGATGAAAATGCCTGTCAGAATTACATTCAGCTCCAGAGCTGCTGTAGTGAGTGGTACTGGAGCTGATAAAAAATATTTTATAAGTATTTTTATAACCAGTGAAGTATATTTAAAAGGATTTCTCACACCTAAATGTGAATCCCATCAAGTACACTTTAACAACACTTTCAAGTAATTATACATTAATAGCTGCAGCCATCATGTTATTGTGTAGGTAGATATTCATGTTGTCAAATGTACTCCAACTTTTTTGAAAAGAGTTCAGCTCATCTTTTGCTTCAAGAGTGAATTGTCACAGGAGATACTGCCTCTGAAGTAAAAACAGTAATTACTTGGAAATCTCTCTGCTATGACATTGCTTTATATCATCTGAATTAACCTGTAATTTCTTTGCAAGTTGGTGTTCCAGGCAACTAAATGACAAATATATCAAGTTTATGAGGAGTGTATTATAATGCAGCTAGAACTAGCAGTGATAATTTGACTCAAGAAGGAAAATTTATAGTCACATAATCTAGTCAATTAAACAGCTATTAAGTTTAGTCATCAGATATGTTTTCTACTAACATGAGCTACCTCCAGGATACCTAATCTGTTTAAAATCTGCAACTAAAACATTTCCTTTTGAAATATATGACAGGACATGTGGTCACACTTATCCATGTTGAGTGGCACTTAATGCCACAAGTAGGCTATTGATTTCAAAAGAGCACTTTCAGAACCACAGACTTCTCACTTCAAAGATTTAAAGTACAAATAGACCATTAGATAAACAATGTGGATTTCTGTACCTTATTGGCCATTTAGCTTCACAGAAATGCCTCCCTACTGAGCCAAAAATAATACAATACAATGAAATAATATGACCAAGATATTTGGTTAGATGTGTATATCAAAGTGTTTTCTCCAAGTCTCAGATCTTGTTTAATAGTATACTCCAGTCATATGATCAAGACGTAATATCATGTGCAAACCTAAGAAAGAAGATAAGCAGTACTTCTTCAAAATACTTATTCATCTCATCCAGTGTGTGATTTACAGGAAAAAAATTAACGAAATCTTGTAGGCAATGTCCATACTTAGCCAGAAAATTATCCTAACTACCCTCTGCAGGGAGTGACCGAAATTCTAAAGCATGAGATGAGAAAAAATTGTAGTTAGTGGCTTAATGCAGAGCGCCACAAGGTTTCTATTCTTGTTAAGGGCAGAGTTTCCCATTGCTTTTTATGGTTCATTAAGGAACCAATGTGGAAATTTTTAGAGCAGGTGCAAACTCTTGTCTGACTGTCTGCCTGTGCGCATTGACTGAGCCTTATTCTCTTCATTGCTTCAAACAGAAGAATGTCTTGGGATGGGGGGGTCATGAACACATGGGTTGGGAGGCACAGTCTGAACACAAGCTGAATTCAGTGTACTTTAGAGCTGAGCACATAGTAAGTCATACCATGTTCCCCGACTTACCCCATGCACAGAGTGAAGATAGCGTTTGGGCAGACCACCACCACCACCTCTTACCCCTGCCTTTGTCTTCCTTTGTCTTCTTGTATCTACTTCCCATTTGCTCACCAGGGTCTTTCTACCCATATGTATTTCAATCCCCAGGGCTATTCAGATGCTGTACTTTCATGTAAAATTATCTAAAAATCTGTAATAAAGGTCAAGGGATGGTGTTGCAAGTCCAACAATACATTTTGTATAGGTCCTTCTCTAATGGACTTCTCCAGTCAAAAAGCTCTGTCCTTCAAACAGCAGTCCAATTTTTAGGCTAAAAATAGTGGGATGGGGTCACTTGTGGAAGAGATTGTGACAGAGCCTGAGAATCAGGTTGCACTGAAACCCACAAGTCTGTATGGTTGAATGAGCTAAGGGGCACCTCAAGCACACTTTGAAATGGACACAAGAAGCAGCCTGAAGAAAGAGAAAAGGACTCTCACTATGGTAAGTGCCACCTGTACCTTATTATGTTTAGGGAGACATTTTAGAAATGAGATTTATGGGCTGTGACAAATACAGGCTATATTGCATGAAGTATGTCCTGCTTTAAGTAGCAGAATATGTATTTATAAAGCTATCTTTTTCCTCCTTGTCTTCCTGTCCCATAATGACAACCCAGAGCATAGGATGGAACCTCAGGACAGAGATTTAACTGAAGAACTAGTTGCCCTTCCCAGGTGTGTCTATAACCATTTACAGGATTCCATGAAAGACTACACATTTACTGAGGATATTTAGAATCCCCACTCATTTTAGAAATTTGTTCATGGTGATTCAAAATACAGTTTTTAAGGTAATTAGTTTGTCCAATACCAAATAGAGCAAGGAAACAACCGTTTCAGTGGGCAGGAGAAGACATCAGATCTGACATACTTCCCATGCACAGTGTTGCACTGTACTTTGAATTTCTCCATGAAGTCTCCACGAAGTCTCTTTTTCCTCTCTCTTCCTCTCCCATCCATGCAGTTGTGAAGATGGCTTTCAGTGATAAGAGTGTCTGCCTGCCCAGACAAACTAAGAGATACTCAGTAGTTGTAATTTTCATACACTACTCCCTATGCACTTGAAAGTCAGGCAGAGGGCACTTAAAACCTTTCTGCCAGCTCCCAAACCTGTAGTCTGACAACTTTGTTTAAAAATATAAATCCTAGACATGCTATGCAAAATGGTAGAAGTGTCAATTTCCAACTCAACTGTAACATGGAAAATGTAGGAGAATCCTTTAAAGTTTTCAAAATGTAATACACTTTTTTATTTTCTTAGCAGGAACTTCAATTGTTCAGGATTCATGGGCTGAGTTCACTAGATCACCAGGAGAAAAGGAGAAAAGTTCTGTGAGGAAATCTAGAAGATCAGCCTCTTTGGTTACTCAGAGGTTGTTAGGAGATCAGACTGTACCACATGCAAAGTCTGGCAAAACTCCTCAGCCAAAACCAACAGAATAATTTGACAGAACTGGGTTCAGTTGCTGATTAATTACCTGAGAACTGTGATGGCCAGCACAGCCATCTTCAGCTCTGCTACCACATTTGTAGTCATTTCCAGTGACCTTTGTGTCTCTGCCAGCATGAACAGTTTCATTTCAAGGGTACTATTCTCACAGCCAAAAGAGATACTAAGGAAATCTGGGACTTACTGGCCAGTCACGGGATGAACCAGGAAGGGCATGTTCTCTTTAATCCACTTGCACATAAATCTTCCAGCTGTATGTAGTGGAAACAGTGGTGCCTGACAGGTAAGAGCAAAGGAAGCCAATGATGTTTGTCTGATGAAGCTTAAAATTTGAGTTTGATATTATTTCCCTGTTCCACAGTGTCTGGCATGAACGTTCACACATGAGTTCTGGGTTTTGTGAATAGTTAGATGATATAATGGCCATGGCTTCCAGGTCTGGTTGCTTGGCTTTTCCTTCTATCTTTTTTCTGTATGGCTTTTGTTAAAAACATAATTCAGCAGTAAAATGAGTTGCTGAGTGTGTGCTTTCTAAAGAAAGAAGAGTCTATGGCTCCCATCTTAGGCTGGAAATAGACTCGTAAATATCAGGAAACCCATCACTTACTGACGAGAAGAATAAATAATGCAGTGTTAAAAACAGGTGAAAATAGTGCACAACATTGCTGTTACAGATGCCATCCCACAGCGACAGAGGCCTCGTTGTGACGTACTGTCAGCCTCGCTATAACTGCAAGATGATGTAGGTAAAGAGCATTTCTCTTGCATGCCTGGACCCTGTATCACTAATGGCAGTAACCCAATGTTAGGGCCTTGAAGCAATTCTTGGCAAAATATTTACTGTTAGTCTTGCAAATAATTTATGTCATGCGATAGGCAGCAGTCCTACACTGCTACACGTTTTGTGCTGGTCCGTCGATCATTTTGGGCCAATGACTTCTTTTTGTTCTGTCAAACCCACACTGCAAACCCATCTTGCATCTGCTGAGCAAACTACCAAACTTCTGTTTCTGATGCAGAATTGCATATTATAGGCCATGTCATCTCTGAACTTCCCTTCTAAGAAGTCAATGATAGTACAGAATCTATACCTTAACGTAAAGAAAGATGGCATTAATATGTCTGAAATAAATTCTACATTTTTACATGATTTGAAGACTTTAAACCTTGTGTGTTAGATAACTGCTCAAATGGAATTATCGTAGAGAACTGAAGAAGAGAAAAAGAAAAGGTAACAGAGAAACTCAAGTTGACTGATAGTTTTCATCTAAATGAATTATATTTAATTCAAAAGATACAGTTATCATACCTATAGCTGTGCTGTCGTGTGCAACGTCCAAATTAGGCTCCTGTTTTTCAAAACTAGTAACAGAAATAAAAGGAGAAAAACACTGCCTGTGTCCACTTTCCTGCTATGACAGGTAGCTGCAATGACCATATTAATGTAGCATTATCCTATGTTCATAGCAATACCGATTAATTCAAACAGTAATAGGCTTTACAATTCTGATGCACATTCTTGTAAGGACTCATACCCACAGAAAATTTCAAAAGCATATTCAGCCATTGAAGTTGAATATATTACAAGTTATCGGCTTTGCAATAGAAACAAGAATAAGCGCGGAAAAAAGTTTCTTTTCAAAGTTCATATTATCTACTGTACAGCTTGTGTTTACGGTTTCCTTTTTTGCAGTGTGGACTGCTAGTACAGGAGCTTAAGGGATCACTTACTTATTTCTGATCTGATATGCAGGAATAGAACATGGACCACAATTCAGTCCATGTCACTTATGTGGCTTACAGTACAATCAGTTCAGTGCAAAGACATGCTGCAAAGTGATTTAGGAAGAATATTTTATCCAGTTCTATCTGCAGGAATTATTTGCCTCAGCAGGGTGTATTTTCCTGAACTTCAGTTCATCCTGGTTACCCTTGCTTGACCTCCAGATACCAAGAATTTGTAGGTACATCTATTTCTGAAGATGAGTTCTTCAAAAACAGTGCTGCAAGTAAAATAACAGACTAGTATACTTGTAAAGACAGCAGTACATAGTTCAGCTGGGCATACATGTTCTTTGGTAGACTCTACCCAGTGATCCCACTGGTTTTGACTACTTGCTTTGTAAAATGTTCCAGCGGATTAGTTGAGAGCTATCCATACTTAAATGAAAGAACTTTGTCCTTAGTTTAAAAATAATGGTTAGACGGGAATGTGAATAATTATTAATTAATTTAGTAAATTATCATATAGTTTCATCTTTTGGTAATATGATGAGAGGTTTGCACAATTCTCTCTCACCATCAAAATATTACTGGATAGAAAAATATGTAGACAAATGTAGTCCAAGTTGCAATAGGTAGAGTAGTTACACTAATTCATTGCAAAATAAGTTAGTTATTATTATTTTTTCTACTACTCACTCTCTTACCTTTTAAACACTATGCATTGTATTTATATTTTGTCATATTTCATTTTGTCTTTGTGCTTATATCCGCTTGTCCATAAATGAAGATTTCCCTGTATTTTATTTCCAACCTGTTGAAATCAATCAAGGCAGGAAGCCTAGATTATGACATTTTATGTATCTTCACAGCAATCTAGTTATGGCATTCATCATCAGAGACTGTTTTCTAATGCCATTTCTCATTTATTTGATTCAATGAGCAAAATGGAATCAAATTTCATTACTCTGAAGTAGAGAAAAGTTCTACCTCTAAAACTGGGTAGAATTCCTAAAATTCTGCATCATTCCCTTTGCAAATACTGTGTGTGCAGACATTTTGTATTATATTCTGAAATACTTGGTCATAATTCTGTGTCTATGAGAAAATGACAGAGTAATGTAGAACGCATGAATAAAAACTGCCATGTGCTAGTAAATGGCAGATTGGTTTCTATTTTGTATTTTGCAAGAAGTTCAGAACTCAAAGTCATCTTGCAATTATGATGGCTCTCTACTTCTATGCTTGTATAATTCTGCCTTCATTAGTTATTATATTTGTTAATTCAGATTTGCAGTAGCATGAAATCAAACATATGGAATTGCTGGAGACAGATGAAATCTAGTTTAACTTCAGTCATGTTGTAAGCTAATAAATAAATCCAGTAATCTGGTAATGGAGACATTCTTTTCTGTTAAAAGTATTGGATACAATCATACTTGATCTTTCAGAGAAAGGGAGACTATTGTCCAAAATATTCACCATATTATTCCATTAGTTCTAAAGATGTGTTCAGATGACTGTATTTGTGATTTAAGGCTGAATCCTATGAGAAGTTCCTTTGTTCAAAAGATTTGTCATCTTCCCTATAGATATAATGCTCTGTTAGGTAGAGATGTTCCAGTGAGTTTCAGATTCCTGGAAGGATTATTTCTTTGTTCATACATTTCTACTATGAAATACTATTTTCTAAAAATTTATTCATGTATTGCAATTCATGTGAATGCAAGTCTTGCTCACCTCTCTTCCAAGCAGAAGTATACTGCTTTGTGTAAATAGCTTTTCTTTCATGGCCAGGTGTCTGTTAAATCCTGCTGGCTCCCTCTCTCTCTGTGGGAGGGAGAAGCATTACAAACGCAGTCTTACGTAAAATGACTGCTATAACATTAGACAGGATCCTGTTAACATAGGAGCTGAATATCTGTTTGTACCAGCTATCCATGTTCAAAGTTGGGAACTCCAAAGATTACCGAACAAAAATTATGTAGGGAAAGAGGGAGATAATTGTATATAGGAGACCAAGACTTCAAAGGATCCATTTGAGAATGTGAAAAAGAATGAGTTGTCCCCCCTCTAAAATACTGAATCCCAACTGTAGGGATCCCTGTGAGCTATCCTAGGTGTTAGCTTGACTCAAGAATCTGTTGTCTAAAGGTAACCATGACTGGGATATATCTCTAAGAAGTGATAAAGGTTCACTTATCTGTACCTGTCTGAAGTATAGATGCTGATTGCAAACTGACAAAGGCTGGGAATCTCTCCTCAAGAGTGCCAGCCCTAAACTACAGTATTGTTTCCCTCTCATATTGTTGAGTACTTTGACACAAAGATGGAAGTATCTCAAGTTATTTTTACTTCATCAAAGGTTAGTGTGGAAGTTTTTAATCTGTTTCATTATGAATCTGATCTGTAGAACTTCACTGGCATCAGCTGAATCTCTAGTTTGCACCAATTCATTTATTTCACAAAAGAAACCTGATTATTATCTAATGGCAGAGTTATAACTTTGAGGTTGATCAAAAAGCTCTTTTTTAAATTGACCAAACATTTCCGAATAAAAGATTTCTGTATTATACTAAAATATACTCTCTGAGTTAAAAAGTACAACCATTAGGTGATGGGGTTAATAGTGGGTCTATTAGCTCCCAGGATGGAGATATCAACTGGGAAAAGTTTTGGGTGTATCCTTGATGATAAGGAAGTCAGTACGCAGCCCTAATGGAGAAAACAAAGGTAGGCTGTAAAGTTGGTAAGCCTAGGATGTGGGAACTGCAATAAGGCCTTGAGCTTTGCCAAATGTATCTCCCATAGATCCTAGCCAATGAAAACGCTATTGCTTGCTTACCTAAAATAAGGATACTGCTTGCTGCTAACAAGGGGTATAAAAAAGCAGATGATAAAATAAAATGAAGAAGAGAAGACATCTTTCCTGCACATAGCTGACTCCTTGTATCTTTATCGGCCATCACGACTCTACACTGACAATTAGGAAAGAAAAAAAATGTTTTTACAGGAAAATATATATGTTAAGTCTAGATCAACAGGTCTTAATCAAAGGCTTTCAGTTTTTTAGGATATATCAAGATAGACTACAGAACATACTTCTCCTGTACAGATTCACATATTAGCAGTTTTTAAAGCAGGTGAACCCTTTCTTGTACCTTTCTGCTTTGGCTTTAGAGAGTCCATTGTATGTCTACAACCACATTTTGTGCTCCACAATTAGAGAATAAAAGCTTACATGCACCTTTCACCAAGTAAAAGCAAAGAACAAAAGGAGAGAAAGGAAGAACTAAACAAAACCCACACACAATCAAAAAGTATGAGGGAACAAGAAGTACTTGAATTCTTTAGTTCTTGCAATGTTCTGCTGCCTTATATTACTGCAGCTGTAAGAACAGCCAGGGAACCAGATGGTAACATTGCTAACCCAGGGTGTTTTGCCAGCAGCTTCTTGCAGGAAGAGATTGGTCAAAGGCTAATGCAGTCTATTCATTAACGTCATGATTTTCTGTACCTATCTCCACTGACCTCTGAGTGGTGAACATCACACTTCCCCTGGGTGGCTTGCTGACCCAAGAGTCACAGTTTTGTGGCTTCAATCTTAACTCTTTTGTTTGTGGTTCTCTGCCTAAACCACCGTAGAGCACTGTGCAGCCTTTTGAGTAAAAACCTGTGTGGTTTCCTATGGGTGCTGACAGAATCAAACTGGGATTTGCTTTTCCTTTAACTAATGTCAATTTGAAAAAGTACCACTTAACAAGAGGTTAAAAGCCTCTCTTGGCTTTTAAGGTTTCTATTTAGATAGTCTCTCTACTTGGACCTTTGTCATATCATAGTAGCCCTAGATAATTCAGGTGGAATGCACTTAAATGGACCCTTATCTCTCAAATAAGGAACATCTTGTGTTGGTTTTTTTGGTCTTTTTTGGTTGTTGTTTTTTTTAAACTGATCTGGCTTTATCAGCATGAGAAGAAGAGATCACAAACTTATAGAAACTTTGATCCCAAGTCTTTAAAATTAACAGGTTCAAAAACATTAACCAAAATAAAAAGTTAAAAAAATAAGCCTAAATATGTTACAATTATGAAGATTAACCATATACATATTACTAATCTCCTTGCATACAGAATAGGAATTAGGACAGAGTCATACATCTTTGTTGTAAAAGTTTCATATAGATAGAGATGTAGATAGAGATCAGAGCTTCTCAGATACAAAACCAGTTAAACTACTTTTGAGGTACATGCCCCTGTGTATATCAATTTTTCCACAAGTGCTATGTATAGAAAGCTACTCAAGTCTAAGTCACGGCATATCAAGATCTCTGTTTCAGAAGCCTGATGTTAAAGTACAGTGCACATAAAAGCCGAGAAGTTGGTAATGAGTTAATCCTGTCTGCTTTATAAAATGTATTGCATCCTGCTTTCAGGTGGGTGCATGTACTTCAGTAAATTACACTTTATGTTGCTTGAAAGTAATGAATGCTAATGACAGATAATGGTGTTTTGTTTCCAATTAGCACTGCCAAGAGAGTCACAGGTTTCTAGAGCTCATGATCACTGTATTTTCCAAGAACAGTCTGAGAACTATAAAATTATACAAACAAGTTTTATTTATGCTGAATGTATTTCCTGATTGTTTCCTTCTCAGTTGGCCATAATGCAAATGAACTATGTCTCTCTGTAGTTTAAGAATTAAAAAAAAAAAAACAGTTATGTTTGTAAAGCCATAATCTGTCACACATTTTTATAAACATCACTTGTTCACTTTGCTGAAAAACAGAGGAAAATTTTTACAACTAAATTCATGTCATAGATTATAGTGAATATTCAGAGAGGTTTAAAATAGAGCAGACTAATGGATAAGGAGTCTGACTCACAAAATATGAGTTTAAATCTGGTATTTCATACTAAGAAATAAGTTTTCTTCACTTAGGTATTCTTCAAAACACTTTCTAATATGAGTTGGCAGAGGATTTGAAATGCTATTTTGGCTCAAATCTATGAAAAAGATGTCTTACAGAGGCAAATAAAGTTGGAGAACTTAAATGACATGTATGTATTGTGCTATGAATTATGTGTTTTCAGGAATGTAAGTATTGTGCTCACAGACATCAAATATGCAGTATATAACAAGTTACTTCCTTTCTACAGTTGCAATGCCTCTTATTTTATAATGGTGTGTGTATTAACTTAGTATTCTGTTGATAGTGTATTTTGGTTCCAAATGTTCACTGCAGGATTTTTATCTCACATCCTTATTTTCTCTATGATTGTGTGTTTTTTTCTCTAATAAAAATGTACAACAACAATAACGTAGCAATGGATTTTTTACCTGCTGTTGCAAGTCTTGCATTCTGCTGGATGTTATATTGATGGGTAACAGCTCAAGGCCTGCTCAGTGACTACAGAAAGCAGCACTGCTGTTGATAACTTACTGGCCTTTGGACTGGGTCCCAAATGCTCTCCTTTTAAAGCTGACCTTTGGTTGCAGCTGCTTTGGTTTGTAAAAATGTATTGTGAAGAAATATCAACTTCTTATCTGCTGGCAAAAGATGAGAGTTCTTGCGTTCCTTCTCCTCTAGCACCACTCACTAGTCCAACACCCTTTTCTACCCAGGAAAGCAGGCAGTATGCCAAAATGCAGCTTCTTAAATTTGACTCTTCATATGTCTATCTGCCAGATCTGGGTGGTATGTCATCTCTCTGTTTTGAACATTGCAATAATTTCTTAGGTCTAAATCATAAACCTTGTATATATGACTAGATACAGGATTTAACCGTGATGCTGCCAGTGCTTTAGTTCACCTTACATAATCCTGTAATTTCATTTAACAGGCTACTAAAATCATTGCAAAATAATACAGAATGCTTATTATGTTCTACAAATAGAAGATGTTTCTTGTACCATTTCAATAGGATGGTTTATAAATTTGGATAATTAATTTTCAAGGAACTAGATGACTCTCATTATCCAGGAAGTCAACGCTCTGCAGTCATTATGTTCTGTAGAGCTCAATTGGCCTTGGGAAAAATCTTTAAAAGTATTACTTTCATGTCATCTGTATGGCCACTTTCTGCAACTACTGTAGCAAATGGATTTCACCTCTCTGAGATACTGACATCAGCATAATTCATTCACTCACATGAATGACTTCTGGCTAAATAACGAAATTATTGCACAACAATTATAGTTGCATTTTCAGTTCAAAAAAACACCACAGACATTTGTAGCTGAAAACTGACTGTGAGAGTTGTGCCTAGCCAGACACAATTCAAAACAGCTTGACTGTCAGTTATCAGATACACACAATCAGTGGTCTCAAGTGAGATAGAGTGCATGCATTATTCTCAGAAATTATTCCAAGAATAATATAGATAGCTATTAAGTTCAAGAAATTAAAAATCTGATTACAGGCTGTTTGTGAACAAAGAAGTCAAAATTAGTTTAAGAAAATAATTGTTACAGATTGCATGTTTATCTCTGTTGCACTTGTGAAATATTTCTACTTGCACTCCACTGTCAACTAAGCTTCTCTCTCAAGGGTAAACTAATATTTCTAAAATAGTAATCCAATATGGAAAATGGCCTGAGCAATAATGTTATAATTAATGCAATATTGAGCTGATTGCCTGGTTCTGTTCATTTTGTGAGTCTATCTCACACAGTGTCCAAGAAAAAAGAAGCAAAAGTGACAACAACTGAAAACTAACACAGAGAAAGTGTCACATTTTCTCTTTGGTTCACTGCAGATCAAAGAAGTACAATGTAGTAGAATTCATGGAGTTTGCAAGTTTTTCTAGGCAGAGACTCTTGTTATGTCTGCCTGGTACCCAAGAACCAAAGTAGTCTGATCCTGAATTTGGTATCAGGTGCCAAAACCACAGTGCAAACTATAAATTATAATAGCAGTAAAATGAAAGTGTGAATAATTCCGTTTCCATTTAATTATGTCTTAAAGATTGAATTTTCTCCACATAATAGCTGGGAATTGCTGATTATCAGGATGTAACTATTATCTAACATATTTTGGTAATGTTTTAATATGTTATTTACATAATTTTTGAAAACAATGAAAAAGTGAGTTTGAGACTCATAAGTCTGATTTTGCAGTCCTTGACCCCATTTCTTTCAATATGTGTTTTATTGATTACTGTATAAAAACTTTCCATGGATATCCAATAACTGTAAGGAAAAAGGCTGTGGAGAATCAGGTTTCTTTCTACAGGCAGTGGAATCATGCTTTCTTCTTCAGGATCAAAGCTGGAAACCTGTCAGTGTTTTTGGTAAATATAAATAGTTTACAGGTTCCACACCATACAGTACAGTCAGCTTTGTGAAAGCAAACTGTGCTGAGTTTGATAATACATAAATGTTTGGAATTACAGGTAAATGAGATTAGCACCTCTTTTGGCAGTTTAACAATACTGAATGATACAGTGGATGGTCTTTTTGCAGACCTTATTTTTGCAAATAGAATTTCTCTCAGTCTTTGTCACATCTCCTAGGTTTACATATTTCGGATCAAATTTGTTTTATGCTCAGTAGATAAGAAATGTGATGGACTATATAATAGCCATTATTGTCACTGATACATTTTCCTTCATGTTTTAAAAACTTGCTCTATCCCTGAAACTAACTGGACTTTACTATCATGTCAGAGAGTTAAAATACATTTCATTTGCTGCACTCTGTTTTTGTTTTGAGTTGGTTACCCAGAATAATAGTGACATGGCTTTCTGAATTTGTTACAGTGTGCCTGAGTATTATGACTATGGTCATGGAACAAGTGAAGAGGCTTATGACAGCTACGGTAAGGTCTGTTCTACCTTCAGCAAGTGTGAAATCAAAAGAAAATATCTGTCACTGACAACTCAGAAATTACTTCCATATTCTTTTCTTTCTTTCTCTGCTTTTACAAAGATCAAACAAAATAGATTTGTGTAACTTTAGGGTGAATTTTGACTTATTGAAGTAGGACCAGAAAATTGGACTTATCAATTTCAATTAAAATTACAAAGCCAGTTACTCACAGTCACAGGTCAGTTTAACTGAACTTCAGCAACACTGAAGTTTCTGATTAGTACCTGAATATATTTCACAGTGTTAAATTTCAATCTGCTTGATGTGCTGACAGTACTATGCATCTGCTGCTGTCATGTGCATCACTTCAACCAGCAAGGTTTGTGAGATTTTGAAATACAGTCTTAAATCAAAACGGAAAGAAGGAAAGGGTGCTGTAACACCATGGGAATCCCCACTGTACTAAGATAAGGGAGCATCTCATGCCACACTAAGCAGTATGAGTAGAGGGAGAGTTGTATTCTGCACTTCCTCACCGAGTCTGTGTCTGAGCTTGAAAAGTTCCACTTCATGGGAACCAAGGGCATGAAAGGAAACAAAGTGTTACTCCAATGAGTACAAACCATTTTCTAGGTTGCTTGCTATTAGTGATATGCTTTGATCCATGTTTTCCTAACAGTAGTTATCATTACACTATACCATCAGATGGCAGAGTGAATCTCACTCTGAGAGTTTCACTGAAATAATAGAGCAAAGCTGACTACTGACAGCTTAAAGAGTGAGCCTAGCATATTCAGGAGAAATGTCATGCTTGATTTACTGCTACTAATAAAGTATCCTGTGTCTACATGGTGACTTCTGAAGCATTGTGAAAATGAGAGCTGCTGGAAATCATACTGCAAATCAAAGTTACACTAAGGGGTTATATAAGGGTTACTGCTTGAAATAATTTTATTCATGCAGCTGTGAAGTAAATGTCACTGTAATGCAAACTTGCAGTTTCCTTTGTATTGGTATAGAAATAGACATTACTGAGATGTCAAAATGGTTGCATTGCATAATCAGAAATAACTTAATTTCTTTGTATAATCAGTTCTCACAATACATTTGGATAATATAATGTGCAGTGAAGCACATTTTCAATGCTAAACAAGTAATAATAATAACTTATCCGTATGAATGTGAGTGGTTTGGTTACCCTTCGTTTTGTTTCCTTTTTGCCCATGCATTTTTAATATCTGCAGTGGAATATCTTTCTTCCCCTCTCCACTGCTCTCCTGAATGCATTGCTAAGCTTTTGGGCTATGCAGAAAAGCATAGTCTGAGCTCAGCAGTAAGAATTACCCACTGTTTAACTTTTAATTACACTTCACCATGCTGAATCTCTATGTGTCTGGGCTAGACATTTAAAGTAGTGTCACTTTCCTTCCAATCTCTCATTTGTAAAACCAGAAGAATATCACTTGTTTTCCCAGTAGGGATTTTGAATGGACTAATTAGCTAAGGCTTACAAAGTGTTCGTACAGTGGCGTCATGACTAAGTTTATGTTCTGCATGCAGCTCCTGTTTTTTTTCTTTCCATTCAGCAGCTGAAACAAATTCAAAATGCCTGAGTTTCCTTTACTAGATTTGTCTTAAAATACATAGCCGATAACTGTGGACTTGCTTTGGTTTTTACTTGAACTATTTTTTGAGCTGGCATTTGAGCAAAAAGATCAGAAATAGTATTATCAAAAACCTAGAATAAACATGGAATAATATTCCAAATTGAAATTTTGCTAGTTTCTAAAAACAGATATGTTTATGTGTAAGTGTTTGTGCTCCTGTTGGTTCATTTATTTTAGCAGATTAGTAAATTTGCTAGTTCTGTGCTTTGGAAATCTCTCTGTGAATTTCCTTCATCCCAAAGTCACCACCGTTTATCTGAGGAGGTAATCTGAGTATACAGAGCTGTAGAGCTGTAGAATATATGCTTAACTTCCTTACTTTCTGAGTTCCTGGTGCATACACTGATGTTCCCTCTGTATCTGATTTGGGGCATCACCCCTTATCATCCTCTCACTTAAATTTACCCTAATTCTCTGTTCCCAGTTTTTACTTGGTTTTCAGGATGTTTTGCAATTCATTGTGTCTCCTGAATCCATCCCACTGTATAAAATCAGCTGTCCCTTCATTTTTCACCATCCTGCAGAAATCAACAGTCTTTCATCTCAGTTCAGTTTCACAATTTATTTTACCTTCCATAACAAGGCCATATTCCTCCTTTACAATTCTTTCTGGCATGCCTCTGCAGTTGAGAATTCCCCCAAACTGAATAAGACCGCATACAAATGGTACATGAACATAGAACTGGTGTCTTGTTGTCATGTCTTAGGTGTTTTGTTTAACAACTTGTCTTTTCACCCTTATCCATTCCAGTAACAATATCTGAATTATCAAAGATTTACTAGTTAGGCGTTTCTTTACTTTCTCCTATGCATCCTCTTGCTTCCAGCTTATTTTTAGGGAGGTCAGTCTCAATCCTCAGAAGGTTTTCTTTCATTTTCCACGAAGCAATGAATACTAGTAACATTACTTCGTACTTACAATCTTTTTAAAGTATGAAATAGAGCTCTGTGTTACTTGCTAAGTATTATACAGCACCATATGATATGGTACTCCTCTATGAGCTGCCTCCTATGACTTCTCTTTCTATCTGTGCTCCTAAGAAGTAGCAGGTGGGTTTTGTCTCATGGGTTCTTCTATGCTCCTTTTAAAAGCACTTGTGGAGAATTCTGACTAGGGAAACCGTTTCCACAGAAGTTCATAAAGATTTATGGATTTATGGATTGTTCACAGTATGGTTGGAGAAATCACAGGGGTGTTTCAGAGCAGAGCCCACCCAAACACCATTTAATCCTCAGGAAGTTCCACATCTCTTTTGATTAGATGGAAGTACTAAACAAGGAAGGGCCTAAGTCACTTATCTGAGGCTGGGCAAGATGGATTCCTACACACTATTCACCACTCTAAAATCCACAACTAAACTACCTTAACAACTTTTTCATTTTCTATTGTGAAGTTTCCTGAGAATTCCATCCCGTTCAAATCCAACCAAGGAAACCCCCAAGACAATAGCAAAGTCAGCTGAAAGGAGTATTTATAAAATTGCACTACTTCCCATGACTTAGGGATGTTCCATGAATGAAAATTCAGAGCACAGAACCCTCTCATGTAGTTAGATTCTTAAGCTCTGTTGTGACACGCTTGTCACCCAGTCTCTCAGAAGGATCAAAGTAGAGACACTTCAAAGCATTCCCTGCAGCAGTCTCTGGGCACATGGAAATACACTACCAAGGAATTATGAGATTCCTACAAATTTTTTATAGGATCAGGATTATGCAGCTACTGCTAGAAATTTTGAAGATCACCGTTCCAGGCTGAGGAACATTAATTTGGGACACAAACCTGAAAATCTTCTTGGGGATGTAGCCCTTATAGGCTTGCTCATGTGAGTTGTAAAGAAATATCTTTAGCAGGCTCTTTAAAGATAAAAGATCAGTCATTTAAAGTACTGTACAATTTTCAAAAATGTAAATCATCCTCATCTCTAATCACACTCAATAAACATTTATGATACTTATGCTACCAAGGGTTTTTATATCTGCAGATAAGATTTTAAATCTAGGAGTCTAAACTAAGGTGATGGTGTTGTTTTAACTTGATGTTTATGTTTTAAAAGAGAAGGCATGAAATTGGATTCATTTATGAACAAAAAGGTTTATATTCCTTGCTCTCATTATGCTTTAATAATTTTTTGGTTTCCCTTCTGGCAGTGTTGTCATCTGAGGAGATATCTAGTGAAAACATGAATTTAATGATTTTTCTTATAAATTGATTAGGATATAATGTACACCTAAAATTTAGTAAATATGAACCTTTCCTTCCTATATGTAATATCATGCCCAACTCCAAAAAGCAGCTTCGCTGGACAGGACTGCTGTACATGAAAAGCCCTTTGTAAACTGTTCACGTTCTCATTTCTCTTTCCATTTCCCTGTTTTGTTTTTTTTGGAGGAAACAGAATTCTTGATAAAGTGTTGGGGTCTGTTAGGCCACATTAGAAAGATAACAGAGAGTATGACTTGCTAGCAAGGCACATCCAATGCCTTAGAAGCTGTATTAATTACATCTGACCTGCCTCACAGTTGTTTCGTCTGAACCCTTTTTCACCCTTGTACTGATCAGAGCACTCAAGGCTTTGTTTATCAGCTACTGTTTCTGGCTTTGTTCTTCCAAAGGCTGGGGATTCCAGCAGTAAGTTCTGCCAGTTGCTGCTGCAGAAGGTTGAAGAGGCTCCCACCTCTACTTCCAGAGCTTGAGACTGCCATAGCAGGGAGAGTGTGCCTGTTGTCAGACGCTTTAGTTCACAGCCTGGTGCATATCCTGCCTTGTGTGTTACTTGAAAATGGTGGCAATTATGTTTTTATGTCAGGTCATGAACTGCCATATCTGAGAGGCTAGTACACACAGACTTCTTGCTGCTACTACCAAAAAAGCAGAAACCTTAGGTAGAGGGTGAAAGGATAGGATTAAAGTCTATAACCTCCTAAACCACCACAATTAAATTAGAATAACACCACCTGCCAAAGGCCTTAGGCAAGAGTTAGAAAGGTTAATCTGTAGCTTGCCACCTACACAAAGAGGGAAGACATAAATGAACTCCACTCACATCCTTGCTGCTTTTCAGGAGAAGCTTGCAAGGCTGTTTACTGCATGTGCTGCTGTTGCATCAAGGAGACATTGTTTTGTTTTCTGTCTTCACCGGAAATTTTCAGCTGTTCAGATTTTCTCTAATGACCATGTTTTGTGGTGCATATTCTACTCCAGTTTAGCATTAAGTGCTCACAAACAACTGGGTATTTGGCTTTAGGATAATTCCATCTTTAATTAAAATTGGAGAGTGTAACTGTTTAGTATAATTCCTTTTAATGTAAGACATCATTTAAGTTGTAAAATGCTGCCACTATGATTTAATTGACTATTTCACAAATAATTCCCTGCCAGTTACTCTATATGAGAGCTTTGCAATTGTGGTTTGCATTAGTTTACTAAGTAATACTCTACAGAGACAGCACTTCATAAACAAATTCTTTATAGACCTTTATAGAGCTAACAACTAAAAATGTACAGCAGTATTCCACCACATTTTCATTGTATCTTTTATTTTCTTCATTCTGTGTTTGTCCTTAAAAGTGTATTATCTCGTAAATTAAGAGTTTTTTACCATAACAATGATAGTTTCTGCTGAATAAGTAAAACTAAGTATATAATGATTAAATGTGGGGAGGAAGGTGTAAATGGAAGATTCAAACTTCAGGAATTCTTATATATAGGTTGATTGAAGAGATGTTACCTTAGCAGACATAAATTCTCATACTGTATTAAAAGACATACATGTGTTCATTTCATGGAGAAACTCAAATAACTACCATCGTAGTGTGAAATAAATCCTGTAGTGATTAATCTATGGCAATGACAAAGTAAATGAAGCCATGTCACAATGTATACAGAAAAAATATTTGTACATTTTGAAAAAGCACTTCTTAGCAATTGCTCTCTGCAGGTGAAGATAAGAGGTTTTTTCAGCTATTGAGTCCAAGTTTCTTCCTCATTTTTAATACCTTTGGTATTGTAGATTATTGGTCCTAATAGTCATTATGCTCAGCATGCTAAGGGTTTCTTACCCTATTTTTTTTCTAGCCTAGTCCCATTTAAATTTTCAAATGTAGGAGTTCAAGTGCTCGAATAGCTCACAGTGACGGACATGCAGATGTAAGAGACGTAGGTCTGATTCTCCTCATTTCAGTGTTTGACTTCACTTGACTTGTGATTACAGACAAGATCTTTACTAATGCTAGTTAACAAAGGCTTACTAATATGCACGGATTATTCATTTATATCATGGGAGTGTATATATTTGGTATTTGTTTGAAAATATCACTGCAACATACCAAAGAAAACTTTGTTGTCTGGGTCTTAGAATCATCATAGAATGAATCACAGAATCATAGAATGCTTTGAGTTGGAAGGGACCTTAAAGATCATCTAGTTCCAATCCCCCTGCCGTGGGCAGGGTAACATTTCACTAGACCAGGTTGCATAGAGCTCTATCCAACCTAGCCTTGGACACTCCCAGAGATGAAGAATTCACAACTTCTCAGGGCAGCCTGTTCCAGTGCCTAAGCACTCTCACAGTAAAGTATTTTTTCCTAATACCTAATCTAAACCTACTCTCTTTCAGTTTGAAGCCATTTCCCCTTGTCCTGTCACTACATGCTCTTGTAAAAAGTCCCTGTCTATCTTTTCTCTAGGCTCCCTTCAGCTACTGGAAGGCCATAATTAGGTCATCCTGAAGCCTTCTATTTTCCAGGTTGAACAAGCCAAATTTTCTCAGCCTTTCCTCATAGGTGGTGGCCCTCTTCTTCACTCTATCCAACAGCTCAATGTCCTACATGTACTGGGGACCCCAGAGCTGGATGCAGCACTCCAGGTGGGGTTTTATCAGAGCAGAGTAGAGGGGCCGAATCACCTCCCTTGACCTGCTGAACACACTTCTTTTGATGCAGCTCAAGATACAGTTGGCTTTCTGGGCTGCAAGTGCACATTGCTGGGTCATGTCCAGCCTCTCATCCACCAGCAGCATCAAGTCCTTCTCAGGCAAGGCTGCTCTTGATCTGTTCATCCCCCAGCCTTTATTGACACTGTGGGTTGTCCTGACCCAGGTGCAGCACCTTGCACTTAGTCTTGTTAAACTGCTTGAGATTCCCATGAACCCACTTCTCAAGCTTGTCCAGTCCCTCTGGATGACATCTCATCCTTGAGATGTGTGGACTGCACCCCTCAGCTTGGTGTCATCACCAAGTTTGCCGAGGGTACACTCAATTCCTTTGTCTGTGTCATTAATGAAGATATTAAATAACACTGGTTCCAGTATGGACTCCTGAGGACACTACTTGTTATTGATTTCCATCAGGATTCTGAGCCATTGACCACTACCCTCTGGATGTGACTGTCCAACCACTTTTTAATCCATCTTATTGTTAATAAAGCATCTCAGAAGCAACAGGACACAGACTGTGCCATTGTGGTGGAGTTTTTCTGCAGTGTCTCGACAGAGCACACACCTGACCCACTGTTTAGCCCATGCTGGGTGCTTCTACACTAGCATAGGAGCAGGAATGCTCTTTAGAAAAAGATTTCCCAGTTTTTTGTATTTTTTTTCTTCTTTCTGCATCACTGAATGATTTCAAAGTACATGACTTTTAGTTTGAAACTAAAGCAAAAATTGTAATCCCAACTGTTTGTGAAAATTCACTTCCAGAGGCTCAAACTCAGGCCAGTCTGAAATGAAAAAATCTCTAGAAGCCATATAGTGTGAACATCAACAGTCCTTAGCATCAGCTGTTTCACTCTGCAGATAGTTCCTATTTGTATGCACTGTGTGCTAACTTTGATAGAGCACCTGTGTCCTGATAGAAGCTGTCCCAGCTAACACCCTTGCCATGTGTGCCATGGTTCTGTGGAGTGTGCTGTGCTCCTGCATTATATTTTGGGGTGATAGAGGCATCTGGTGTTTTCCTGAGCACAAGGCAGATGTACTCCCGGCCCTGGGAACTCAGAAGTGCTCCTGAGTCTTCCTGTACAGTGCTCTATTTTTTCTTTCACTGGAAACAGGAGACAGTGAAGATTTCTACTGCATATGGATAGAAGATATACCAAATAAATTGCCCTTCTTTAATCTTCTATTTCAGTCATTCCTATGTTCACTGATAGCAGCAATCGTGTTCCTACTGTGGGACAGAATGAACTGTCAAAAGTATTTTCTTGATTTTTTGCAAAATTTTATCAATTCTTTTACTGGTGGAATCACCTCAGCTGTATCCCAAGTAGCATTCAGTCCCTCAGAGATTTATGATTTTCATAAGAGCATGATTTTGAAAGCTCGTGGGGAAAGGAACACATTTTTAATTCAGCCACGATGACCAATGTGGGGACAATACTAGAGTTATTGCTGTTTTGTCAAGTCAGTGTTATAATTAGGTTATAATTCTTTCGAAAGTTCCCTATTTAAACCCACTGCATTCTTTTAACTGTCTGGATATTCTAAAACTTTAGTATTTCAGTTATGATACAACACTGAAAAAATCCACATGTAGCAAGAGAAAATACATTGATTTTAATTTATAGTGACTTGTTGTGCTTACTCTATTACTCCTGAATTATAAATCATTTTCTATGACAAAATAAGCATAAGTAAATCATGCAAAACTTTCCTATGTAATATTTGAAATGTAATTTCCCTGCCTTGCACCATGGGAACTGTAGACTTGGAGAATCTATGACAGAAGTCCTGTAATACTGATGTGCATCTATTTAATTCCAGATGCAATATGCTACTGCACATTTCATGTTGCATGACCATAAAGTAGTAGAAAATTTGTTTTTACTGAAGAGAAAAACAAAACTCCCTCACACTGTCACATTCACAGTCGCCTCACAGCAACACTGATAATAGTCTGTTTCCTCCCTGCATTACAGTTTCTCAATCTAGTTGCTGATGTACTTTGATGCTGCTCCTTTCCTGCCTGTGGCAGGTGTTCACTGCAAGAGTGGCTGAAGTCTTCCAAGAAATCATCTGTAGCTCCTGCTGTCATTACTTAACCTGCAGGGGGGGCTGGCAGAGGGGCGTGCACAAGCTCATCTCCTTCAGTGCTAAGTCAGCTGGAGGATGTCTGTGATTTTTTACCACCTGATTAAGCCAGGGATGCTCACAATACTAAAGTAGATTTGGAGTAGTTATGCAGTTTAATTTGTTAGCCCTCCTGAAGAGAAGGTACTGTCAAGCATAGGGGCAGTAGTCAGGGTTTTTTTAACAGCTACAGACATGTTCAGAAACTAGACTGTTAAACCACAAGGTTTTCCATTAATTTCTAGTTTTTAAGCTATATAGCTATATATAGTTTTTGTAGGGGTTTTTATAGGTTTTTGAGCATGGTGTAAGTAAGCATAATGGTTTTGAGCCTGTGTTTTGAAGTCATTTTTTTGTCTTCTGAAGATTCCACATTTCAAAGAAGAAAGGTACCATTTGTGATTTGAAAGATAGTCACTTAGCTGTTCTTCTCACAAATTATAAAATGCATAGATGTCAGGTCAGAAAATCCTGTGCATTTTTCAAGGTTTGCAGACAAGCAAGAAGAGACCGGAAGAGTGAAAAAAATAAGTGGATGCTCTCCTTAAAAAAAGAAAAAAGACAAATACTTGTTCTTGAATTTTTGTCTCAAATAATATATACTTGTCCAATTATGACACAAGAAAACTGCTGCTGTCTTTTCCGTGTGGATTTATGGGGTGAAACATTTGCTTTGTCAATGTTAGTTGAGCTTCAGTCATTAGCTTGTGTAGGGCAAATTTTCCATCCACTGCTTAGTACTTTGTCTCCATCCATGTTTTCATGGAGGGAGAAGTTTGGAGGCTTACTAGAAATACAGCACAAATTGAATTATCCAAAGAAAAGCATTCTAATTTTCAGTTTTCTCACTTTAAAGCAATATGTCTGGTTTCTATTGGGTCTTCTGTTCAGCACATCTATATCGCTTTTCTCTTACTGCTCAGGCAATTAACTACATCTCAGAACACCCCAGGGAGATAGGTATTCTTGTCTCATTCTACCAGTGAGGAAGCCATACCACAAAATATTGAACAGTTATCCAAGGTCACTGAGCAAACAAGGAGTAGAGCTAGTAATCACAATTCCTGAATTCCACTTGAGCTCTATCCCAAGTGCAGCATGCTCTCTACACATGCATGCAGTATAAATGACCTTGCAAAAATGGTGGAGATTTTTGCTTATAGGAAATAAAAATATTTTATTCTGAATTAAAAGCAACTTCTGTTTCTAAAACACTGAAAGCTAAGTGAAAAATTAAACCATTATACTACTTGCTGTTATATACATCGTAACTATCTGAACAGAATAGCTCTTTTTAATCTCTTCCTGGCCACCTGTCCAAAATAATTGACCAGAGATTAATAAAATTGTGCCAAATAATTGTGGGCAATACTCAGATGTTAAATAATTTATTAGGAAGAAAAAGTGATCAGGTCTTTATTATTACAGGGACTAAGCAATGAATATAAATACAAAAATATTAGAAAACAACACGTTCATATGTAAATCGCATGCTGTTAATATGTATCTTTTTTTATTTTAAAGCATCCATTAATGTGATCTGCCTTTTAATTATTGCATTGTTTCCCTTTTTGCATTTGTCAAAGAGTTTTATTCAGTGCTGGAAAATTCCATGACAAAGTTGCAGAATGCAGATTGAAGAGTGAAAAAAAGGTGTCTGAATATGTGCTTTTCTTGAATCTTGTACTTGAAGTCATTTAAGCATGTGATGATATCCACATGGATGAGCCACTGAATTTTTCTGTGCTTTCAATAATACGTAGGTAAAATAGTAAGACAGAAACAACTTCATATGTACCTCTCTCTGTGCTATAAATGTTACCATTTAGATCTCATATTCAGAGGAAATTCTCAGCTTAAAAATGGTATGATCTTTTTTCATTCTGTCTCTCCAGTAAGAAAAAAAATCTAACTATAATTTTGTATTTAAACATTAGATCAAAGCTAATGAGTCTCCTAGCAATGATCAAACAATAATCTTCAAAGATAGCCTCAACTAATATATCAATAGTCTGTAATAGATACTGAAAGCATTTATATAACTCAATGAACACAGTATAATAGGTGAGTCAATCTGAACCATAAAAAGCACTGCAAAAATACTAACATATCATTTCAGTCAGTCATAAACCAAGGGTGCTGATTGACTGTGATAATAATTAATTTTATATCCTAAAGGTGAGCTTCAAATACCAATTGACAGGGAGCATACAGCAAACTGAAAGTATGCAGTGTAATTAAAAGGGTTTTGCCCATGTCTTTAATTTCTTATCAAAGAAGCTACAACACTTGTTACCACACCCGCAGGAAACCTCATGCCCAAGCACACTCAGATTCCTCACATATAAACACTATTAGGTTTCCTTCATGCTGCTGTAACTTATAGTTTTAGTTTCTGAAAGCGAAACATGCAGTATTTCTCCTTAACTTAGAATGTCAAAGTTGGAAATAACACCAAGTTCCTGAAAAAGCCGGACCCTCTGCCCTCAGTTATTAAGTTGCCTGTGTGGATTTCTTTTCAGTCACAGTCTTTGACACCTGATAGCACTGGGGACAGTCAGAAGTGAAAAGGACAGGGCATGAGAGGAGCCTGCAATGGCATAAGGACTGGATGGGGGTCTGGACGTCACAGAGGGAAGAGAAAGGTCAAACTGCACAGAGTTTCTTTCAACAGGAATCAGAAGAAGGAAAAAGAATCAGCGTTAAAACACAATGACCGCCCTGCACATTTCTTCAGCTCTTGGTCAGTCTCTCACTTGCAGTTCTCCCAATTACCTTTCCATCTCCAAAGCTACACCTATTACCTACTCTTCACCTGAAATCCCTCTCAGTTTCCACTTCATTAACATGTGACTTTACTAAGATTAAGGCTCTCTTTCTGTCCCTTTTTGGTACAATCTTTCAGAGACAGGCTCCACTGTTCTCCTGCTCTCAAACACAGTGAAACTGAGCCTGGTAATCCAACAAGCTACTGAGGTAGTCTGTATGGCTCCAATCTTCTAAGACTGTTCCTGAAGACAAGAGATTTCCATTCTCAGAAGCCCCGTTTCTTCCCTCAATGCTGAAAGAAGAAAGCTTACATTGGACTTCTGAAATGGAGACATGAAAGACCAGCTTGGCACATCAAGGAACCTTTAATTACTAGCATGCAGATATGTCGTTGTTCTTTAAAAATCCCCACAGGAAAAAACCCACTAGTAATCTGACTTGGTGTGGCTCCATCTTGAAATTTATTCAGAGACTCTTGATAGTGCTGCTCCCTATCATGTTCCTTTCTCCACAATAAATATATAATCCTTACTGTTGTATGAGTGGTAGATGCCAGTGTTTTCCCAATTGAAGGCCGTAATCCCAAAAGTTCCATCTGTGTTTTGGCTATGGATTCACCTGTTAGTGCACTAGGGTCTATCGTGCAATATCAACAGGAGCTGTTAGCTGTCAACCATGGTGTTGATAATGGTGTTAAAGTTTGAAATCAAGCAAATAGGTCCACCATATTACTGAAAAAGAGACTTGTACCACAAATTACAATTCTGGTTTTGTACTCTGTCAAGAGCAGCAATTTGATTTAAGAACAGTCAAGGAAAAAACAGCTTCCTCCAGTTGGTAATATAAAGTAATTTTTCACTGCATGATGACTACCAAAAATACTGCACATTTCACCTTTATACGAAGGTGTTTCTGTCCAGATGACTGTGAGGGGACTGAAAGGGAACAAGAAATGGGTTTGTCTTTGTGTTGTACATTTAGTGAGTATTTTTACTACTTCAGTTGTTTTCATTTATATAAATAAAGCTTCTCCTTTTCCATATAAATCTCACTTCTCCCCGAGGCCTCTCTGCAAAAGCAGTGACACTTCAGCAAAGGGTAATTGAAGCTGCAGCAAATTTACAGCAAAATGCCATTTTTAAAGTGTGTAATGAAACATATTGCAGAGGGAGGATTTTTAAATTCACTATATGGAAACTGATTCCCTCTAGGAATGAGAAACCTGAGGATTTAGAACTATATCACATTGGCTGCCTCTTCTTCAGCCCTGTAGGCAATAGCTTTCCACAGTAAACCTTGGTTTCGTGTGACCATAAAACCCCTGATATTCAACAAGAGAATATCCTGAAGAGCTCAAAGAAAAAGAAAATAAATGGAGTGCACCAAAAAATCACAACAGGAATGTTTCTTGTTCCATAGCAAGATCAGCTGCTACCAAATCTTCTCCAGAGATGTCCACTCCTAATACATGCAACCTGAGCCTCACTGTAAGCTGTATAGCTGCTTTTCCTCGTACCCTGTGCTTTCCTCTCATACTGCAAGGCAACAAGATAACAAAATGTAGTTGCAAAGAAGACATCTTGCAGAGAAGAAATAGCTTTCAGAATTTCAACAGGCTTTTTATGTTTTATATTTTCATTTTTCTGTTTTCACATAGCATTATCATTTTACAAAAGGAATCTTTGATACCTCTTTTAACCATTTAGTATTTTTGTCTAGTGCCAGCTAATTATTTTCTTGGTGGCCACATAAATCAGCAGTCATTAGCAAAAACAAGATACCAGGAATGTTGCACAGTAATGTGTTATAAGATCGATGATACACTATGGTTTCTGCATTTCCATTTTAATCACTCTGTATGATCAGTTGAAGTCAGTGGAAGACAAAACCAGAAATCATTTCACAACCCACTAGCTGATTTAGGAGAGAATTCAAGTTTTGGGTTCAACTGCTAGACCACAACTGAAGGTAATTTCCTGATTGCTCAGAGTTAACTTCCAAAATACCTTGTCAGGGAGGAGGAGAAGATTTATAGAAACTTTGTAAGAACTGAACTAGATTTTTTATCTTTCTGAGCTTATTTCATTCACAGAATTTGAAAAAGTATTCTAAAGATAATGCAAAGTAAAATCTCTTTTTGCTTAATGCAGTAGGTCACTGCTACACATTGTTTTTCTTCCATTATTTTCTTTCTTTTCATCTCAAATGGAAGTAAAAAATCAAACATACCTCTCTTATCCTTTCATGATTCAACTTCTCATCTTGTTACCATACCAATTACATTAAATGCTATTCAAATTTGTGCTTTAACTTAAATGCTAGAAACTCAAAACATCAAATAAATTCTGAACTGGTAGGCTTACACAGTAGTTTTTCCAGAGCTGACTGTACCATCGCCACAGCAGTTTTTCATTCTCTGATGAAAGTGAAGGTGTAAGACTTTTTTCTTCCTGAGATAGACTGATTGCCTGTGTAGAGAAGTAGGTTAGTTTTCTGTAAGTTTTTGTAGGAGGGTAAAGCAATGGATGATAACACCATCCTCATTTTAATTTTCTAAAGGTTTCAGACAAAGCATTCAAGAATTTTGACAACCATTAGCAGTTGCATCCCCTTGTTCTTTCAGTTTTAGATATTTACAAAATTTGTTTTTCTCTTCTGTTTTTAGCACAAGAAGAATGGGCCACAACCCGTTCCAGCCTAAAGGCACCACCTCCAAGGTCAGCCAGAGGGGGTTACAGGGAACACCCCTATGGTAGATATTGAAGGTCCTCCTCATCTGTGACCTCATCTCAAAGACAATTAATAGCCTGTGGTCTCCACATAAACAGCAACAAGACAAGTAATAGTCCATTTCTTTTCTATCCTAGGGGTTACTGCTTATTATTATCCTATGTACTACTTGTATTTCCTATAACATTGGCGTGACATTGGCATTAGTATTATTTTATAACACGGACTTAAAAAAACAGAGACAAAAAACCTTTGGCAAACATTGTCTATAAACTATTCAAAGATGATGTTCTATTGGTTGTATTCATTGCTGTGTGTAACTTAAAAAGCATGACACTGTTACAGATCTCGAGTCTCTACATACTAGCTAAGGCTGAGTTTCTGTTTAGGGTTGCTAAAAGACTGTAATATGATTCTTTTTTTCCTTTTCCTTTTTTTTTTTTTGAACCAGACAATAATCAAGCTGTAGATAAGATGTTTAACCTGTCTTTTTTAATATATGTTAGTTTAGATTAAGATGTTCGATATTCAGTTTGTAAATTTAATTTTAAATGCTGTTTTAATGGGGTTGAAAACAAGCAGCTACTGTATGTATGTAGCTAACTGAAGTTGTTCAGTGTTTTAACCTGTATTTGTTAAAAAAATCACTTAAAGTTCCATGTGTAAGCTTCTCTAAATAGGAAACCATAATTTTGTCAAATATGTTTGCCATAATTTGTCAATAAAGCTGAAACCTTTTGTAACAAACTAAATTTGGAATTACTTGTTTTCTAGCTTTAAATGCCTGCTTTATTTCTTTTTCAAGAGATGCCTAAAATGTTTTTTATATAAAAATTACAAAAATGATCCCAAGCCTGTTTTAAGATTTTTTGTGTAAGACTTTAAAAGTTGTATTAATAACTTCTGGTTGTTAAATAATTTAAAAGTTAACAAACTAAACTGTTACATGAATCATGGTTAGTATCCACTAATGTATAACATGTTAATGGAAAAAAATGCTTTAGAACAATAAATGGATTTTAAACTATCCTTTAAGCTTGATCTTGCTAAACACAAACTCTGATTGACTTGTTTGTATTAGCATGTCTCTCGTGAGAATGTAATGGAGTTTAAAGAGGTAAGATTACCACTTACCACTGTTAGACTGTCTAAATGCTAGTTCTTCAACCTTTGAGTTTCCCCGCACATTAAATATCCCATTCAACATGTAAGCATTGCATAGATTCACCTATTTGTTTTCACTCAGAAGAGTGCGTTGACTGCATTTTTCGTAGTATATAACAATTTGTCTTGATAAACAAATCATCAGTGTCACTGCCCAGTTGTTGGTACTCAACTTCAAAAACTTTATTTGTAATTTTCAGTGCTAAATATCACCGCCCTTGAAGGCAGTTTAGAGGGCTGATATTCTTTTGAGACTATCAGACTTGATGGCTGATGATTATTAAGGAAATATGTCGCAGGACTCAAAGGATGACTAAACGTTAAACAGGTAACACTAATAGTAACTCTGTAATTTTGAGTATGCAACAGTAATGTAAAATATTCTCAGTTATTAAGTTACTGATAGTTAAAAAAGTAAACCTACCAAAAGATAACAAATAGGTATATAGGCTATTAAAACAACTAATTAACATTAACTAGTGACAACAAAATTATTCTACAATATATAACCCTCAACGTAATAAACAGAACTAAAATTAACAATAATAGTAATGCAACTCTTGCTAACAACAAATATATAACCTAAATTTTGATGAAGAAAAAAAAAAAGAACAGAAGACTTGATGGTAGGGATGCCAAAACTGTTTATCCTTTAAATACAGTCTTTTTGTTTACAGTGGCTTTTTGTCAATGTGATTGGTTTACTTTTTTGATGAGACTAAAGTACAGGCCGATTGCTGTTCAGTTTGTGAACAAAATCTCTTGCAGCTGGAGTTGCATGCTAGCTCTTTTTGAATAGTTTATGATGAGTATGTTTTGTTGTTTGAAGTGTTTAAGTGAATTTAGTAGGCTACATGATGGTTACACTGAGTTTATTCTGTCTCGCTGTTTCAGGGATTCACAGGCACTGGACAGCTAAGCAGCAGATCTGCTGAGAAGTGGTCAGGTAAGCTCTGCTGCATCTCAGGGGGTTTTTCTATTTCCTATTTTATCTGTGCATTTGTTTTTACTAACAACATATTCACCAACATTTTTAAAATAAATATTTCTTTCCAGCAATGTTTCTCTGCGTAGCAGCATAATGATTATGGTGTAATGGCAATCAAAACATTTACTTTTATATATTATGATACCTCTCACTTAAATAAAATAAGTGTTGTCTTCTAGCTTTTTAATGGTAAATATTAAGATGGTATATTTTTATAACTGCTCCTGCTAAAAACATAAGCTGCTGTTTATTAAAAGTATGCCTACATTTTGAAAACAAGCTAGTCACATAACATAAAAAAATACAACACTAGCTTATCCTTGCTTCTGAAAATATGTATCATTTCTTCCTATGGCAAATGTATCTGTATAGAGACAGGAAGTTTGTTATTTATTCTTATGCTTGGTATGTTTTTCTTTTTTTTATGCTTTAGAATGGCAGGGACATTAATGGTATTACTATGTAATGGCATGGATCAAGGCATCACTTTCTAATATTTCTCTGTTTAAATACATTTAAACATAAAGATTTGTCTTGGATGACTTTTTTAAATAGACTTCAGATTATATATGAGATTTTGGCTGAAGACAAATTTTGGCTGGAAACAAACAAAAAAATTCAGCTCGGTTACAACTTTGTCCACAGATTCAAAATTCAACTCAGTTACAACTTTGTCCACAGATTCAGAAGCGTAAACCTAATCACAATACAAAACCTACAAATTCTCGTCCTCTTTCATGATTGTTAAACCAGATAAGAGTTAATAAACAAAACAGATGACGTTGTGCACCAAATACACAATCTTAGACACGTTTATTACTCTGGCATCTTTTCCCATAACTGTGGTCTGGCTGATTTAACATTTTCCAGCTATTGTGGTATTCAACGGTTACTTACAAACCACAAGTTGTATTGTATAGCAAGATATAAAAGATTTAATTTTCCTCTCCAAAGGGTTGCCTCAAGGTCTTTATAAATTAGTTTTATTTATGTGCTGCAACCACTCTACAGGCCAGAGTGATATAACATGGAATTAAGGTTTGTCTGCATATTGCAGGCACATCAGTGTGAATGTACCACTGTAGGAAAAAGCTTCCATCTACCCACCTCACATGTAGTTATGCAAATTTGCTTCATTCAGGGTATATCTATACAAAAAAGAAAAATACTTTCCACTCCTATAAATGCATTTTCATCATACTGGTTTAACTGTGATTATAAATTACTATACATTATAGATTTTACTATATAAGTATTCCAGGAAATGCTCGCATGCCTTATTGAAATGATAAATTACATAAAGCTGTGACTAGGTCATACCTGATGTGAGATCCAGGGCAAAATACATAAAACTAATTTCTCACTTGCGTATCAGATTTTTATATGAGGGTAACTACTGTGAACTCCTTGAGGACAGACTCCAATAAATATAGCTTTTTAGCAGAACAGTGTCCTTTAATATTCCTGTCTCCAAGTCCACTTTAAAGCTATTATTTGTGTAGATTAAAAAAATGGCAGAATGTATCAGTAAAATTATACATTGTGAAATATTCTTATATAAGAATTATTTAGAAAAAGTGGGTTAGCAATTAACAGTGTAAGCAACTGTTTTTGCAAACAGTTTTTCTATTGATTTTCAGGAAAATAGTATGAAAAATTACCCATGACTTCATGTGTTCTGTGCCAACTGCAAAGTATAGTTCAGAACTGTTTCTGAAGTCTTGCAGTTAATCAACTATGTCTTAGGAAAACAAAAATCTACCTTCTTAATTTTTGAAAGAGTAACAAGAGAGTCTGCTTATTCTAATTAACAGCTATCTTCAGGTCTTCCGTGGAACGTTGTGACATATTCCACACATCCACCAGTCAGTTCAGCCATAATCTTGAGGTCCTGAAAATTTATGTGCATCATCAGAAAACACATAACTTCACTTATGCTGCAGATCATTCCAGGACACTAGTCACCAGTTAAACATTTTCTTTGGCTGAATTCACATACCAATTAGTTTTATTTGTAATAGGAACTAAAAACAGTATAAAATATCAAAACAATGAGTTAAAAAACACTGGAAAAGAGAGACTGAAAAAGCAAAATCTTGTTAAAATATTCTAAGATTTTTTTACTTTGTTTGTCCAGGTTGACCTCATCTATGGAACAGTTTGATCTTTAAAAGAAAAGAGTACAATATAGTTTTTAGTACTTAAATCAACAAATTATATTTTAGTCTAGGAGATGTTTTGCATGTATTCAATGCATGTAGCCATTTTAACTGCAAAAATTAGTTATTCCTAAAGAAGCAACCTCTATTAGAAAATGAAGTAGCACCATGTAATTATTTCTTTCCTATTCAGCTTATCTTACTCTGTTTTAACAAAGGGCTTAAATCTTCATATGAATAAATGAAAATCTCAAGAAATTCATGACCTCACCACAAAGGATGCTGACAACATTTTTCTAACTCTGTGAGGTCCTCAACCTCCATTCAGAGTAACAGAGCTACAACCATAAAGACAGGAGATCTGTCTTCTTACTCCATGTTCAGTCTGTAGCCCAGCCATAATTACTCCATTATACCCAAACCTGCTGAGTTCTAAACTGCATAACACAGATGTTACTGAAAGTGAATGAGTGCATGTAAAACAGGTCACTGTGTGGTAGCGCTGAAGAAATGGATGTGAACACCTTGTGACTAAGCATGGCAGGCTGGAAGAACCTGTGTCTCCCTATTGCCAGAGAACCAAACTACAGCCAGTACTGCACTTCTGAGCTGAGTATCAGGAATTTAGTAAAGCGACCAAGTTACTGTTAGAATCATCAGTTGAAAGGCTTAACATTTTACCATAAAATATGGATTTATAGTCATGGCTGGGCTTCGCGAATGAAGATTTGGGAAGGGCTCTACCGACATTTGTTACAAGTGCCCTGGTGGCTAAAAAGGCCAATGCGAGATAGACAAGTCTGGTTGCAAAAGGCACAGCAGAAAGACTCATTAGGTGCTATTGACAAGACACGGATCTTTCTGTGTTTTGTTTCTCCTCAAGAGTAGTCCCGCATGTGTTCTCAAAAGCATCAGCAGCGTTATAGATGGTGTGTCTCCAGACCTCCCGACTGGAGGCCAGAGTAGACCAGTGATAAAGATCAATATGGCCAAGGCTGAGATGTTGTTTCAGGAAGTCCTTGTATCTCCACTTCAGGGCTCCTTTCTTGCGGCAGCCAGCAGCAAGTTCACCATAGAGCAAGATCTTAGGGAGGCGGTGGTCCTTCATCCTTGAGACGTGCCCTGCCCAGCGCAGCTGTGTTCTCAGTAACATGGCCTCAATATTCATAACAGCTGCCTGTTCTAGAACAGACGTATTAGTCACATAATCTGACCAGTGGATGTTTAGGATTGTTCAGAGGCAGTGTTGTTGATGGAAGCGTTCTAAGAGTCGCAGGTGGTGGTGGTAGATGACCCATGATTCAGATCCATATAAAAGAGTAGACAGCACAATGGCTCTGTAAACACTGATCTTTGTACTTTTCTTCAGGTGTTTATTTCACCAAACTCTTTTATGGAGTTTTTCAAAAGCTCTATATGCCTTTGCTAACCTGTTGTCTATCTCTCCATCAATCTTACCATCCGAGGAGATGAGGCTGCCTAGGTAATTAAACTGCTGGACTGATTTGAGCTCTGATTGGCCAATGGTGATATGGGGATGAAGGAAGACTTCCTGAGGTGCAGGTTGATAGAAAACTTCTGTCTTCTTCAAGTTGACTTCCAGCCCAAAAAGCACAGCAGCCTCTGCAAAGCAGGAAGTTAAACGCTGCAGAGCTACTTCTGTGTGGGTGACAAGGGCGGCGTCATCAGCATAAAGCAGCTCCCGAACAAGATGATTTAAGGTCTTAGTGTGGGCCTTCAGTCACCTTAGGTTGAAAAGGCTTCCATCGGTACGATATCAAATGTAGATACCATCTTCTTCATCGAGGTCTGCTGTGACCCTTTGGAGCATCATGCTGAAAAAGATTGTGAATAGAGCTGGTGCAAGAATGCAGCCTTGTTTCACACCATTAGTTATCAGAAAGGGCTCAGAAAGTGCATTGCCGTATCTGACTTGGCTGCGCTGATCCTCATGAAGTAAGATGATCATTTTAAGGAACTTGGGGGGACATCCTAAACGTTCCAAAATCTGCCATAGACCTTTTCTGCTCACAGTATCAAAAGCTTTGGTGAGGTCAACCAAGGTTACATAGAGACCTTTGTTCCGTTCCCTACACTTCTCTTGCAGTTGTCTGAGAACAAATACCATGTCTGTGGTACTCCTGTTGACTCTGAAACCACATTGGCTTTCAGGTAGAATTTCTTCTGCTACAGTGGATACTAGGCTGTTCAAAAGTATTCTTGCAAGGATTTTGCCAGCAATGTTCTCATGATATATCACCCAGGATTATTATCTTAAGGTTAAAATCAAGAACACGTAGGTGATGCATTGTGTTCAAATAAAAAAAATTTGGTCTACATTAGTGATGTATTTCCTTCATGTTTGACAGTAGGAATGTTGTTTTGTGAACCATCTTTCTCAGAAGTCCAAAGTTTTGCAACAAATATCACAACTAGTAAGTTATAAATGGACGTAAAGGAGAGTCATAGAATAAGCTAAACATTGGAAAGAAGAAGTCTTTGTTAATGTCTGAAAGAAGTATATGATCTATTAAGGAAAGGAAGTCCTAGAACATTTTCCATATTGTATTGCATTAAAATGCAGAAAATGTTAAGTCAAGATTGTATAAAGGTTAAGTAGGGACAGCACTGGATATCGGCGTTCTTCATGCAACCTTCTTAGAGATACCTCATGTTCTGTAAAGTTACTGGTATGCTTCCTGTCTTTTATGGAAAAATACTGTGTAAAAGGAAAAGACAACTGAGAAAATCTACCTGAATTTCCTAAGCAGCTACGTATTTTGACAGAAAATTTTTCTCCTGTAATTTCCTGTAATTTCTTTTGTGAAAGAAATACCAAATCTAAACAAGATTATAATCTCTTTACGCAATCTATTTACTACAACGTTTTAGCAAAGATGTTAAAGAAAATAGTAATTTTTTTCTGTAAATATTACCTGAATTCTTTTATAATGCTGTAGAACTTCAATGGCAAGAAGATGGCAAGAAGATGGCAAGAAGATAAAGTTATTTTGGGAAAAAATTTCATAGAGTCAGAATCATGGGTTATAAATTAATCTTATGTGACAAAGAACCAACTTATCCCTATATCAGAATGTATGAATTTTTAGGATTCAGTAGGACAGAGTCTATTTGTAGTGCATTTTTTCTAAGGTAGGATTAAAAAAAAAATTCATTTCACTAAGACATTACAAAGTTTTTGCATGAAAAGGAAGGCCATAGTTGAAAGGGCTGACTGTAATTAATGCCCAAAAAATAAAGATCATATTTGTTATTATTTCAAGTCATCCTCTGTTGTCAACAGATAAAGTACAAAAAGAACCCTAATTAACATGTAAAATCACAGGAAAAACTGAAAACAAAGAAAACAATCCTAATGTCTTCTGGAGGTTTTTTTGTCCTCCAAAAAAACTTCGATGCACTCTGTGATTTCTGTCAGTTATTAAAACTCAAGAGTTATCAGAAAAAGTATCGTGTGTTATCAGTTTTATTGTACTGATCTGTGGAGACAGAACAACCACATAGGTAACTCTCAAACCAATTATGGCTTTAAAGATGATCACCATCTTCCATTATGTTGTTAGCTAATTAAATTTTTCTAGTCATTACTATTTATCATTGAGACCTGACAAAAACCTTTGAAATCATTAAGCCTTTGCTTTTTCTTCAGCTGGTTTTGTTTCTGGTCCTGTAGGCTAGATGCTAACATCCATTTAGAGACTTTAAGGAAAATTATTCCCACTGAAAGATTTGCTGACCTACGTACTTATTAGAGAAATCATGAGCTTCGCTCATGAATATGCTGATATCTTTTAGTGAAGACATACTGTATACAGTATTTATGTTCTGAGACTATGGAATCTGAAGACTAACTGTGCCTGCCAGTATGAGTACGGGAAAGATTTTCTGTCCTTTCGCAACCTCTGATTGACTAAATAATTTGTACTATAACCCAACATTATAACATGTTGAAATAAATCTCTAAATCATGCATATCTGGAACACAGTTTTCATTCTCAAAGAGAAGCAATTTCTGTCAACTTAAGCATAAGAAATGCAGATTTCTAAACTTCTACTAAAAACATGTCACTGTTTTAAAAGTTTGTTTTGCTTATATAAATCCTATTAAAAGGTTGTGTTTGCTACTTATTGAAAGGCATGAATGCCTCCTTGCCTAAAATAGTTGAATGAACTTTGAAACTTCAGATGCTTTAGCAGAGAATAGCAAAATTTATTGAGAACACAATTGCAGGCTTTCATATTTTAAATCTGTAAATCAGAAGGAAGGTTTATTGGAGGGAGATCATACCCATGGTGTAATGGTATAGGTCATCATTCATATATTAAAAGGAAAAATATTAAAGAAAAGTATGTGTAGTTGATTGTGTAAATCCGTCATGTGCCCAAAGAATGTTTCAAGTTGCTGTATGGAAACAATCAGAACTTTCTAATATCTTTTAGCAACATTTGAGTGTACAAGTAGAATAATAGAAATGCTTCAATGCTCTAATAAGAAAAGAATTAATTATGAAAACAATATTTCCTGTTTATTTCTGTTGCTGCTGTATTATATTGATTTAATGGAGGTATAGTTTCTTGTTATAGAGTGTCATTATATAGTGTGAGAGTACCTGCTTATATCACGTTTGGCACTGTTCTTGCCATGCAGGATGCATTAGCTCATGATGGATGGCTTCCTCACAGAAAAACAATGAATACCTTTGTTACATGCCCTTGCATTACAGGACCTTCACACTGTGTTACCACCAAGTCAGAGGTACAAACTGCTGAACTGCTCATGTATGACTTAGCATTCTGTGTGGGTTTTCTTCATTTACTTCTGCATGGAAAACAGAAAAAAATATGCATATATTTTGTATCATGGTTTACTGTATTCATTTATAACTCCATATTCATTGCTCAGCTAACAATTCATTATATTTCTTCTTGAACTTTAGAACAATCCTGTACAACCAGTGGCACAATTCAGTGAAACGGTGTAGTGGCTTGACCCTGGCTGGCTGCCAGGTACTCACCAAAGTCGCCCTATCATCCCCTCTGCAACTGGACAGAGGAGAGTAAATATAACGAAGGATTCATGAGCTGAGATAAGAACTGAGAGAGATCAGTCACCAATCACTGTCACAGGCAAAACAGACTTGAAGTGGGGACATTAATTAAATTTATTACTGACAGAATCAGAGAAGGAAAATGAGAAGTAAAATACATCTTAAAAACACCTGTCCCCCACCCCTCTCTCCTTCCCAAGTTCTACCTACTCTGCCCACAGCGACATAGGGAGATGAGAAGTGGGGGTTATGGTCAGTTCACCACAAGTTGTTTCTGCCTTTCTGCTGCTGCTTGGGGATGGGAGTCCTTTCTCTGCTCCACCATGGTCTCCCTCCCACAGGAGAGTCCTTCTCCAGCATGAGTCCAACCCACGGGCAACAGTTCTTCACAAACTGCTGCAATGTGGGTCACTTTTCCACAGGGTGCAGTCCTTCAGGCACAGACTGTTCCAATGTGGGTCCACCACAGGGCCACAAGTCCTACCTGCAAACCTGCTCCAGTATGGTCTCTTCTCTCCGTGGGTCAGTAGACCCCTGCCAGGACCCTTCTCCATCATGGGCCTCCCATGGGGTCACAGCCTCCTTTGGGCATCCACCTGCTCCGGTGTGGGTCTCCTCCATGGGCTGCAGGTGGATCCCTGCACCCCTGTGGTCCTCCATGGGCTGCAGGGGGACAACCTGCTTCACCATGGTCTGCACCACGGGTTGCAGGGAAACCTCAGCTCCAACGCCTGGAGCACCTCCTCCCCCTCCTTCTCTACTGGCCTTGGTGTTTGCACTGTTGTTCACATGTTCTCACTCCACTCTTCTCTAGCTGCAGTTTTCATCTGCCCAATAACTTTTTTTCACCCTTCTTAAATACATTATCACAGAGGCATTACTATCATTCCTGATGGGCTCAGCCTTGGCCAGCAGTGGGTCTGTCCTGGAGCTGCCAGGTATTGGCTCTGCAGGACACAGGAGAAGCTTCAAGCAGCTTCTCACAGAAGCCACCCCTGTCAACCCCTTCTGCTACCAAAACCTGGCCAGACAAATCCAACACCCTTGCATATGCTGCTTCTTTATTTTAATTTTTCTCTTTCTTTTTCCTCTTCCCATATACCTACTTTAGCTGAAAAGATAATCAAGGACACTGTCATTCAAATGAAATGCTACTACTCTCTGATAATATAGGAATTCAGTTTAGTATTCTCTGAGTATTTAAAACTGATAGGGTTCTTTTTCTTATTCTGCATAGTATTTTGAGAATTATATATGTTTTTAATATCTCTTTTTGAATTCATGATGTAAAGATGCAAACAACTGACAGGAATGTTACATTATGTTGAATTCCAGTTAAGCAAAGCAGGTTTCTGAAGGAGAATTTAATCCTGCAGATTTTACTCAGGTTTCATTTACTAAAAATCCATGCTGACATCAAGAAATGAAAAGGGAATATTAAATTCAGAATGTGATCTGCAGTCATTTTTATTATTTAATTAAATTCAAACAGAACACATTCCTGTAAAGGATTGTATTGCATCATTCTAGCCCATGTCCTGCTTAGCTGACAGTGTGAAATAACCTTGATCTTCAGGAAGAGTACTTCAGTTACAGTACCAACATTAGGATTCTACTTTTTATATCATCATAACTAACTTTCCCATGTGAAAGGAAATTATTTAGTTGAAGGTCTTGGGACTGTCACCCACTCCAAATCTCAACCTGGCAATCAAGTTCATCCGTCCATGGTAGTCATCATTTTATTTTCATAACAACTAAGTTTCTGAAGGAGGCACAATACTTTCCTTTACATAGTCTTTAATGACAGTGTTACTGAACTTGTTTGCAGATCTAAGGCAAAAATGGGTCATCCACTAGACTGTGAAGGCCTGTGGAGTACGTGCTTTAGGAAATCTAGTGCTCATTCAAAAGAGTTATTGTAACCCCAAGAATACTACATAGTTCTTAGAAAGCTTAAATAGCACCTACAGAGCTTAGAAGAAAATTTCTGCATAGAACTCTGCTTAATGAAGGCAGTAGATATTTTAATCTCTGCCTTATAATAGAGAATTAGAAAAATAATGAAGCTGAATTATTTGCTAAGGTTACTCAGCAGGTCAAAGTAACATAATAAAGTGCAATTAGCAAAGGAGCAGGTTTGCTAGTAAGAAGCTGCATCAGGAAATGAAACACAGGACATATTCAGAACTATGGTTTGTTGTGAGAACTGAACTCCCTTGTCTATCATGCAGATGTACTATTATCACTTGGCACCTGCTGGACTTTACCAGGGAACTGGATGAAGCAGCAGAATGTGTGTGTGTAGGGAATATACATACATACATATGTCAGATTTACATTCAAGAAATGTTATTATCTTCATCCCTTTGCATTATCACTCTGTTTTTCTATAACTGCATCAACTGTTGCCATGGTAAGTTTCTCACACTGTATGTCTCTGATGAAGAAGAAATACATCTATAAATACTCATAAGGGCTTGAGACTCCTGGTAATACCTGATGTCCTCCCTATAGCACTGAACACATTGGGATTGGACCCTAAAAACCTACATATTCTGAAATTTTATAGTGCTGACAGTTCTAGAAATAACAGAAGTTCTGTTTTAGACCGGTTTAGGGATAATTTTAGATTCAGAGTTGTTTGGGTTTTACTCCTTTGAAGTCTGCTAGGCTAAATTAATGGAAATAAGGCATCTGACTTTGTAATACCTAGTCAACCAAAAATAACCCTCAGAATATGTTTAAGGATCTACAAAACTGTGTTAGTTTTTTTTAATATGAAAACATTTTATACCAAGTTCTTCATCTGGACTTATGTGGATGACTCATTTTCATTCACAGCTCTCATAGATAAAATACAGAACCCCAAAACAAGCTATACAACTTTAATCTGTCATGCCTCCATTTCTCTCATTTATCTTGTAAATATACTCTTGGCAGGGCTGGTAATTTTAGCTACCATTGAGATAACCAGTACAGTCTGTAAATGCAACTGTGTCCACTTCAAATTAAATTATCCATGATGACTATCTGTTCAATCCAAGGATTTTGGATGCTAAACAGTTGAGAAAAATAAAAGATTTTGGGAATTTGCAAAATAATAAAAGTTCCTTTTTTGTTATCAAATGTCTGTGAAAGTATATTACAAAATATGTGCCACAATACACTCCAGGGCTGGTTTCTCATGCATAAGAGAATAAGAACTCCCTTCCTTTGTCAGACCTGACCAGTATCCTAACCAGTATCTTTTTTCTGTCAGATCCAGAAATGGATGTTTGGGGTGCATGGTGGAGGGCTTAGGAGAAATACATAGAAACAAGTAGAAGCTCTGCTGTATTAGCAAATTAACACCAGACTGGTTCTATCTCAGACTTGTTTTCCCAGTGCCCGTCTTTTTAACTCCACTGTCTTACCTAATGTACAAATAGATGTCTGTGATAGTAATGTGTAAAAGTTGTGTGTCCAAATGAGCTTTTATCCGTAGAACCACTGGCTGACATTCCCAGGTGCTGGGGTCTCTGCAGTGATTTGCGTTACAAGGAAAGTGGGGGGTGTTTAATGACCAAATAGCTGAGTTTGACTAAAGCAGAGGAATGGATTATATTATCCTTCAGCATATCTACCAGCAGAATTTTGTGTGAGGCAAATTGCTCACAGTAAAAGCCTGCTAATGCTGTATTTCTTGTTGTCTTGAGATCTTACAGAAAATCTTAGGATCTGATTTTCATCAGTTACAAGTGGCATCACAGGAGTTTTTCCTGACTATGCAAAGTGTTGTTTAAGGTTAGGTGCAAGCATTGGGTTTCCCAGGGTATGTAACAGTGGGGAATGTTTTATTTTAACTCAGAAATGTAATAAAAAATTAGTCACACTAATGAGGTATTGACATACTATAGCCACAAGTGACCAGAAAACCAACTTCAAAATTCATAATTTTGTCAAGAAAAATTAAAGATTTGAATAGAGTTAAGCAATTAATAAAGGAATAACACATTGAATAATGAAGATAAAAGAAATATTGAATGTTTTTCAGTGCCCTTTCTTATACATGAAATTAAGCAGGAAAAAAATATAACTTAACCATTGTAGACTCAATGGTTGAAACAAAAAAAAGAATAAAACCAAAATTTACCTCAACCACTGACTACATCAAATGTATACATGAAAAGACCTGAATTAGGGTTTCACTGGCTTGTAACTGGTATTTAACTAACTTCACAGTGCTTGGCTTGCTTTTACCATTTATTTTGCAAGCCTGATATTTATACCTACCTAATATTTTCCATCAAGGAAAAGTTTATGGAAAGGTTTACATAATTTGCAAATTGAAAATTCCTGTATCAGAAATTTGCTTAGAGTATGAGGAATTCTCCTTAAAGTCTTAAAAATTATTTTCTGATTCTTTCCTGAAAATCTGTTTGGTTTGGAGAATATCATGAGACATCCACAAAGTTGTTGTTTACTGACTCAGTAAACTTGCTAGAAGCAATAAAAATGTGTATGTTCCCCTACCCCACTGATGAGATTTTTTTCTTCTATGCGAAGTTACCTTAGTGTGACAGTTGGGGAAGTATTGAGCACATTCATCATCTAACTTCAAATACCTAGCTTTTGCCACTGTGGGTACTTAGGGTACCTATGCATTCAGTGGAGTGATCTTTGCTTACAGAAAATAATTCAGAGTACCTTAGCCAGGTATCTGGATGTAGACAAGTACACAAGTCTCCATTGGCTGGCTGAAAAGACTAACTAACGTGTTTAAAAAAAAATATCTCCCTCCTCAGCCTTAATCTTCAAATTATCTCTTGATTCATTGGTTTTAATAAGAACTGATTTTAATTAGTCTTTCACAGACCCGATTTTGTTAATATTAACAAGAGATGAAACTCCAACCCAACTTGTCCTCACAAGTTCCCATTCTCATCCATACCAGCATTCAGAATTCATTTACTCAGGATGAATATAATTATTCTACTGTATTATCTGCATAAAGAGTGTTGGTATTCACACAGTTCATTGCCACAACCTCTTTTGTTACACTGTTCAAAGCATACTCATACTCATGCATGGACCATGGGCCTTCATCTCAAGTAGATTGCAGGTGCAGAAAAGGTATTGAGGCAGCACTTGATGAATTTGTAGCAGTATGAAAATTAAGAACTTAAATGAGAAAGCTAGGATAAAATTATAGCTAAAGTTTCATACAGTAACTTTACAAAAAGGTTCAAAAAGTTAAAAAAAAAAAGTAGAAATACCAGTTTTAGTTTAGTTTTCTCCTTTCCTTCTTTTTTGCTCTGCTGTGTACACTCATCATTTCAGAGACCCTAAAGAGGTGATCACATGATCTCCCATTCTACTTGCAGGGCATAGGAATGTGTTAGAACTGTGTAGAAAATTCTGTTGTTATTTTTTGTAACTGTTTTATCTCATAGCATACAGAATTTGGAAGGCAATGTCTTCCCAGAGTTTTCTGTCATCCAAACTATCCCTGTGTCACAGAGATGCTGTGTGAAGCTACATAAGTAATTTAAGCTAAAATATTAATGCAACAACTAATTTTATGTTTTTCATTGAATATGTCTGCCCAACTTTATCTTGATTTTCAGATTTTTGGAGCCTTAGGGAAGTACTGTACCTTTTGAATGGTGTGCAGGGAACTGAGAGTGCTCAACATCATTTGCAATAAATCACTCTGTTCTGAAGGACTGAGCCTCAGGTTGGGACTCTCCACAGCCCTGAGTTCTGGACCTCAGGCTACCACTCAGACTTAAAGTGATCTTCCAGTCTATCAGGTGAGCTGTGGTATTTTTCTATATATTTTTAGTTTATTTCAAATATGATGTAATTAGATCACCTCAGTCTGCAAAAAATAGGATTATTTTAAACTAGTTCTCATTACATTTGCCATTGGAAAAGAGCTCATACAGAGATACCTGTGGTGCATGTTACTTTGAGACAGGATAATGCATGTAAGTTCTTACACTCTTTTTCGGTCATAGAGAAATATAATCTTTAATAATCTTTCTCACAGAAGTAAACTATATTTGTACAGTATGTTGAACATACAAATAGTTTTTAAAAAAGCGAAATATTTGAAGAAATCATCTCCACTTGTTATGAGTTAGCTCATTGAGAAGGTCATGTTAAAACCAGATTTTGCAGATTCTGGGTTTTTTTGATCTGTTCTCCACTTGTTCATCTATGAAAATATTGATATCTTCACTACACTACTGTGAACATACATTTATTAATGTTTATAGGGTTCATTTACTGTAACGCTGTTGCAACAAACTATGGACGATGAAAATCTGTAAGACATTAAATAAATCTACACCAGCAACTATTTGGATGAAAAAGAATAAACAAAAAAGAGTCAGACCACTAGACTGTAAGACAGATACAAATATTTAATTCAGACTTATATCCAGAATGAGTTAGGTCTTGTGGAGAGAAGGGTAGGAAGGTATCCTGTAATTAAAGTCTATGTCCTCCTGTATATACTAAAGAAAATCATCCAATTATATTGGAAATTATAAATCTGGCATTTCCTAAATCTTCCATACTAAATACTGCATTGTATTTTTCTAACATAAGTTTATATAGAGGCATAATGTCATACAAAAATACAATTATTGCATTTAGTTATTAGAAATGAGTTTGTTTCTTCAGCAGCTTGCGAAACAAAAGGCCATTGTCAGCCTTTGTTCATGGTAGAGAGTGGCATCTAGAAGGTTTCAGCTGAGTAACAAAATTAATATCAATAGCTAATGTGGAGTTACTCTGCAGCTGTACACACCTTCACTTCCTGTACCTCAGGCACCTCCACAATCCTTTCCTTGCTCCTCCTGACCACATACCAGAAAACAGACCTTGAAGCTTAGTCTGCACTGCAGAGCAGCATGAGCCCTCATGTAGAACCCAATTCCCTGTCATCATGTGTTCTGAAAGTGGTGACACTTTTTTTGCCCACACTATTTTTGGATTTGCTCTTGCAAATGGTGATATTTTAAACTATGCCCTGCTTTAGATGTAGATTTTTGTCTGCAGAGAAGGAGCTAAAAGAATGCAGCCAGAAGCTATTCAAGCCTAACATGATTCTAGACTGAGGAAAAAAAAAATCAGTGTATTTTTCAAGATTCCTTCTCCTAGCTAGAGCTGGAAATAAACCCTAGGTGACAGTATTCACACTCCAGTTTTAAGTAGGCTGTGAGTGAGATAAGAAACAGGTGGGAATATGCAGGTTTCTTAAGGGTTTACTTAGATTATAGTTAAATCTGTTAACACTTTGTAAATAGTAATCTAGGGCTCTTAGAAATGTTTTTATTTATTATTATTATTTGTGCTTTGCACATGGCAAATGGAACAAGAAGGGGGAAGCTGTTTGCTCTCTATCACGCAGAATGCTGTTCATCAGAACTAAAATACCTTTACTTAGAACCCAAACTCCTAACAATTGGACTGTTTCCTAAGATGGCTTCCAATTAAGACTTGTGTTCTTGTTAGTATTCTTGGAAACTTGAGAGTAGTGATTCTTTTTCAGTTGGTAACTACAGCTTTAAATAAGTGATACAGGTTTAAATAAGTGATAAACCTTGCTAGGTTTCTAGAAGTTTAACAAAAATCTATAGAGGAAGAAAGGGAAGTCTCGATTTTTCCACATCCTGAGCAAGCCAGGACTTCATAGCAAAATACCAAGGTTCATCTAATTCCATGACTTTCTTGTTTTTCAGCTGTATATATGTATACGTACATGTGTGTGTGTGTATATATATGCACATATACTCAATTCTGGTCCAAAGGACAATTTAACCCCTTTTCAGGTATGTGTCAAAAAAACCAAATGGGATGAAACTCCCTCCACTGTTTATAAAATGTGACTAAATACCTAGTGTAGACTATGTAGCTGTCTTTTAGGTAACTGAGATTGGGTGAAGTTAATCGCAACCTTAATAATTAAACTTCTAAGGGACAAAAGTTTTAAATTACAGTTGGAGGAGCTACTTTCATTAAAAGCTACAGATTGTGTGTATCATGTCATATCATATAATTAATCAAAATGTGTTAAAACTGAAAGAACACAAGGCTTGACACATATGCTATTCTTTGGAGTTTGAGATAAACCTGTTCTGTGCCCAGTGCTCTGTTGCGTAGCAAGAGGTTGAAAAGTGGGCATAGAGAAGCACAGCCCAATGCACAAGAGCTTTGCACAGACCATTCAAGGCTTCACTTTGAGCTCCCCGTGTGCAGCAGTCACCTCATGGAAACTGTCCTATGGAGTTTCCTAGAAGTGGGTTTTCTGTACTTCTGTAACCTTTGCTAATTCTTTCCTCCACTGGTTTTGTTGTTGAATTGTTTGTTTAGTAAAATGTTTGTTTAGGAGAAGGCACTTCTGTTGATAACCTTCAACATTTTCAAAAGGTAGATCAGACACTTCTATCTGTATTTGAGCATTGAAGACATACTTTTGTTTTCAGAAGCACTGACAGCCTTCAGGTTTCACTAGCCTTAACTTCAGGTTCTCAAAAATCAGGAGTCGTCACTGGCATGCAAGATCTACGTGTCCTGACCCAAAACATATTTTTTTTACTTCTCGTCTTGCATCTTTATACAGATGGATAAAGATATATAAAGACATATCATTATACTGTGGAAATTAATATATTATAGATTTTGAGACAGCCAGCTGGTATGAATGAAAGCCAGAGAACTACTGAAGATGCATATATTACACTAATGTTTTACTAATATCTGGAATTGCAGATGAAGTGAATCTCCTTTATTTTCCTAAAAGCATCCCTAAAGACTGGGATATGTTGTGAGGATCTCCAAAATCAGGTAAGTAAATGAGGAGATAAATTATATAAGTATATGCATTTTTTCTCAAGATAGATAAAATTAAATGTAGGAGAATACTCAGCCTGAAGCTAATAGACATAAGACACTGTGAACCATACTAGTAATAAATTAGGGTGCCAGTTATTCCCAGACCTTACTGGCAAATTCTGTAGGTACAGATGTAACATGTAAGTTTGAGTAACTAATCTCTCCTTATAACACTGCTACAGTTTAGTCAGGGCTGAATCTAGCCTTTAGGCTGTGTCCTGAACTCTCTTTTCTCTCAAAGTCAAATATTTTTAGCTTTTATTGACCTAACCAGCTGACTCCGCTCAGCATTTGTGTTTGGTCAAATGCACTTCTCCCCTCTACATCTAAACTGACTGACCAAAGAAGTTGTGTTCTTCAGACATGAAATGAATTTTTATTACTGAAGTCCACAGTGCAGATCATTGGAAGTTATGTAATAATGTGAAAGGACATATAATTGAAAGGCTGTCAGAAGATGAAAGTGTATTAAGCTTCCCAGAGCATTCACATTTGCAACTCACGAAGCCTGATGACACTGAAAAAGCAATTCAGTGTTTAATGCATGCACCTCTGGTGGCAGCGCTCCTCCTCAGCGCTGGCTGTTGAAATATCACAGTCTGTAGCATAGGATTTAATACAGGAGTTTTCCATTAAAGATGTTAGCTGTTGCAGTTCGCAATAACTTCTAGCTCAGTTCACCTGCTGGGGACACAGTACTTTGTCCTTGAGTAAGCAGGATTGCTTTCATCCTATTCTTCTCACTGGAGCAGAGAGGAAGTAGAGTGTGAGTATACATGGAGCAATGTACAACAAGGGAGTAACTGCAATACAGGCATATATTATTATTGGATTTGTTTTAAATGTCAAGCAATAATACATATGAAATAAAAGTAAGTCTGTAACTATCCTGACATTCTCCTAAATGTGCAGTAAAACAAATAATAAATAATAAAACTGTAGGTTACACTAATCAAATTCAAATCAGTTCAACTGCATAATTTTCAGTGAAGAGGTGCTTATGAAACACAGAATAAACTGCAGAAGGGAAGGTTCATTGCTTCCTAATCAAAAGCAGTCAGCTTTAAACACCAGCCAGTCAGGTGATAGGTTTGTCATTTCTCAGCTGTGCTCTTGGAGGGAATTTGCCAAGAAGGCTTGACAGCCTTTAAACTTTGCAGAGCATTTTTTTGCCTGTTTCTGAACATCATGTTGATCTACAAAAACTCCTGGGAGACTGGGAGGAGAGGCAGAGTAACAGCAGTTCTATTAAAATATATTTGCTGCAATGAATGTCAATCAGAGTTTATAGTGTGAAAAAACGTGCATTTTCAGAAGAGAAATTTTCACCACCCCGCAGGTCTGATTCTTTCTTGTCTAATTCTGTCCAGCTACTCTGCGGGACTGAGGAGTGTCAATCATTAATTGCCTGAGTGTCAGAGAAGTAAAGGCTTGTAATGCATCACTAAAAGCCAGAAATCAGGGTGTCTGAATTATGATGGGAAGCTTTAAATGAATATATTACTGCTACATACAATTAACAGCCCAAGCCAGAAATCATTTACTTTCATAATGCAGAACAATGACAGCTCTCCAGTAAAAACATATTTACAGTAGTTTTACATTGCTTTCTAGAGGTTTCATGCAAAAGGGAGAGACAAAAATTAATATGCACCAAGGCAGTTACAGAGAACCCTGTCTTTGTACTGTTCTTTCCTTTTAATCAGCATGAGCTTTGCTAAATAGGGGAAAGAATTATGAGTAGGTAGCAAGCATCTAGGTTACTGAGGGCAAATCACTCTCAGAGGAATAACTTTGCAATTTGAGCAACAGAGTCTGACCTTTACGTGACTTAAGATGAACAGGTCTTCTCTGTTTTAACCCAGCAGGAGCAGCAATTGCAAGGCAGCCAACCTGAAGTCCCTCAGCCACCTTTCCTTACATGAACAGAAGATCTGTTCTCCCGTCCCCTGGCAGTTATACCATTGTGCTGGAAGAATTTTCTACTGTCTTCTATTTCTATTTTCTAATGTCTTTTTAATGTCTTTTTAGTGTCTTCTGTTTCACATTCTCAAGTGTGGGACCTTACATATGTTGTAGTAGTTTTTGGTATTGGTTGAAGTCCCATTAAGCTTCTGAAGTTCTTAAATTGCTTCTTGGAGGGTTTGGGGTTTTTTTTCATGTAACTTAGGTTATAAAAGTAGCACCATAAACATTAATTGAAGAGCCATTAAGCAGTATGGCTGTTTGTTTTGGGTTGATAGAGGACATAAAGCTTCATACCCTGTGGTGGAAAACAATTAGATCTGATGATGAACATGCTATTAAATATACCATTACCAGACTTCCATCAGTTTAACTTTAGAAAATAGCAACCAGCTGTAGCCAAAGCATACACAAGTGATAGAAAGTCATATTTTAATATGACTGTTATAAATATTGTCTTTTCTAATGTTTTATGCTAATGACAGTGACTAATAGTAGTCATTACCTCCATTCATTCTCATAAAAATTTCCTCGAGAGGATGATCACAACTGGAATGCTGTTTAAAATAAACCATTTTTCTAAAATAGAGAACATAAAAAACATTTAAATACCAAGAGGTTGGCTAGCTAATTTATTTTTTAATAGCATGTGTTCAACAACTACAACTTTTGTTAATTGTGCTATCAGTTGAACAGATATTCCTTTCAGAAACATTTTTGGCATACTAACGTGTGTACATGTCATGTCTTCATATGGTCTCTGAAGAGTGGGATAAAAGGTGAATCTTATAGAGGCCAGAAAAAAAGTCTGATGCTACCCCTGTAGAGGCCTAATATTAAGAACATTGAATTTCCTCATCCATTTCTTATTTCAGTTATGAATTCTGCTTACTTGACAGGTACAGAGTACTTCATTATGTGCATGAACAGAAATGCTTAAATGGATGAAGCAGCTATTTACGTCTGATAGGAGCTAAGTGGGACATTAAATTAATGCCAAACAAGCGAGTGCTCATTTTAGTTTCGTTATAAATGGCTGCAGCACAGCAGTAATGTGTTGACTCTCATGTGCTGACAAGTTCTATATTTCTTACAAACTTCCCTTAGAGCTCGATGTGGAAAGACAAATTCACACTCTGCATGATGAAATTAGCAGCAGATGCATTAATAATTGAATAAGGATCTCTGGAGATATACCACAGTTCAGAAGGAGAGTTGTTGCCAGGCTGGTTTAAGTAGAGGCTTCTGTCATATACATATGTCATATACATAAGCTCTGAGTTAAGAGCTGCTGCCTGTATGTAGCCTTTGGTATCAAATCTGCTTCCTGCTTTTAGAAGACTTTGCATAGTTACATTTGACAACCATTAATTTGGGCAGAGTGTGCCCTTGCTCATCCCTCCTTCTTCTCTGACTATTCTGAAACGTAGGGGCAAATTCAACACAGTTCCTTCTGGATTTGTCTCTAGACAAGGAATGGGGTATGAGTGACTGAAAGACTTTCACTGTATGCCAGACTCTTACATTAGATCTCCATTCTCGTAGGGTTGAAAGTTTCCTGAAGTGCAGATCTCAGCTTCTCTCACAAAAGGATTAGGCCAATGGCATCCTGGCCTGGATCAGGAACAGTGTGGCCAACAGGTCCAGGGAAGTGATTCTTCCCCTGTACTCAGTGCTGGCAAGGCCACACCTGGAGTACTGTGTCCAGTTCTGGGCCCTTCAGTTCAGGAAGGATATTGAGGTGCTGGAGCAGGTCCAGAGAAGGGCAACGAGGCTGGTGAAGGGACTCGAGCACAAGTCCTATGAGGAGAGGCTGAGGGAACTGGGGTTGTTCACCCTGGAGAAGAGGAGGCTCAGGGGAAACCTCATCACTCTCTACAACTCCCTGAAAGGAGGTTGTAGCCAGGTGGGCATCAGTCTCTTCTCCCAGGCAGCTATCAGTAAGACAAGAGGGCATGGTCTTAAGCTCTGCCAGGGGAGGTTTAGGTTAGATATTAGGAAGAAATTCTTTACAGAGAGGGTAATCAGGCATTGAAATGGGCTGCCCAGGGAAGTGGTGGATTTACCATCCCTGGAGGTTTTAAGATGAGACTGGATGTGGCACTTAGTGCCATGGTCTAGTAACCACAGCAGTAGTGGATCAAGGGTTGGACTTGATGATCTCAGAGGTCCCTTCCAACCCAGCTGATTCTATGATTCTATACCATACTGCCATCTTCTTTTCCAGCAAAGGTGATTTCCTTTGATTTAACTCCATACACAGGTTTGGGAAGGAAGGAATTTCACAGAATCACAGAATGGGTAAGGTTGGAAGGCACTGCGGTGAGTCATCTGATCCAACCTCCCTGCTCAAGCAGGGTTGTCCTAGAGCACATTGCGCAGAGGAGCCCAGAACCGGACACAGCACTCCGGGTGAGGCCTCACCAGGGCTGAGTAGAGGGGCAGGATCAGCTCCCTCAACCTCCTGGCAATGCTTTTCCTAATGCACTCCAGGTTACTATTGGCCTTCTTGGCCACATGAGCACACTGCTGGCTCAGTTTGAGTCTTTTTGACAATAGTGAAGAAAACAATAGGATTGCCAGAAAAAAATTCTGCTTTTTAAAGATACCACCAAGGCCAGCCACGATGCAATTCCTAATACATTGTGATCACTCCTAACACCAAGTAATATTATGCTCAGAAGATATTGACAAAGCAGTGTGACATTTCATACACAACACTACTATTGGAGCAAATTCTCGTGGGTTTAAAATCAGAACTTTATTGTACTAGTGCCAAGAGAGTAAGAGCAATTTGAATAGTCTGAAAATTTGTCCCAGTTAGAAGAAGAGTGGCAAATTTTAGCACAGTTACTGTACTAACTCCGCATAGCTCTCCCAGCTATCCATGCAGATTTCAGCCACTGGTTTGGTCTGCACAGGTTGAAGTGAATTCTGTGCTTTGCTTTCCTCCAGTTACAGGTTATTATATAAATCTCAGGATCAAGAAGACAGAAAAAAATAGCTTAAAATAAATATCAGTGTATTGTATGGAGTTTCATCCTAAAGGAAAGCTAATTGTAATCTTAGGGTTTTTAATATATTGCAATATTTTGCATAAGCTACCATACGATTTAATAAAGTGGTACTGTCTTTAAAACAATACTCAAGACTCAATTGTCTTTAAAACAATATTTCAATTCCTTTTATTTAGATATGCAACTCTTTTTATTCAATAACAGTGCATATGTTACTTATTCAGTAAGAGTTTGGTATGAATCTTGTCGTAATAGTAATATTGAATTGGAGATCTTTTAAGTATGAGAAACATTTAAACAGTTTCTGTTGTCACTTGAAATAGGAGTTAAGTCCCAGAGATTCATATTTATATAATGAATTAATGTCTCCATCTATTAGACGCCCTGAAACATCCTGCAAGGGGCTCAGCTGAGGAAAGAACAGTACACATTTTGCTCTGTGATATTGGACCACAATACAGATGTTGGAGATCAGAGACTATCAGATGAAGGAGTAAGCATGCTAAAATAATACCCTGGTTTCACCATAAGTCTTCTTTTGGGGTGCTTCAAACAAAGATGTGAAAATTGAACTGGATTTACATAAACATTTTTAGTAAACAGAGATACCATTTCAGAATTAATATTGTTCTTTAGATTCACACATGTATAATACCTTTCATTGCTGTAGAAAAAAGTAATGTTACCATAATCTGAGTTTTTAAGGAAAAGACTAAATACTTAAACAAGGTCATGAACTGCTAGATGAGAAGAATATATGTGTATTACATAGACCAAAGAAACTGCATCGATGGGGACAGGGGGAATGAGATCACAAATCATTAACTATGGCTTTATGCTTCACAGTGGGTTTAATCTTATTAACTGCTTCCCATTCATTCTGTTATTTCCATGGAATAAGATTCTAAGTCTGCTCCAGGTTAAAAGTGAATATTATGCAATCCAGTAAGTTCTGTACCTATTGTTAGCATGTACAAGGCACATCAGTGGTGCCAATGTTTATTCTTAACATTCTGAAGTAATCACGAAATTTCACAACTCTGGGCAGTCATCACTGCTATTAAAGCAAAGAGATATTTCTAAAGCCGTCTAGTGAGTGAATAAACCAATGGCTTTTATCCAGATTTTGCAGGTCACTGGATGTTCAAAACAGCAAAGCAAATTAAAAGAACCCCTTCTCTTTTGCTGTCATGGTAATTTTGCAGTTGAGTATATGATGATGTGCTAATGTAAAAGCTATTGAGGAAGATATGGAGGGATCTTCTTCTAACACTGCCTTGAAAGGTAGAAATAAATGTTGCATTTCAAATCACAGATCTCCTTGAAATTTGATTTCATTTTAAAAGGCATCTTAAGCACAAAATTTTTTTCCCTTGGTAACTTCCAATCAGATGAGAGTCCACTTAGAAGTAAAAACATAAATTTCTAATTGTCAGTCCTGTAACCTCAGCCTGAAAACCAAGTGGCAACTTTTTGATTTATGCCTCATCACTATTATTTATGCTTCTGCAGGCCAGAAATTTTTCCCCCTCCTATTGCAGAATATCAGGTTTTTCCTTGGGATCTCTTGAGATGACAGACTAAGCATGGGCAGTGTCCATAGAGAGTCCCAGTCTACTGTATTCAAGCAAAACAAATACATAGAGAGGGAATCACTGTGGATTTTCAGATTACCCTCTGAGGGCTATGATAGCTGTGCTGAGCTGGCAAAGCCAAAATTTCAACACAGAATTCTCGACAGAATGTATTTGATTTCTTTCTAGCCCACCCTGAAAAGAGAAAGGGCAGGTGTATTGATGTATTCTCTGTAAACCTTCTCTGAATATAAGAAATTGGATGGAATGCCAAGTACACAGAATGATCCAAGCTTTTGCAGAAAATGATACCCCTTCATTCATCCCAGCAAGTAATACAATATTTCTACTTCTTCTCCTTCTGCTATTTGAGAAAGTAGGACCTATTTTTTTAATGTCCCGTATGAGAAGTGCAGCCTTTTCTGATTACAGAAAAAGATGTTTATTTTTACCAGCTTTTCCATTTTAGTTTCCAGTCTACTGAAAGAGACCTTCCTCTCCCATCATGGTTTTCCTCAGTCCCCTAACATGTCTTAATCCAATTAGTGTTGCCACCTTTCTTGCTTCCTTTCTGTCTTTCTGATAATGCATATATATTGCACAGGATATCTCCTGAGTTTGAAATTAAAATGTCTTTTCTGGACTTCACTATGCTAAAATGTCTAAAATTGGGCAATAACACATGCAGTTCCAAAGTCTTCCATAATGCACAGTTGACCAGCCATTAAAGAAATAGATTTTTTTCTTCAAGGCCTCATTTAGGGAGCAGAGCTGCTACTGCTGAAACAGTAAACCAAATTTTGTCTTTCAGATACTCTTCTGAAATGCCTATCTCCCACATAGCTGCAGTTTCCTGTCCTTTCTGTTACCCTACCTTTGCTAATCGTGGCTCCGGTGGAGTTGGTATGAGATGTGCACATAGGTTTTTGCAACTTAATAATGCCAGTCTTCATGGGACTGTGAAGAAGATTAAGCAGACAGAACCAGCACACAGTATAAATAGATTGTGGTTACAATCCTAATCCAGGCTGGAGATTCAGTCCATGCACTTTCATCCCCTTGTAAAGTAATATTTAATATGCATCTCCACAGATGTAGGCTCTGAATGTCTCCTCTAATGTACTTCTAAACGTGTCATTTTAAGATGACTATTTCTAACATAGTGCAGTAAAGGACTTTCAAAAGATAATTACAGGTTCAAAGGCTTCAGTTAGGACAGCAATTCCTGAGTACAAGCAACTGAATTCTCTTAGTTATTCACTAGTCAAATGCACTAAGAAAGTTAGAAGGGCAGGAATCTCAAGATGGAAATGAAAGTTGGAAACACAAAGTGAGAGAAGATGGAATACTTTTTTTCTCTGAAAAATAAAAAACTGTGTGTCTTTGATGCTACCAAGCAGGTCCAACTGAAATTCAGACAAGGGGCAAAGGATACTGTGCTTTCATAACAGTGCTTGCATAGAAAGTACCCATAAAGGCTCAGGGAATACCAGTTGCTTCAAAATCAGGTGACAATGCAGACTTAACAGGATGACTTGGAGCAGCTCCTGAAAACTCCTGTGCCCAAACATGAACAGAAAGCTAGATGTTAGCCCAGAAAGTTTTCTTGCCAGGGCAACAGATTTTTGTAACAGATTTCATGCCTATATGAAGTTAAAGCCTTCAAACTGAACCTAGCTTTTGGCTTGTTTGCTTCCCTTTCAGCAGTGGTCACGTACAGGCTGGTAATGAATGCATCATTTCCCAGAGTATTAAAATAGGCAACAAATTATTAGTGTTTATATAAGTAAATACAGGTCGGAATCACTCTTTTATAAGGGTTTAAAACTAAAACCATCAGCGTGAACCACTTTCATCTCTCAGGAAATGGAGCACAGGATAAATACTACGTGTGTTGGGAGTGCGTTAGATATTCACTTTCACTTTTGCATGGTGGATTTGGTGAAATAAGCAATTAACACTGATAAACTGAGGACCTTTTGCAAATGATGGCATGGACCCAGGAAGAGATGGCCTGTTGGATAACCAGTGCCAAACCTAAGCTAAGGTGAAAACTTCGGAATATCAGTGGGTTACAAATGTAGGAATAGGTTCCCAAGAAAGAATAACTGTGCCAACAGAGAAAGTTCCTCCTCTGTCTCAAGAATTTGATGTCTCATTTTCATCTTAAAGGGGAAGAATTTACTTTTCCTTTTTATAAAATGTCACATCGTTTTAGAGTTCGTGTGAAATGTTAAGAAGAGTAGGTTCCTCTAGAAGATTACAGTGGGGTTTGCTGTGTTCATTCTTATTGATGGGTTAGGGAGTAATGTTTTCACAGGAATAATTGTTCCCATTGCACATAAACACATATTTATGATATGTATTAGATGCAATTCAGTTCAGTGCTTGCTAGTCATTAGGCTTAGTGACTTGTTCAAGCTCATTTTGCATTTTTAAAAAAATTGTTTTCCTCTGAACTCTTCTGGTTTTACTTGTTTCAAAATTAAATTAATAGTAAGATTTTCATCAATAGGGAGCACTGACAGTTTAGCCACTATAACTTTGTGTGTATTTTATATGCAGATTAAAGCACATTTTTGGGCTATAAATCAATCTAATATTGTAGTTGTGCTTCCCATTCAACTGTTCACTGTTTCTTGGACATCTGTTACACATTGAGCAGCTGCTTCTATTGGGATGAACCCACTGGCTTCTAGATATTATTTATGAATCCAGTGAATTTAAATTCAAGGAATATATATTATAATCCAGATTTCTGAAGTACATCTTTCCACATTTTGTCAAAATGCATGTTGGCATGTCAGTTATTTCTGTTGCCCACTTTAACATAATCTCTGAAATTTCTTAACTGTCTTTTCAGATCTATCCTACTTCCTATATTGCAATTTCACTTTTAGTCGTATTCTCATACCTCAATTAAAGTATATTCAGCATCAAACTTTATATGAATACCAAGGTGGTGCGATATTAGTCTTTTAATATGGTTTTCCAGTCATTCCTATTGCTTGTTATCAGAGTCTCATCCAGCTTTTTAACTTCTTACAATCAACCTTGGTCCAGAGATATTTTTAAGTTATGACAACAATGACATAGTACAGAGAGCAAGATTTTTTTTTTTTCTGACTGATTGTTTAGTTGGTATTGAGTGGAAAGTATTTTGAATACTTTCTATGACAGCTGTATCTATGAAACGAGAAAGAATTATATCTCTGCAGAGCACCACAGAAGAGGGTACAAGGACTGTGAGACTTCTGCAGACTCATCCAATGCATCATATAGTGACAACACTGGAAAAAAAGATCCTGAATTAGACAGAAAAATGTCATCTATGTCTGCTGCTCTTGTGGTCCAGACCTCTTTCTCAGAGTTTCTACTCAGTCTGTACCCCAGAAATATTTTCTGTAATATTGCAGTATGTTTAGCATTCTCTTAAATATACTTTTGAGTAAATAACTGTTAATTTACAAATATTTGTGAACTGCAGAAAATCATTCAGCTCATCCCAGTATATGTGGATTCAGCTGGCAGAATGAGTAAAGTGTTACAATACCATGGAAAATAATTTGCTTAGAGAATATAACGTATATGCTTCAGAGGTACACACACCTCAGCAGAATACTGCATATGCCTGTCCTATCAACAAAAGGGCAAGTATTTCCATCACATGGAAAATGATTGGCACAACTAGCTCTCTGTGAGAATCTGAAAAAGGAACAGCAAAACTGATTTTGTCAAGGACAAAAGGAGAATGAAGGGCAACACAAGAGGAGACAGTAATACATTTAGGCATTTACTTTAAAAGATTTGAATGATCCTGATCTGAGCAAAGGACAGTTAAGAGTGATATATGTAATTACCCTGAAAAATAAATATGAGAACTCATTTAAGCTTTTTACTAAAACCGCAAAGGCTTGACTTACCATAAGCTATAAGAGATGTCATTAAATCATCAGCCTTTAAGAATAACTGCCTGTTGTGGTTTCTGAGATGCTCCTTTCTCTACCAGTACTCTGAGTAATTGTGTACAACTCCAAGAATTGATACCTGTAAGGAAGCTCCAGTGTCAGACAGACAAAGAAAGTAAAGTACAAAAAAAGGTAAGCAATCCTGTTCACATCAGTGGGGCTTATCATAGTTGTATAGGTTGTAAGATTTGTCTCTGAAGTCATACTATGCTAATATGAGAGTACAGAAGACAATTTAATAAATGGGCTACATCAAGTCAGTTCATTGGTGTTCTGTGGAGTGTAGTCTGTGTACCAATAAAAATCTCCATGATTTTTATTAATTCCATTAAAGTAGCATGCCACCTCCCAATATTTATAGAGATCAAGCAGACTCACTTCAGGACAAGCCCTTCATACATACCAGAGGTACCATTTCCTGAAATGTAAGCAGTTGGCATCTGCTGAACCCTAATCCCTAAATCAGAAACATAAATGTTTGGATTAACAAAAAATGGAAAGCCTTACTCTTTGTTGTTGACCTCCTAGTACATATTTTTTCACTTTCAATGTAACGTACATGACTAACATTCTTTATCCAGGACTGGAAATGAAGTGACTTTTTGGTGCAGTGACTTTTTGGCATAGTGACCACAAAGGACAGCAATGATCAAATTCAAGCCAACACAAACCCTCACTGATGCTCACCAACTTCAGGAGATTTGAAATCAAGCCTTCAGTTCAATGTTACACATGTGATGCAGCTGTGTGATGATGCACATGTGATGAGGCAAGTAAGATTTCATACTCTTAAGAATCAGAGAAATAAAAGGATATTTATTTTACCCCTTTAAAAGCGTATATGGATCTGATACCAGAAAAAGTTGAGGAAATATAAAACATAAGCTTATCATTGAAATCTATTTGGTTTTTCTACACAGAGAGTTTTAGCACCCCACTGCACCAGAGACAAAGTGTTTAATAACTGTTAAGTGTTTTAGCACAGACCTGGAATTGCTGTCTGTCATATTTGCAGTGCATATATATGTATTACAGAATGGAGATATACAGAATGGAGATATACTGTATATTCCATTGTACAAACTAAAGCTATAACACTGAGCAAACTGCTTAAACCATAGTGCTCAGGGAATGAAATTTGAAATTCTTTTCCAGAGTAGTTTATTTTTGGATGATGTTTTTTTTCTGGAAGAGATTAAATATAGAGCTGCTGGAGAGCACTGAGAAGTTGGGAAAGAATGAGAATGAGGATGTAGGTGTTGGTGCTGAGGATCCAGGGCACAAGCAGTGATCTTGGAAGTTCTGCCTCTTCTGTTTTGTGCTGTGGTTTTAGGCTGTACAGATCCCAGCAGGACAATCCATAATTAAGTTGGGGTTTAAGGGCTTTCAGTCTTCCTCTTCTCAAGTCACGCTCCAGCCACAGCTCCCAGCCTCATGCCAGGGGCTCCAAAAGTTGGAGCTTCTCCAGGACCACAGCAGGAGATCAGGGAACTAAGTGCTCCAGGTCAACCTGCCTAGTGAGGGGGGGTGTCCTGCAGCCTCTGCTCCTAAAGGTAGTGGATTAGGAACTGCAAATTGGAGCTATCAGTGATGTCCCTGAACCAGCACTTCTTCAGAGCCTGAGGTGCTCACCAGGTGTTGCCTTTGGCAAGATGACAGGGAAACAGTCATATTTCCTCTGAATTCTGCCTCACTTTACACACAGTCGTGTGTACACTCAATTTTTTTTGGATTCCACATATCTATTTGGCTGGGAAGCAAATTATAAGTTTCAGAGAAGACTGGAATTGTCCATATAAAAATGTTTGATGCTTTGAAATGGTTACAAAACAATAAAAAATAAAATCAGTAAAATACACCTACGTGAAATTTCAGTTGTTTTAGTAAGTTCTTTTCATGGTCTATTTTCATGTTCTTCATTTCTGGAAAAAACAGATTTCATTATACTCTGCAAGAATAAAGGAAGTCTTTCAGATTTGTTGTCAGGTTACACATTAAATTTTAGGTCTGTGCATTAGAATTTTCATATAACTCCAAAATTATCAAAATAATTACTTCTTGTTTATGCAAATATGCAGGGTTAGCTTTCATTCCTACCCTGTCATAAGAAATCCAAAATTCTAGGCAGTATAAAAAATGTGCCTTGAGTCCTATTGTCAATATTCGCTTATTTCCCTTCTTACAACAGAATGTAATTTTGACAGACAACCCTTTAACCCTGGGGTAAAGGAAAGTAGCTCTTGCCATGTTGAATAATGAGCTGTGTAAATTTCAGCTGATGAGGATCTATTCTGTGCCTCCAACAGGACAAAAACTATTTCTAGTTGTTGTGACTTTTAATATCAATAATTTTAAATAACCCATAAACTGACATAATTCAGGGAAAATCTTACTTTTTCTTTACCTTTACTCTTGCCAAAAAGTCTTAGAAAACAATATCAAATCATATTGTATTATGGCCATCACCTTGACACTAGAATTTACATAATACAGTGCATTTGTATTTATAGTTTGTACAGTAGGACATTTGGCCCTTGCTTTTATTATTCTACTGTCATGTAATTCAGATCTTTCCAGATTTTGTCACCGAGTCACTTACTCACCTGAGCAAGATCAAAAAAGTAAGGCCTGAACCTCTTTCATTGTTGACATGAAATGAATATAGCAGTTGAGAATGCTGCTGTGGTGTCTGTGTCTGCACATACCCATATACCATCCTGGACTGTGACAGGCAAGCAGGACACAAACGTGGATGAAAAAAATACCTTTGATTTCTGATCTGGGAGATTGTCCGTAACAGCCACAATACTGGCATTGAGCATCTCAAACCTTGGATCATCTCAAAACTTGGAAACTAGTCTCTATTGCAGAATGTTATTTGTACTTCTTGCAAGGCAAAAAAGAGTTCTTCCTAATTTCACAAAATGCAAAGTATGGCCAATCACAGCCACCATTAGTAGGATCTCTTCAGGTTCTTACCTTTGTTGTTGTTGTTTGAATTTTTATTTGTGAATATTAAAGCCACATTTTTTGTGAAAAACTTATTAATAATATTTGTAGAATTGCAAATGTACCTTGGAATTCTTATTCATTTGTATTTTAAGCAGCCAAGTTTATTTCATCATTATTGTGCAGTTTGACTACCTGTATTCATAAGGTGTACTTGCATGCCACTTTGATGAGTACTGCAAGGTTAGCAAGTACCCAGCAGGAATTAAAAGGCTTGTTTTTTATCAAAAGGCGTCAGTGACCATGGACTGCTTCATTGTTTATGAAAAATAAAGTAAATTTGCATCAAATAAAAGTAAATACGAGTATCTAGTGGCTTTCCAAGCAAGCATAAAGTGGGATTTGGAGAATTGAGTCTTAAGAAACTTGCTTGACATCTAACTTCAAACAAAAATGGGATATGTAAATTGGATATGTCTTCTTGCTACCAGGAAATCTATTCAGCTACCAGGAAAGCTCAGTCCTATAGGATACATATATAGTTAATGTCTTATGAGAAAAGGCTGAGCTACCTAATCTTTGAGAAAATTTTAAAAAAACCCAAAATTTTAAAAGGTAGAAAAGAAATCAGAAGGAAAAAAAAGGGGGGGGGAAAAAAGGAAAAATAAGAAAAACCTTACTGTTATAATCCAGTAATAAAATTAAATTAGTTTTCATGGGTTTGTCTTACTGGTAAAATATTTAGGGGCACAAAAAATGTTTCATAAACACAATGAGATTTCCTCTCATACAAAATCCCTGTCCTTTCTTCAAGGGTCTGGCAAGAAAACTGAGTTTTCTACCTAAATTTTACTTTTCAAAGTAAATGACAGAATCTTCCAAAAGTAAAGCTGTCATTAATTACTGTTGTCGAAATGACGCATCTCATTTTTACACAATTGTTTAATTAGACTTTACTCTTTCTTCCTTCTCATTTTGAATGGTACTTGTTATTCTGTGAACTCTGTTTTCACAGTTCCATGAAAACAAAACATAAAATCAATTATGTTGAAGTTTATGTAGGTTTAATATTAAGAAAAAAAGCAAAGTGCCTAGTCCTGCTGTCGATGAAATGTATTTATGTAATTCTCCATGTAGCACTTTGAATAAGGAAACTGACAGCAATCTCAATCTGAGAAGAGGAAGAGCCATATGGCTCCATCGTATGGGTGGCTAGTTTTATAATAACTTAAAAAAATACTTTCATGATCCTTAAACAGATTCAGATTACCACATGTAGATGGGCAAAGTAGCCATGCACAGTGCTGGGGAGTTCCATTTTTTTATCCATGTACTGCCCTGTTAGGAAAGCATGCCAAGGATTGCATTTTATCAAGAAAGAGGAGAAATGTTTCGCCCAAGGAATCTCTAGGTTCAGCAGGAGGTTCTCATGGTTTGTGTGGTTACTTGAGGTTAGACTACGTAATTAGTTCATACATGTAATCTTTAGTGCCTCTTATAAGAATGCCCTTGAAGGCAACCTCAGGCAGAACAGGACAGTGGATGGTGATGTGCCACACTGCTATTTCTAGATGCTAGAAAAGGTTTTAAATTCACATTTTGGTGACTATATGTGTGTGTGCATGTGCCTGGCAAACCCCATATGAATACTAGATCTCTGAAAGGTTCTTAAATTACTTGCTTTGGCATTGCTACTTCCTTTTGTTACTGAGCTGTCTATATGAATTGAAAGTGAGAAAATAGTACAGTATCTAGCTTCATTGTAAACCCTTCCTGATTGATGACTTGCCTTCTCTTGGGACCCAGCATTATAGCAGAAACCAACTGGTAATCTGCAGCTAAAACTACTTGTTGGAGTTCTGTGTCTTTTCTGGGGAAATGTATTTTTCATTAATACTAATGTTCAGGCTCAGGGAAAAAATGTATTAAGGAAGTGTGTTATACACAGAACTTTAGGCTATTGCTCTTCTTGATGATACTAATCTGTTTTCCTACAGAGAATCATGTGAATTGTTACCTATCATTGCATCCCCACGTTCATCTCTTAATGCTTATGGGTGTGTTACAAACCACTTAAAAGAAATTCACTGCCCAGACTAGGCAGTTTCCTCTGTTACAACAATATATTTTTACTATTGTGTCTTTTCATTTGATAAGTGCTAACAGAGAGATTCTTACCTAGTGCTTTTAAAATGCTTCCTGATCTACACAGACAGGAAAAGTAAATAACAGTTAAGAAATTGCTCTGATAGATAGACCAATCTCTCAGGAGGCATTCATAACATCAACACCAACGCTGAGTTATTCTCTCTCAGGAGCACCATTAGCAGTCATTTTATCACCACCAAGTGTGTATGTAATTCTGTAACATCAGTACCAAGGCTGGGCAGTTCTCCTGGTCAGAGGTTAAACTGTAGGCAAAACCACTTCACTGTTGAAAAGTAGAAACCAGCCTTAAGTGCTAAACTTGCAGTTCAAAGTCTCATTAAAATGGACATTTACAGATAACAGAATTAAACTGTGAACACAAGGGAGTAGTGTACTAACTTATTTTTAATTGTATACAAAGGGGCAGCTTGTGTCTTATTTTTTGGTTTGATTAATAGTTTATATTGGTTTGAGTCTGTTTTAATCCTGAGTTAGCCACAAAAGTCATAGTTTTGAGGACACAGTGTCACTATAGATGTAAGTTGGATGTGAACTATGAGCGGGATGCTATTTGAAGACAAATCTAATCTTTTAAGAGTAAATAAGTAAATAGTATTCAGACATTGGCACAGATTTTTCATTCACGACATTTGTGAAACTTACTGGAAAGCCATATGACATTATAGTTTGTTAAAAAGGATGTGAAAAATCAAAAAGATGTACAGAAAAAGGTTCTTAAAATTAGGGAAAATGTACTAATACTGAAACACAAAATAAATTCCTAGCTATTGATTCAGTCAAGAGAGGACTGAGAAGTAACTTGACTACAGCCTTCAGGTACCAACAGGCAAAAAGGATTTGTGACAGTTAAGAGCTCTCTAATTCAGAAGTAAGGAATGTGTAATTAGCTGGAGCCAAGAATTCCAGTCTGTTCCCCCCTCACCAAATTAGCAGTGAGAGCTTTAAACCATTGGAGCAATCTCTGTCGGTCAGAAAGATATCCAACATCTCATACAGAAGCTACAGAGGTTGATATTTTGGGACCACGCAGGATGTTAGATATTAAGGGCAGAAAAAGTTATACATTATTGTCTGGTCTATTTCTGAATTTAAGAATCTAAATCAATAAAAATTAAAAAGGTCAACAGAATCTGGCCCTCAGTCACATATATTTTATCATTTAATTGCATTTCCATTTGAGGATTATAATTCAGTTCTCTTATGATTTCATCGCAGAAACTTTTCTGCAGGATCCCAGAAATAGAGTCTGTCTTATTCTCATGATTAAACTTTCAACCAAATAAAAGCTCTTCAGCTTGTGACTCTGCATTAACATGTGAAAAATTGAATGTTGAAAAATAAATATTGTTTTAGCTTCTTTTGTTATGAGCAAACACAGCAATGATACAGCACACAAAGTGTTAATATTTGTTATAGCCCTTGAGCTATACAATTGTGTAGTTTTGTTTTGATCATGCTTGATATGCTGTGTCTTGACTAGATCTTCTTTCATTCTATTTCTACAGGTTAGTGAGACTTTAATCAAGAAAAAAAAATCTAATGAACAGCAATTGGAAACACAGTACTTGGAAAGGTCAAAATGGTACATTACATCCTTATTATCCAAAAGAACAGATGAGTTTAATATCCTGGCAGCATTTTCCTGTGAAGAAGATATTAAACAAGAACTGAAAATGGCACGAGGTTCCCTCTTCCTTTCCTATGACTAAGATTGTAACAAGGTGATGAAACTATACAGAATAAATCTCTTTCTGCTTTAATGGTCAAGGCTGTGGATTCTGTCTAGATTTCAAAAACCTAAACCAGCCAAGGAGTCAACACATGCTGTTTGGCTCAGGATATTTACAACATGCTTTCCTGCTTGTATGACCCATTTTCCATTAATATTTTCTAGTCTTAAACATGGGAAGATATGTTAACAGAAGGTACACAGTACAATAAGTTTTGCCACATACATGAACTGCAACAAAAAATGCACTACATCTGCACAGCTGAAAAAGTAGGTTTTTCAGCTTCTGTTTGAATAATCTAACAGCAAAGATAATGTATTCCAACACACAACTCGTTGCATGTATCCTGCTTTGGAAAGTCCCTGAAGGTATGGAGCTATTTGAAGGCAAAGGAATTTGTAGTATATCCCATAGGTTATTAACAATTCGATTAATATAAGAACTGTCAGAATATGCTAGCTTAAATCACTATCTGCATGAAGACTCTTCTTTTTATATGTATAAGGGGAGAAAACACCTTCTGGAACTGAGTGTTGTATTTTAATGCTAAAAAACATCACCAGGCTCCTCATGTAAAATGTTATTATAGCAACTGAACAAATCCTGTGCTTAAAAATAAAAAAATTTAGTATAAGAGATGCACCTGTATTAGTATTATTACAAGTTAGATATTAAAGATATTAATAATTATTAAAGAAAACATTTTATATTATTCCAAAAGATAGAAGAAGGCTTGAAGTATTGCTGACTGAAGTGGACCTACATGGATTCGCACAAGCTCACAATTAGAAATCATGCCAAATGTCTTTTTCCCACACTATATTATATTTTAATAAAAATACTTCTCCATGGTACATTACATGCAACATCTTGCTGAGAAGAGGTATTCTGCTTTGGTCAAGAGAGAGAAAATGAGCATATCCAAAATATGTTTTCAATATCTCAAATGGATGTATATGTATGTATGTATGTACTTGATCTTTTTCTTTTCCTTAGGTGTTTTTATTTTTCTCTGAAGACTGTAAATGTATTTTTCATCATTTGTTTTGCAACCATAAAGTAGGATAGTTTTTGAATGCATTGGCAACATGCAACCTATTTTGAAACTTCAAAGGTTTTACAAAACTACAGACAAAAATCCCTAATGGGTGTTCATTTCATAAACACCTACCAAAATTGATGTTTTCTGTGTGACTAGAAAAAATCTTCATAGATACACGTTTCTATCAAGTTCTTTGTGATTTAGGTACTAGTCCTTGAAACGAGAATGACTATAAATAGCTCTTTTCTGCTTCCTAACCAAATATATCGGCCATCAAATATGCAGCCCACAGAAAATAATAAAATAACCAAAACTGGTTTTTCAGTTCCTAATTATTATTCACAACATAAATATCTGAATTTTTATAATTTGAATTACTAAGAACTCTTGACCATATATATTTTTGTTATGAAAAAATAAAATATATGCTGTTGTATCCATTTTTTAAAAGCTCATGTTTAGGAAATGACTAAGTAGAGAATCCAGGGTGTTGAGGGAGAGACTCAATGTGTAGTCATACAAACAATTCCAGGCTTTCTCACTGAGTGAGTTCAATATATCAGATGAAAGCAGTGGTGTTTGTTACACTCTTTTCAGTTCACTCTTGATTATGCAAAATGCTGTTACTGTGTCACACACTGTTTAACATGGGGAAGACCTTGAACATGTTATATGTCCTTATTATTCTATGAAATGGATTTTTTTTCCACTAGGTGATCACAGTTATTCTTTTTTTAAAAACTACCAAAATAATCAAGTACATCTTATGAACCAATACAGAAGTTTGACGATGTACTTTAGGAGACACCTCCTTCCTTCACTTACCTTCAATAACTAATGTGGTTGTTGAGCATTTCCATTAAGTCTTTCTTCAGTGAGGAAGGTGAAGAGTAGGAGTTGTGTGTAAAATATCGGGCCTATGAACCATGAGAACTTCTCAAAGGAAAGTATCTCTGAAGTATATTCATTAAATTGACAGCAGACGAAAAAAAAGATGTGGCTGATGGAAAGGTGTCATACTGAAGCAAGATCACATAAGAGACACATCAAAGCGTAACAGACCACGGACAGTGCACACATTCCCACATATAGGATTTTGCACCAGGACTTGCTGGTTCATTGTAATCCCAGTAATAAGGAAACTCAGATGCTGTGAAATACAGCTTAAAATACCATCCATTGCAGCTAACACTCTGATGCCGTAAGGTCCATCTGGTTTTTTGATTTTCCTAATTGTGTAAATTTTATAAGTAGTTAAGTAGTAGAAGTAGATTTTAGAAGTAGCTATATTATATCCCTCACCATTTAGCACAATAGTTTACACATTCCCCAAACCTCTTACCCCATTCTGTGTTCCCTGTATCAATTCTACCCCTGAATTCCAGTAGAAAATGTTTGGTCTTTTGTCAAGGCAGGCCTCTTCTGTTTGAGGACATCTAATCCTGGCCTGAACCACAAGAGAACAGTCAAGAACTAGGTGACTGTGTACCATTTGTGCTCTGAAGAAGATGAAGATGATGAAGAAAAGCCCCCAGACCCAATTCCCTGGGGGTGGGCCAGGGGGTGGACTAGGGCAAAAGCTACAGGATGGACAAAACTTGGATTGGTCAGACAGTATTATAAAATGTAACATCTCAGGCACGGCCGGCGCACGCGTCTTGCAATCTTTATGCCTAGGCACAAATTAAACCCTTTTCTTATCTCATCCTCAATTAACTGCTCCGAAGTTTTTTTTCTCAGCACCGATTAGGCATCACTCTAAAGAAATAAAGTGGTTAGCACAGATAATCTTACATCCTTTCAGTTGCTGGGAAGCTGGAGTTATGTGCCATCAAATGGACCTCCATGCAGGGCTCAGCATCCTGTGCAGATCTTGTCCATGTAAAGGTTACCCAAATATTTCAGTCTTTGGAGCTCCTGTAAGGTTTTCCTTCATTAATCATTTTTACTGTCAAACAAAAAGGGATACACACAGGGGAATTTGTTGCTCCTGTCTGAGATAAAGGCAAGGAGGTACAGTTGCTGAGACCCAGTGGCAGCTGCCCACAGGCTACTTCATTACAATTATCCAGCCAAGTTTATCCTGCTGACAGAGGATGTGCCCAGCATAGCAAAGACCTAAAGGTCATGTTGTGTGCATAGCACAGTGCAGGCCTGCACCTGTTCGGGGCAACGACTGTTTGGGTCACTAACTCCCCCATGTACAGTGGTCTTCTGGTCAGAATCTCTGCACGTGTGTGCATACATACCTGTTTTTCATCTACATATAAAAAGCTGCTTTTATGCTCCAAACTGATACATAGTATTCAAATTTGCACACATTAAAAACTGTACATGTCCATTGCAAACACTCCCCTACACAGGTCCCTGTCCATCAGCTGGCATTATGCAGGAAGTCAGATAGGTTTATAATTACAGAATTTATACCTCCAATGCCAATAAAAGGCAATGTAAGTACATTTTTGCAAGTGTGATTGTTTTTGCCTGCAGCTCAGATTCTTGTTATACTTGCATTTGAATTTGTTTTGTTTTGTCGCACAATATTACTTGGTATTATATGAATAAATAATCCATAAGCTAGAAAACACAGTAAAAGCAAAGAAATTAAGTCAGTTGCATTATTAAAAAGAGATTAAAATAATTTGACATGAAAAGCATTTTAGATACAATACAGTTGTCTGATTTACTGATGTGCACAGAAGCTAATACATCATTCAGCCCTGCTACCACCTGACAGCTGCTCAGCATCTAATGGGAAATGGGAGGGTGGTCACAGTCCAGTTCATAGTGGACAGGTGCCGGCATCACAAAAATCATCATCACAACTGGCACTAATTGGCACCTTTGTTGACAGTCTTGGCAGAGAGGCCAGTGATTGAATCAGCATGGAGACTGCCTTGCAAGCTCTGCTTGCTTGGGATGCTGGGCTTAGCTCATCCTTCGCTGAAACCATCCTTAGTTTTGCACATATTTCACAGGAACACAGTCAGGTTCTGACACTCTATTTGCCTGTAATTTCTGTGAGCATGCATATTGCTGTGGTATATTTTGGGAAGCAGTGCCTTCAAACAGAGGGTTAGATACATCTCAGGGACACCAAAGCCTGCCCACCGATGCTGGCCAGCAGAAGAGCCTCTGGACTTAGGCTTGGGGTGGAAGAAGACAAAAGGGGATGAAACCAAATGCTGTTCTAAGGGAGAAGCTACACATGATCCACACGGACCTCCAATTTCATCCAAGATATTCTCAATTTTATTGTGTTCCTGTGGACTTCTAATAGCCACTTTTACTCTGTGCCTCAGTTTATTCTTTTTTATGAAGGTCATATTATTTGTCTCACTCTCAAACCTAATGTGAGGCTTTGCTAACTAACCAATGCCTTAAAGTATTAAAGCACCTCTGACAGAAGTCAATAGATACATTAAAATTCAGGATTCAAATTTATAGGAACTTTTGTTTCTTAATAATCCTGTTAAATGAGTTGCAGGGAGTCACTATTGAATATATCCATTTTGCATTTACAAATCTTTCCATTCATTCTGTTGAATATTAAATACAATTTCTACTTCCACCCCAGCTACATTATCCAAATCAGCAACTAAAACTAATTATTTTTTTGGTATAAAGAAACCTGTTTGTGGGTTAATTATCAGTTTTGGCTTATTAGTACCTTTTTCCAAAGTGAAGAAAGAAAGACAGGCAGGTAGGAAGGAAAGGAAGTAAATGAAAAGAAAAAGTAGGGAGTCTGGATAAAAGGAAAGAAAGAACAAATCTAGTTCATGTATATGGGAAAAATGTTGAATTTGTTGCACATGGCTTTGTCACTATATAGATAAAAGCGAAAAAGCTAAACTGGAAAAGTGATAGACGTAGTCAGGTAAAAGAAATCATAAAGCACTGAAAAAATTGTGTAAAAACACTGAAGTTTGTCTGTGTATCATTGTGCCTGAAGCCTACTTTCATTAGGAACAATAAGGTTGTAAAATACTATGAGCACTTACAGAGACCTAAATTGCCGCCAAACCATATTCTGATTCCTCCCCATTGATTTTTCACTTTTGTATTACATCTGATTCTAAGGAAATGTCTTCTCATTTACATGCATCTACATAAATTCAGGATCAAGCCACCAGCTTTTTCCTCCTCCAGTGTTAATAACGAGCAGTGGCTGCTATACTGTGTTCCTACAGACACTCTGGAAACAGAATATGTCATCGTTAGTCTAATGAGGGGAAAGAGGGAGAGAGATTACTAAATGTTTTCTCTCTAGCCCAATTAAAGGAGAGAGAGCAAGATGAAGAGGGGGGAAGACGTGCTGAAGGGAGAGCTGTGTACGTGACAGATTTCTTCCTGCCTTTGGCTACAAGAGCATTCTCATCAGGTAGAACTGAAAAAGACAGGGGGATGTGGGAATACAAAGGAGAAATCCTTTTACTGAAATCAGACTGTGGCAGCACGGACCATCAATCTGAGCTGCACATTACCATCCAAAAATAGCTTTCTTGCAAAGGAAAGAATATGATAACAAGTACACTATTGCCATTACTGTTCTTAAGACAAATTATCCATACAAATAGGAAGGAGCAAAATTTGTCTGAAAGCCTCCTTGGCCATCCACAGTCTCTTTTCAGGACTGCTCTAGAGGGAAAGAACTGCTTGAGTATGAAGGACATTTCCAGTTTAGAAGTTGCTTTAGGGGTGCCAACTCACTGTTTATAAAACAAGCAGAATTTGATCCCATGATGTTTTGTGCCAGAAACATCAGGCCTGCTAGAAAGGGTGTCTACATCCCAAACCACATATTCTGTCCCAAACACATGCTGTCCCACAGGCTGGGCCTGGGCACTGCCAGATGGTAGCTCACCTGACCCAGAATTTTGCCAGGTACCATGACAAAAAAGTCCCATTACTCAGATGATTGCAAGCCAGCACTCAGGGCCTCATGCCAAGGCAGTATAGGGTTTTTCTGACTCAGAAGTCTCTGGGGGTGAATGTGTTGTTTAGGAATCCAGGTGCTATGCAGAGAGTTGAGGCTCCTAGCCCAAGCTAAAGGCCATAATGTGAAGTTTTGCATGTACACCACTGAAGCCAAGGATACTGTTCTTTCCAAACAGAAAAGAACATTGCTTCCAGTCCTATAGCATGACACTGTACACATTCTCATATGACAGAAGAATACCTTCTTCTTTAAACTGCAGCAGAGATATAAATGAACTTGCTACAAAGATTTCTTTGCATCCACAGCTCTGTTTTTGACTCCATACATAGCTTACAGCACCCTTCTCCCCTGTTGTGATGATATATTAAAAATATACCAGCCCATGAATCCCAGTCTGCATGCTGCTGACTGACTGCATGTGACCCATGTTCTATGGGCAGGTTCACAGCATCTCTAACAGGACAAACATAGGAGGAGGCAGGTGATGGGTGAGAGTCAAAGGAATATTCTTTGTGCCAAGACTCTGAAATTAAACAGGATTCCATGACTACATGAAGATGCAAGGGTTTTTTCCATAGGTTAAAGAGACCCATGACCAAAGATAACTAGGAAGGAAGGAGTTTCCTTGTTATCACATCAGCCACCAGCCCCTGCTGTGATTCCAGAATTATATCCCACAGTGTTCTCATTACCTATACAAAGGCCTAAGCCATGCAGAGAGTAGAAGAAACTACCTTGCATCCCTGTTTATATATAGTGCTCAGACACTGAGCTCAGCGATAAAAAGCTGGATTGATGTGCCAAGTATAATCCAGTCCTCGAATGTTGAATTCCTGTTACTTATTTTAAATCTCTCCACATTTCCTTGCATTCTGACTAAAATGTAGCAGCTTTGTGAGCTAAGCTATAGCTGCCCTTTTACCGTTTCAAGTGCCAGAAGCTTTAGCTAAGGAAAATGATTTTGTAAGGGCTTGCTGTGCTCTGCTAGTCTTACCGATTGCATTTCCTGCCAATAAAACCTAAAAAGACGTTGAGAAAGTTCCTGAGAAAGCCTTGGTTTACAAGTCTCTTGATGCAATTATTTTTTAATCTGTGACTCCTGACTCCCCATCCTGGGAGACCTTCTGATTTGTTCATCATCAAGTCATGACTGGATTAGATTTTTTTCCCCTACAACAAGATCTATTTTCTTTATTCACCACTCACCTGAGCACAGACAACAGAAAGGAAATATTGGGTCTGGTTTCTGGTTGTCCAACAGGAGCCTCAGGGCTGATTTCCCAAGCCCTCGAGTGAGGAACACAGGAAAGAGATGGAACCCTGAACTCTCCTGTCAGCACAAAAGAAGACAGTGGAAAAAGTAGCCTGTGCTGCTTTGGGGAGAAGGGTAAGACTGCCAGGAAGACTGGCAATAGCTGAGACACATATAAGCAAGCCCAACTCAGCCATGTCTGTACACGGGCAAACAAACACAAGGTGAGGGAAGACTGCAATTAGTGTCCAGATGCTTTCAATCTCCTTACATTTTTAGATTATTCCAAATTTCTTCCTGAATAATTGTATAGTATAAATATTGTAGCCAACATTGACAATGTCATAAGATTTCCTTTCAAAACATTGAAAGTTTGGGTCTCTCAGAGGGTTTTTCACATAAGATTCCTTTCTCCTCTTTTATGCTGTGTGTCTGAAGAAGTACTAAGCTGCCCAGTATAAAACTGCCTGACTGACATTTATAATAATCAATTTTTCTGTATTTTTTAATCAAAAATTATGACCCACTGAATTCTGACATTCCAGCAGTGTAGTCTGTAGTCACAGATCATAGTGCAGCCTCCTGGGGGGCAGGGAGATACACCAGCACAGCTGGGTGCTAGCAAAATCAGAATATACATGACTCAGTATTTTCAGGTCCACTGTCCTGAACTGCGAATGTCACAAGATCTGAAATAGGGACTTCAGTCCTGATGCTTGAGAACAAGATACTAAATTCAGTTTGATTTAGTGACAGTATTCCATTCTCTTCTAAAGCATGCCATTTTGAAAGATATAGTGGTTAGATAATGAAATGGTATAACATTTGTTTACAAATGCCATCTTCTAAAATATCGTACTTGAGAAGAAATTAACCACTTATTGTTTCTCTTGGGAATTTAGCACAATGGTAAAATTTGATGGACAAATGCGAGTTCAGTTAACTCCAGCTCATGTACAAGAGGCTGAAAACCCATCACATAATTGGATCCCTCTGAAGCTTACAAATGGCAGATCTTTGTGCCCCGGCTTGGAAAAAACTGCATTACCAAGCAATGATCTATGGTGACGTAAAGAGGAAGGAGATGAGTATAGTCAACAGTAGTATGATGAAGATACTGCTTGGATACTCTCTGGTTATTTTCCCCCTCCTGTCATATCTCAACTGCTGCGAAGTCTACCTCACATTAAGGAGACTGAAGTTGTTAACTTCAACACACAGCATTTTAATTTTTATATGAAAATACTGTATTAAATAGGAGAGCTGTCTGAAAAGGTACCAGTAAAAATTCTATCTTAATCAGCGATACCAACACAAAAGGCCAACCTAGTCTGAATTGTCAGTCAGCACTTCAGCAACATGCCAATTATTTTCATCATTTAGAATGACCCTAGCAATATTTTGAAATTATATCTAAAATTGCAGTGGTTATTAATCAAGGAGTTATGGCAAGCCAGTTTCATGATCAGCAGAAGGGTGGAGACAGATAGTATATCACTTTGATCTTACTGAATAATTTGCTTTTAAGCACAAAACTTTTTGCAACTTAATCTCTTAATCATTTGAATGTCCAGAATAACAAGCAGATTATTTTATGGTCTTTTAGATGGCTTTCAATACATGTCACAAGAAGAAAAAATTAAATTAAAGTACATCTATCTCTCCTCATTAATCTTTTCATTCACATACATCTTCATTAAATCTCAATTTCTTAGCCATTGGGATGCACAACAGGACCCTCAGAAGCTCTAATTGTAGCAGAGCAGACCAGAGCTGAAATGACTTATTGACAACACTTGTTTAGGGCTCATTTTCTTCTTTAATTTATGAAATTTCATGGCTACAATTCTTGTTTGTAGCACTCATTCACCTTTTCAGTGTGTAAGAAACAATAATGTTAAAATTTTCTTGATAATTTTACATAAATACTTGTGCTTTTAAGAAAAAAAAATATTTTTTTTTTCCTTTTGAGCAATTTTTGGACTCTTGCATTCATGTGGTCTATCAGGCATCTTCTTTTCCAGTATAGCTAAGTTATGTCCTAAGCATCATCACTTGGGTGTTATAAAAAGAGAGACCTAATTTTGCTTCATCTTATTTCTTAGCCCAAGACAAATAATTGTCTAATGGTGGTATCAGTGGTTTCAGTTTTTTCTCTAGTCCTTTAAAGTTCTATTTTCCATGGATCATCAAAACTTTATGACAATACTCAGTAAAATCTGGCCAAATTCACTTCTATTACCATAAGAAAAGGAAAGTCAGCAAGGCTACTTTTCCAAGTAACGCTCGTACTTTTTGGTGATCTTAAACATTAAACGGAACAATTTCTTTCTGTGCATTAAAAATGGGAGCTGTCAAGCACTGGGCTTACGTAATCCTATTTCTGAATAAAGCATCTCAATTAGAGAAGCTAAATGTGCCATAAAACTGCAGACAATAATGTGTTATCTGAGGAGTATTTTATTTCTCTGAAACGCAGTTCAGACAAACACTCTCCATGTAATTATCCACACAAAGAGCTCCTGGATTCTGTACTACTTAAAAAATCAGAAAAATCTTTAAAGCTTTTCTCTATATTAAAGCCACTTCAATGCTGACAGTACACATGGTATAAAACCCTTAAAATGTCTCCTCAAAGATCTGTAATTCAGTTAAGTTCTGAAGAATGAGGAAGAGAGCTGCACATAGAATTTTGTTGGCTATTACACTACTAGCCTAAAAAGCCTGTGTCATCCGGTATTGATCAAATAAGATCAAAGCAGTCCAAGATGCTAATTTTATTTGATTCTGGCCACTGGTCCTAGATAGGAAGAGCAATGAGAGCTGCAAGTTTGAGTAAATGTTGAACTCACTGCAATGCTGAAGCATCACCCTTAGCTCTGGTGCTGGAAGGAATTGATCAGAATTTCCCTGTGACTATGAGAAGGGCACTTCACAAAGCTACCATCAAGCACTCCTTTTGTGAGGTAAAGATAGCGACCCTCAGTTTTGCCAGAAGCAAGTGGACTAAGGGAAATATCTTTCTGTATCTGACGTCTCCTTGTGCTTCTGCTGCCAGTCACTGACAGAGCTTCACATATGGACCGAAGTCATAGCGAGTATGGCTCGCTCACACCCCCTCTACTCAGCTAATTTGAACCAGTAATTCTTCTCTTCTTTCCACACTACTTTTTGCAGATACTCTTGATTTATTTTACATAGACACGAAACCCAGAAATATTCTTGACAAATGGTTATCTAACATTCTTTTTAATTACTAATTGAGTGTGTACTTCAGTTATCATGACAGGAAGTGTACAGGTGTCAGAGACTTTAAAAAAAATCTTTAAAATATAACTGACAGAAAAATCACATCACAGTTACAGTCTCTTCTGACAAAGCATAGATTTTGAGAAAATTCAGTCTGAATACCAGCATGTTCATGCTTCAAGAATTTTCACTGAAACAGTCCAGCATTCTCATTGAAAAAGAAAGAGGGATTTTTGTGACATTCTCTGATTTTGGAATGATTTTTCACAAGACTTGACTCTTCCAAGTATGGAATAGTATACAACTGAATGAGAAGAAAAGACAGTGCCTAAAGATGATGTTTAAACAGCAAAACAAAAATCAATCCAGGCAATGTTAGCAAAACAGCAAACACATGAGGAGGGGATATTTAGGGCTATGACAACCAATCTAGCCTTGTGTCTGAACATATAATATGCCACATAGGAGACAACGAAGTTATTTACTGGCTGCAGCTCCTGTGTGATATCAAGTTATAATTCTCTTGTACCCTGACATGTACATTTTATGGTATTTCTTCAACTGAAAACAAGGGGATTAGGAAAAAAGTGTCTTACTTATAAGCACTTATGAGGAGCTTGAGTTTTAAACTATAGAAAAAAGGAGGGCAGGCATGTTTTGTTTTTAATTACAGCTTATCTAATATTTATGCAAAGCATTTGACACTGTCCCTCGTTACATCCTTGTCTGTAACTGGAGAGATATGGATTTAACAAAGGGACAAAGAATTGCAAAACTGGTTGCATTCAAAGTGTTGTGGTCAACAGCTTCAACGTCCAAGTGGAGAGCAGTGACAGTGGCATTGCTCAGAGGTTGGTATTGGGACTGGCACTGTTTAACATCTTTGTCAGTGACGTGGACAGTGGGATTGAGTGCATCCTCAACAGTTTACTGACTATACCAAGCTGTGTGGTGCAGTGATAGGCTGGAGGGAAGGGATGCCATCCATAGGGACCTTGACAGGCTTGAGAGGTGGAAATATGTGAATATCATTAAGTTCAACAAGGCCAAGTGCACAGTCCTGCACCTGGGTTGGGGCAATCCAGACACAAATACAGGCTTGGCAGAGAATGGACTGGGAGTAGCCCTGAGGAGAAGGACTTCAGGGTGTTGGTTTAGAACAAGCTGAACATGACACATCAATGTGCACAGGTAGCCCAGAAGGACAACAGTGTCCTGAGCTGTATCAAGAGGTCAAGGAAGGAGATTCTGTCCCTCTATTCTGCTCTCTTGAGACCCCACCTGCAGAATTGTATCGAGCTCTGGAGACCCCAACATAAGTAGGACTTGGACCTGTTAGAACAGGTCCAGAGGAGGCCACAAAGATGATCAGAGGGCTGGAGAACCTCTCCAGTGAAGACAAGCTGAGAGAGCTGGGGTTTTTCAGCCTGGAGAAGGGAGACCTATAGCAGCCTTTCAGTACTTAAAGAGCGCTTACAAGAAACCTAGAGATGGACTTTTTTACAAGGGCAAATAGTGACAGGACGGGGGGAATGGCTTTCAAAGGAAAGAGGGTAGGTTTAGATTAGATATACAGAAGAAATTCTTTGCAACCCAAACCATTCTATGGTATGTTCTATGGTTTGTTAAGTGTACACCTATGCCACAGCAAGTATAAGACACCTTCTTGCTGTATCTTTCTTCACAATTGTGTCAAACTTCATTTTCTTGAATGTTTAGGAGTCATGCGACACAATAAACACAGAGAACATATGCAAAGCAAAAGTGCAACTTTCAAGAGGTATAATAGATTTACAAAGTACAATACATTTAACCTTGAAATATTGCCACAGTTTCTTACACTCATTATACAGCTGGCTTCATCCTCCTTGTATATCTGGGTGATCTTTACATCCTGCCTTCCTAAGTGAAATAGGAATGTGACAACACTGAAATTTAGTTCCTCAGACAGATATTTTGTGTCTAAAAGTAAAGATGCACTTTGAAATTTTTACATGAATTTATACATTTTAAAGGTGAAGGCTATTGCTATGCTTCTATTTTTTTCCCATATGAAAACATTGAAATTGATTTTAAAATGTACTGCATTTAGAATGAGAATTAACTTCACTATGTTTTATCTCAGTGGGTTGTCTAATAGCCCCTAGAAAATAAACTGGAAATTACTACCGACACAGCTGAAGAAGATGAAAGAAAAAAAAACATTTAAAACATTCAACCCATAATAAGATTCAGGAACTAATGCATTAGAGTAGTCACAACCATAACATATTCTTGTGCTATACTGAGGACCCTAAAAAGCAGTCTTAAATAAGCAGTTATAAACACTTAGTTGGTTCAGGGAATTCTGACAATGAAAGACTGTATGAATGATAAACAACCAAGCAGAAAGCATATGATTTGCTTTATCCCCAAAGCCAACACACAGCCTTTCAGCAGCAGAAACTCTACAGAATTGGAATATATGGGTACAGACTTTTGAAATATCATCCTTTCATCTGATTAAAGTAAACAAACATCTAGCACACTTCAGTAATGAATTGAAGAGTTTCTTTTTACTCCTGGGATGTAAAATGAGAGCAAAAATAAGCACTGCATTGTGGTTCAGAAGTGAGCAATTGTCTGCCTTGTTTTCTTTGAAAAGCATGCAGGAGCTTGCCTATGTAGTGTGTGGAATGAAATCCAGAATGCAGTTATAGTTAACAATTTCAGAAAGCATAACAATTCCACACGTTCTGCCTGATTTCTGCTGCTGGAATAGCCAGTAAAATATAATGTCACTCATCTTTCGGGGAAGGGATAAATCTTGAATAGAATATTCATGGCTAGGCTTCGCAAACGAAGATTTAGGAAGGCTCTGTCCACATTTGCTACAAGCATGCTGGTGGTTAATGAGGCCAATACGAGATAGACATGTCCAATTGCAAAAGGCACAGCAGAAAGACTCCTTAGATGGTATATTCTGCAAGGTACGATTCTTTCTGCATTGTCTTTTCTCCTCGAGAGTGATCCTGCGTGCATTCTCAAAGGAAGCAGCAGCATTATGGATGGTGTGTCTCCAGACCTCCCAATTGGAGGCCAGAGTAGACCAGTGATGAAGATCAATATGGTCAAGGCTGAGATGTTGTTTCAAGGAGTCCTTGTATCTCCACTTCAGGGCTCCTCTCATGCAGCAGCCAGTGGCAAGTTCACCATAAAGCAAGATCTTAGGGAGGCGGTGGTCCTTCATCCTTGAGACGTGCCCTGCCCAGCGCAGCTGTGTTCTCAGCAACATGGCCTCAATACTTGTGACTGCTGCTTGTTCTAGAACAGATGTATTGGTCACAAAATCTGACCAGTGGATGTTTAGGATTGTACGGAGGCAGCATTGATGGAAGCGTTCTAAGAGACGCAGGTGGTGGCAGTAGATGACCCATGATTTGGAACCATATAAAAGAGTAGACAGCACTATGGCTCTGTAAACACTGATCTTGGTACTTTTCTTCAAGTGTTTATTACACCATACTCTTTCATGGAGATTTCCCAAAGCACTATATGCCTTTGCTAAACTGTTGTCTATCTCTCCGTCAATCTTACCATCTGAGGAGATGAGGCTACCTAGGTAATTAAACTGTTGGACTGATTTGAGCTCTGATTGGCCAATGGTGATATGGGGATGATGGAAGACTTCCTGAGGTGCAGGTTGATAGAGAACTTCTGTCTTCTTTAAGCTGACTTCCAGCTCAAAGAGCTCAGCAGCCTCTGCAAAGCAGGATGTTAAACGCTGCAGAGCTGCTTCTGTGTGGGCAACAAGGGCGGCATCATCAGCATAAAGCAGCTCCCGGACAAGATGGTTTAAGGTCTTGGTGTAGACCTTCAGTCGCCTTAGGTGCAGTCAAGGTGGTAGTATTTGAAATGCACTGTTTGAATAAATAAATATTTTTGTGAGTTTTATGCACTGGTGACAGAGTGGAAATTTTGGAGAACAAGGCTGACAAACCAACCAGTACAAGCAAACAATACAAGATATCTCTTCTAAACCTGGAAATGTCCAACATTTCTTGAGTGAAACTGTGGGCTATATTCTATTTCTACAAAATAGTTGACATTTCTGCTAATACTGCAAATGAGTGTGCTGCCTCTCTAATACCATCAGCCAGAGTTGAGGCTTCAAGTGGTAACAGCCCTGCCCACATAGGTGTCTGTCTCTGAATCAGATTCCATAGGATCATTGCCATCTAAAATACCTCCTACTTTAACTGGATTACAGAACAGCATTCTCTACTTTTATGTAGGAAAATATAATTTTGGAGAAAAAAACCTAGCTAGATGATTTCACATCCACTCATGAGAAATACTAACCTCCTTCCACTTTCAGTGAAATGCAGAAGGGTTTTTCTGTTGGTAAATTGGACTACACTGGTAAAATGAGATAGCTTATGTCTCTGATACTTCTACTTCTCACATTGGAAGGCATGTATTGTTTTTCTCTTCTCCCAAGACATATACAATAAGCAATGATTATGATTCTACTTTTCATTGCTTTACATTTTACCTTTCCCCTTTTTATCTGGCTATTTAAAAAAAAAAAAAAAGGCAAGATTTTATTTTTTTTTTTTTAACTGGAAATGTACGGAACTATCTATTTATTTTTTTTTCAAAGTGCCCTCAGGAAAGAGTTATATTTTATGACCACTTGAGATGCATCCTCAGCCATAGGTAGCAGGTCAGTGCTGTCCCAGAAATGTCACGACGTGCTGAGAAGCATGCAGCACTCCATAGAGCTAGCACACTGAGTCCCAGGGTCATTTCCTCATCCAGCAGGATCCTCTAAAAGTGTTGATCTGATTTTGTATTGGATGTAAACTATTTCACATTGTATGCTTAGAAGATTTTAAATGTGATGTGACATTATTAAAGCATAAATGAAAAATGCTAATGCCAAAAGTCTTGCACAACATATCTGTGCTAGGCACCCATCCTTCTATCCTAAGGATTCATTTTAGCAATGTCCATTGTCTTTTCTTGACTCATTTTTCCCCTGGTTGTTCATAGGAGTTTTTAGTGTCCTGAGTGCACCTGAGCCTTAAGCCTGTTCGTTGAACTATCTTGATGAATCAGAAAGGAATAGGCAAACTTTTTAACACAGTGAAGTGGTAAAATATTTCCTTCTTTGTGAATATGCTTCATGAACCTTCTACCAAGAATAGAAACTTGCAGGCTACTTTTACAACGTGGGTAGCATAAGAGATATCTTTGCATCAGATTTTTACACCTTTGTCCTCTTTTTAAACATAATTTAAAATAAAATCAGTTTAAAATCTCATGACTTCACCCACGTTTAAACCTATGAAGGACAGTGTGTTTGTTTCTGTTGAAGGGCTTTTGGTAATTGCCAGCAAAAATATAAAAATCTTGGATGGCAGAACACTCTCTCTGAAGGCTGTTTGGAAAAAGTCACACTTCCAAGGGCATATATACAAAAACAGTACCGTATCATCAAGTGTGCTTGCTAAACTACAGTAAAAACATGCATGTGTGCATCCATCCCTGGTTCTGTCACCCACACAGCTGTGGGGCTTCAGCATCTGATCAGCTTCGGCACGCTACCTTGCTACCCCAAAGCCCACCAGCCAATTGATTGCTCCTCATAGCCCCTCTTCACTCATACTTTGCCCTAACAGATGCTATTTACCACCACTATACCTGTAAGCAGTTGCTAAATCTGCCCATCACAAGTTCACTCTGCACATCTAGAGTAAATCACCCACCTTTGAAAGCATCTCCACTCATCCTCTGGCCCTGTTTGAGGAGGAGATGAAGGAGAAGAGAGATGAGGTTCTACTTTCTCTTCAACGCATTACCTGCACAGCACGGGCTGAAATGCCATTCACTTCCTCATAGCCATGAATCAAATGATTTGCAAATAGAACATCCTCATCAGCCACCCTGCAGATGATGCCTGGGATGTGTGATGAGCCAAAGCCTCCAAAATACAACACTCACCCCAGAATTTTAGCTCAGCACAGGCCATTCATGACATTACTTACAAATAATACTGTTCTGCTTTCAGAGATCTCTATGATTTCCTTCCAGCTCAATGTCTGGCCTGGCTGTATTTGAAGAAACTGTGGGTGAAAGAGCTTTCTGACAGCACAATCTCTCATCAGTTGAATCTGTTGTGAAATCGTGTCGTAACTACATTTTTCAAAGCTATTCTTTTTCAAAGGTTATTTTTAGATACTTTCCCCCCTGCTTGGTCTTCCCAACTTTTAAAAGGCCACACGAGAAGATTTGTTGGCAATTTACTGCATAGATAGTAAGGGAGTGGGAAAAGAGATTTCACTTGCCACCTGGATGAACAATTGTTCATAAATCCTGTTTGAAGATGCGCGATGCTTGATCTCATACCAAAGCAGAGTTTCATTTCAATCTGTTTGTGACATCAATTCTGCCATTGATGCAAACCCTGCTTTTGTACTGGTTCTCAAAGACGAAATGCTGCTTTCTGTATCATATTTCAGTGATGAGGGAAAGTGATGTGGGGTCCAACAGGCTGTTGAGATTAGTGCCTTGAAATGGTTTCCAGGCAAAAACTGGCATAATCTGGGTGGAAAAAGTCAACCTTTCTGTCAAAATGTTAGGTCTCATATTTAGCCTCCTGCATTTTCCTTTTTAGATGTTCATCCTAAACACTTTCAGCAGGAAAGATACCCAAATCTGTCTCTTAGAAAGACGCAGCCTTAGTGGATGAAGCCTCTAAGTATTCCAGCCATATCTGATGTTATGCACATAGCTCTTTTCAGAACTATGTGTCGTGTCAGGGCATATAAATTCAACAGTCATGGTAAACAAGGGGCCCAAAGGGAGCTGCTACTGGCTGCATTATAAATATTCAAGATCCAGTCAGCCATAATTAGTTTATTCTCTTATGTTGACTTACGTTCCCCTCTTTTCAGTCTCTATATTTTGTAAATGTTCCACCTTTAGAACAAAAACTTGCTCTGGCAATTTCATCCTCCACACACAAAGAAAATCTTCTGACCCTGCAACAGGACTGTAAGTGTATCCCATACACACAAGATGGGAAAAAAATCTTTCCTCTTTTCTAATGAGAACATCAGAATTGTATTATTCTCCCTGTTTCTTCTGAAAGAAACACCAAAATTTATATGTTTTTTTCCTCCAAACCTTGTCTCCTTCTGGATTCTGCTTGGTTATTAAAGTTTTAAACATGAAAGTACCACTTACAGTCTCATCCTTATTAATAGTAAAAGTGGATTCCTTGCTGTATGACACAGAAATTCTGTGAAGTGCTTCTGTTCATATCAGAAGTATTGCACAAAGTTGGAAAACATGAAATGTTGGGGTTTGTCTATCACACAAAGTATTTTATTGTATATTTGGAAAATGAAGCATAAACACATTAAAAATTATTTGTGATACAAACTCAGAACAGAGGATTTACCTAGCTGAAGGGACAAGGGACAAGTGAATTGAACAAGAAATTGCCTCTTCAAATAGTTATTTCTACTATTTAGCACTTTAAGGAAAGTAAGTTGGACTATTTCTGGATTTAAAAAGATTGAGTTCAGATAAAGCATTCTCTATCCCTTTCTAAATACTGGCACTGCAGCTCAGCAAGCTCATTGCACAGTACCTCCTCTTCCTTGGTCTGAACTCTGGCTCAGAAGCTGGCAAGTGGGGGCATGGCAAGCTGAGTGGAGGGTGATGAACCTATCTGGTTATATTATATCCACTGCCATCTATGTTGTCTTCCTGTTCTACAGCCTTTTCCAATATAGAATTAAGGTTTTCAAAGCCCAACACTGACATTATCATGACATAGGGTCCTGCCCCTGGAGAGGAATACGGACTAAGCTCCAAATGTGGTATACATAATATATAATAGTTCAATAACAGGAAGAAGTGGATTTTTTAAGTGATTAATCCACACTTAAGGCCCATTTCAAAATGGAGTTACACTACTAACCATACAATTGTAGAAACATAATTAGGATTATCATATAATCTAATGACAAAGAGGAGTGCTTTTAAATGCAGGACTCAGAGCTGTAACTTTCTCGTGAAAGTTCAGATCAAATGTTTGGTATTGGTTCTTCTCCATTCATAGTAAAAAAATTGAATCCCTTTTCAGCTAGAAACATTCAGAGAATAAACACTGAGAATAGCTTAGATAGAATCAAAACAATTGTCAATAGAGTGAGGTGATATTTAGTCAAGCTCTCAGGACCATGTCTGTCCCTGTGCAGATCTCCAGGGCCTTCACCGACGCTGCCCACAGCCCAGGATCCCATGTCAGCCCAGCCTAGGGCCACCAGTCCCTGCGTCAGAGGTGCTGCAGCAGGACAAGTCCCTGGACCTACCTTCTAGACAGCCCTTGGGTCCTCCATAGCCACATTTCCAGTTTTGTCTCTGGCTTCTCTTGGCTGGCCCCTGAACATGACTCATTACCTCACCTTGTCTAGCACTGTGGATGGACCTTTTCCCATTACCACACCAGTCCTGCTCAATTTTGGCCTGTAATGTCACATTTCCTGCTCATGCCAGCATTGCTCTTACTCAACTCCTGGCTCATCCTCCCTTGAGCAGCAGCTCTGCTATTGCTAACCCCTTGCAAAAGCAGTGTGAGGCTCTGAGGTAGATTGCTTCAAGCAGAGTAAAATTTTGACTAAATGAGAGTAAATGTTACTGTTGCCTAAAATCAGCACTTAAAAGAATTGTCTAAGACTCAATTTGTGAGTTTTAGAACCCAGGCATTCTTTTATTACGACGTGCTGCATGGTCACAGCATCCCACGTGCCCTGGGAATCAGTTCACCAAAGTGCACACAGAGGTACCTTCAGTACAGCTTATATGTTTGCTTTACTTGATTATTTATTTTTGTTCCCCACATTCCTGTTACACGTTTATGACATTTCCCAACATTTATTAGCATATATACATATCCTTATAAGGTCTCTGAGGGGCTTCACCAAGGGTCTCTGGCAGTCATCTCTGCCTGGAGCCCCCAAAGTTCTGAGTGACTGCCTTATGAACTTCTTTAAGACAATACTCCTGGTTATACATCAACCCAGCACTGCCTGCTCAGCTGCTTCAGCTCCCTTCTTCATTGTCTCCTCACCTTGCTAGGCTGATTTCTTTTAATTGAGGCATAGTAATTTTGTCTGTTACTTTCTGCTGCAAAAACTATTAGTTCTTGTGACATCTCTAAACCCCGATATCATTACTGACTAGATTGTATGACTGATGTTCAGTTATGAGGTTCAGCAAATGTTCAGTTAATGTTTCCTCTTGTCCTCAAGACACTTATGTGTACACAGATATTTTGACAGGCCTTATTATGATTTCTGTTGCAACAAGCAGATAAAGATCCTTCACTGTCATCACCCTGCTCTCCACTCTTACAGAACCCTCTCCAGAACATGTCTAATGACTACTTTCTCCTTTGCAGCCCTCATACTGCTGCCATATCAAGACCTTCTCCCTGTATAAGCATATAGTTCAACATATCTTGTTTCTGCAGTTAGTAGAAAGTGATGTGTTTGCCTGTCCTGTTTGAACTTCAGGGTGCTCCTTTACCAATAAAGTATTCATCTTGTTGCTGCTGTTTAACTTGCCATCTCATCTTGGATATTTCATCTGCATCTGGTATTACCGGTACCTAAAATTTTATAGTCTCAGATTAGCATGTAAATTAGTAATTGGTACTTGAGACCAATAACTGATGAGGTCTGACTGTGAATTTGGTCTATACACTTTCCATTTAATTTTGATCAAACAGAGAACATACCTCTGAGACTGTGTTTCTCTAAAGAATAATGCTGAAGGCAATGATGATTCAAGTTGGTAGAGAATCAAGGAATTATTCAATACCTTCAGTGCATTCTGGAATTCACAGCTACATTCATGATGGAATGTGACTATTGCAATGGAAGACTTCAGCCTCAGATATTAGGAGCCTGCTGAAATCCCACTTACTGTTAGATACTGTTCTCTACACCAGAGAATTAGACATCAAAGAGTGTCAGCCCAAAAAAAGTATGAAACCATCTCCATTAAAAGTAGGAATACCGAGGAGCTGTGTTTCTTAAATCTCATTCCTCACTGGAATTTTCATGCAAACTGCACTGCACGTGGAGGATTCATTTCCATTACCTCAGGATGCATTCATAGTCAATTCCTTAAATCCTCATATGTTTATATTCTAGAAGGGAATACATAAGTCTGTTCTCAAAAAACCCCAAATCAAACCAAAACAAAAACTAACAAAGAAACAAAGAAAAAACCCTACTACCCAAACCCAACAAAACTGACACAAAACGCATAAGTAAAATTTTTCTTTCTTTGAAACTGCAAGGAATTTCAGGGTGTGAAAGGGGGCAAATAGTTGGACTCAATGATCTTAAAGGTCTTTTCCAAACTAAATGATTCTGCAATGCCAAATATTATCACTCCCAGCTTTTCTTCCAGAGGACCACAGCACTAAATCAGAAGGTACAGAGGATGCAAGCTCAACTCACTCATTGACCAAAGCTATCTAGGGCATTTGCCATACAAAACACAAATTTAACTAATTTCATAACTCCCACAACAGGTTACCTGTTCTTGTACTAGCTACAACCTAGTTTGCATAACTGAAACTTGCTGGGATGAATCCCACAACTGGAGTGCAGCTATTGACAGCTACAGGCTGTTCAGAAGAAACAGGGGAGGAAGGAAGGGTGGAGGGGTTGCCCTCAACATCAAGAAATGGTGTGAAAAGCTGTCTCTGTGGAATAACTGTGAGCAAGTTGAAAGCTTGTAGATAGGAATTCAACTAAGGCAACAAAGGGAACCTTGTGGTTGGTCTCTGTCAGGGGGAGCCTATTGATGAAGCCTTCTTGCTCCAGCTACAGGAGGCATCACACTGGCAGGCTCTTGTCCTGCTGAGGGACTTCAACCACCCCAACATCTGCTGGGAAAGTGGCATGGTAACCTGTAGGCAATCCAGAAGATTCCTGTAATGCATGGAGGATAACTTCTTAAGCTAGGTAATAGACAGTCTTACCAGAGGGAATGCAATATGGGACCTGATAGTCACAAATGTGATTGAGCTAACTGAGGCTCACTCACAAGATGGGAGGAAGCCTGGACTGCAGTGATCATGCAGTGGTGGAGTTCACAGTCCTGAGGGACAGGGGACAAGTGAAAAGTCAGAACTCTGAATTTTAGGAAAGCAAACTTCCAGCTCTTCAAGGAGCTAGTGAACAGGCACTAATGGGAAACTGCCCTCAGGACAAGGGAGAAGAACAGAGCTGGCAGATCTTTAAGGATGCTTTCCTTAAAGAGTGCAAGAGCTCTGGATCCCCAGGTATAAGAAATAAGACAACAAAGGCAAAAGAATGGCATGGCTGAGTTGAGACCTGCTGGTCAAACTAAAGGGCAAGAAGGAAATGCACAGGCAGTGGAAGCGGGGACAATTATTCTGGGAATAGTACAGAAACACCGCCTCGTTATGTAGTAGGGATAGGGTCAGGAAGGCCAAGGTCAGGAAGGTCCCTTCCAACACAAACTTTTCTATGATTCTATGATTATACTTTCTTTTTCTTTGGATACTGTTTGTTTTTCACCTGGCTTGTTGCATGGGAATATAGTGAATGGAGTTGAACAAAAAATTTCTGTGCATGAACATAAATGAAGGAAAAGCATTCAGTCCGTATGACCAGACTAAAGCTAGTCCAAAACAAAAAGCCCCAAAACACTTGTGGTGCATCAGGTCTTCATCTTGGTGTCCTTCTTCAAATCTGCTAGAGTGCACATTAACATAGGCATAGCCCTTTTTGCCAGAATTCCCTTTCAGAGCAAGTTTTTCTCATAAAAGTAGAACAAAACCACACAGCAACCTAAATATAAGAATTCAACTGATATAAATCTAAAAAATCCACCTCATTTTCATCCCTTACACTTACTATTACACATTAGGAATCTGGCAGAGAGCTCTGTCAAATTGAACTATTGAACTCAGAGTGGCAAAAGGCCCTCCCCAGGCAAGACATTTAAATCATTTTCAAAGTTAATTTCCTGCTCCCAGACTGAGAACAAATCTAATCGGGTTTACTTCATTCTTCTGACGAACAGGAAAATGCTGCCTGCATACTCAACAAGGAAAAGTGTCCTAGAAGGCACCCAGAGCACTTGCTTTGCAGCGCCAAAGAAGCCTCCTCTGCAAAGCACTGTGTGTGGATCAGCATGTGAATGGGAATTTGGATTTAACCTGTCAGATTTTCCTGGTCTCCTGCTAGCCCTGTTTTATAATGAAATTATGAACTGTTTACAAGCCAGTAGTGCAGATGGGAGATTGAAAATAATCAGAAATAAACAGAAATTTCTCATTTAAGGTCTTTCTTTTGTATGTTTGAACTTCCTCTGTATTGCAAATGTTTCACTAGTTCAGACTGCATTTTGATGAGAACTGATATTTGTGCAACATGAAAAGACTCCGTTTATCAATCTGCTCTGTTGTTGTTAATGGAATATTATATCATCATGAAAGAACTCTAAGTTTAAAAAACAGGGTTGAATTATTTTTTTAATATTGTCTCTTTTCCAACAGAAGATTACAGGTTCCTCCTCATTCTATTACTTAAAATTTTGTGTGCTCAGCAAAATCATCTTTAGATCAAGTTACAGAACTAATACAGTGTAATAACTTATTTCTTTTCTTTAACAAACCTTTATAGCTGTGATTTAAAACAAGCCACAGCATGAACAAAACAAGTGGAGAGACATCCCACAATGCCACCCTTATTATGCATCATCAGCCAGGTGATTGTACCATCTGGTACAATCAATATTTTCATCCTCTAACTTCAAAACACAGATAGTTATAAAAACCAGATAATTAAAATTTAAAATCAGGATGTAAAAGAAGGAATTAATTGATTGCTTCAGGTAATTTGGAGAGAGCCCACAGTGTTTAAATGAAAAAAATGGAACCATGTTAGTTATTTAAATAATTTCATAAGCATGAATGCATTTTCTAATGACTTTTAGCAGTTCTCCATGCACTGAACTTTACTGCTTCTTATGCTTCATCTCAGTACATTTCTTGGCAAAATTTTGGCTGTATCTAATTGTCTTTCTTTTGGAAAATACAGTTTCATCCAATTATTGCATAGGATGTGTTAGGAAAAAGAAACCAAAAAACCTCCTTACTTTATGTGTGGTCATTCTTCTAGACAGATGGTACCCACAAAATGCCCAGTGCATTGTCGAGATGACAGAAACTCAGGAAAAATTAATATGTAATGCTTACCAAATGATCCTCATCTAGATCATCATTTCAGAATCAGGTTTTAAGATAAGATTAAAGTGAAAATCTGTATGCCATATTTACTTAGATGGAGGGAGTGAAGAGAGATAAGGAAAAAATTCCAAGTATTTGCTTCATAACTGGAAAGTGGTACAAGTAATTCACTCACAAACAACAATGCTCTCATCTTGAAAATCAATAAAGAAATTACTGTTGGCTTCAGTTCCACAAGGTCCAAGCCAAGACTCTCTCTAATATATCCAAAATATCCTAAGCCCTACAGCATACATCCTGTGGTGTGAATAGCTCGGTGATATAATTATTTACATAGGTGAATTGCAAAGCATTAAAGGTTTCCATCATGCTCATGGAGTCATAATTCTTATGGACCAAGTGGCACTTTTTGAAAGACAAATGTTACCTCTCATGAAAGAATAGAGGAGGTGTTTACTATTCTGAAATCAGGGTTGCCAAAATAAAGCTGTTGTACAATAAGCATAGTAGTAAAGATTATGGAAAGCAGATTTAGCAGCAATTCGTCACAGGAAAAAAAAACAAAACAGGCATGGCTGGGGAAAAGGACAGCTTTAAAGCAGACAAGTGTTTCCTTGGGTTTGGAACAAAGGCAGTAGCCTTACAGTCAAGTTGGTCTGAGCTTAGCTTGGTTATCTTAAATAATTAGACAGCTTGAGAAAAAGAGGTGATTTGAACTTGGGGAGAAGAGGGAGGAAGGGGAGGAAGAGGAGGATGCTATTAACCATAGCATGACACAGAAACAGGTCACTATTACTTATGAGACACTGTCAAATTAGACATAATGTGGTAAAAGTTGTCATGTGCTAACAAGTTACAATTTCTATTGAGTTTCTGATATGTAGTATCCATTACCAATGAAAAATATTATGAAAAGGAAAACTGCGAATTTTTGTTCCACAACTCATATTTGAAGACCATAGGTAAATAAGATGGTGATATTTTATGGTGTTCCTTTAGTAAAGTCACTTCATATTTCTTTAAGCTGTGGCACAATATTCAAGCCATTCTCTGCCATAAGAAGCCATCTGTCACATCACTGTCTTTTTTTATTTTCATTTCTGTTTGATAGCATGCAATGACTGAACATATGCCCTGGACAATGGAAAAATGTCCCTCCTGGCTAACATAAACTATTCAGGGGTGTTTGCTGGTAGAAATCATTACACCTCTCATCCTTCCTTCCAGCAATCAGCTGTTAGCTCGGAAAACCACCACAGGAGGCTCCAATTCAATAGTATCTCCTTCATTATTCTCTGTAAGCCAGACTGCTGGCCAAGGCAGTAGTTGATTTGACCACTCTTTATCTTCTCCCAGAGAAGGCCAAAGGTCATTCTGCTTTTCAGCTAAATACAACTATTATATATTATAGCCCTACTGAACTGGATGAATCCAGAAAGGAGGTCGGGAAGAAGAAAAATACATTAAAGGTTTCCAATATTTTACCATGTGCCTCAAGTGTTCTGCAATAGTCTTAATTAGAATATTGAGGAGAGATGGCTAAGTAGCACTGGGATAGCTAGATGCTCTAAATACCAAAAACAAGTAGGGGAAATTCAAAATGCTGGCATATTTTTATTTAACACAGATGATGCTGGTTTAGATGAAAGAATAGGGTTTTAAAACCTACCCAGATCTGATGGTAACCTTGACAAGCTGGAGAAGGAATATTAGGGAAGAAAGCAGTAGCAAACCATTCCTTACAGAGAGGGGGACATCCCATCTTTCACTACAAATGTTTTAGAAGAGTATGTACTTTCCTGAACTTTTACTATTGCAGAATAGTGAACAAAATAATTTTTCAGCCTTTCCTGCCCAAAGTATATCTCACATTCTTCATGACTTATTCATATCCGATTATGACCATTTTTGAAGTATTTGTGAAAATTCAGCAAATGCAGAAAGTGACTTAGAAAGGAAGCAGAAAGTATCTGTGCTTGAAAGAGGCCATTTTTATTAGTTCGTTTCCAGGGTTCTTTGAACAACACTACTTTCCATTAGCATTATCATGGAGACTCCTATTAGCAGAAAATGGGCTTATTGATCTTCAAGTCAAGGTCATCAACTGATTGTGAAGGTCATCAGTTAATCTAGATATATTGTAAGAAAAATGGCTTACCGTGATTCAGATCTCCTGGGGAGGTATGTTGCAGTTCTATTATGTTGGGTCTCTTTCATGAACACAAATATGTAACAGCAAACATCTAAGATGCCTATATGAGAACAACACAAGTTAAATTAACTTGATAGGATCACAAGGCACATGAATATATATTTTTTCACTTTGGGAATAGGTTTTATATATATATGCCAACAGAGGAAACATCACTTCCTTTGCGGTTTTATATTACTAGAGTATATCTGGTGCTGGGAATTTTCCAGGTCAGTTGTTATTACATTTTGTGACATCACTTGTCCAAGTATTTTAAATTGCAGATAACAAAGGCTATGATGATTCAATAAGTATCTAATCAAAGACAACTTAGCAAATATAGTCTTAGTCCCTGACAGCTAGAGGTGGCAATTTTCTTCACATAAAATATACCGAACCAGATTTGCCTGTTAATACTGTAGTCTTCAGTATGTTTATGTGATTTCAGTAGTGACCATTCTTACTAAGTGTTTGAGCCTCTAAATTGCAGCAATGACTGAGAACCCTGTTAGTTCTAAGACAAACTAATAGGACCGCCCCAAAATATGGCTACAAAATTTGAAGATCTACAGGTAGTTGCAGATACAGATGTTTACTAAGTATATTGCTCCATATTCTTCCCTGTGTTCCATTTTTTTTTAGCTTGCTAAGAGTCTTTCAGGACACCAACGTTATTTGCCTTATCTTCTCCAATGTTCCAGCCTTTAAGACTGTTTAAACAAGCCAGAGCCTTGTTCTCAGGTGCACCAGGAGCAAGTTCATTCATTAACTGAATGGAGCTAAACAGTCCCTGACCACACCTGAATCCAGGGAACATAACTTCCCACATCTAAATCATTTTACCAAAGCAATGGGCCAGTTTGTAACGTTAATTAACCTTTTTGACCAGCATGGTCACAGCAAGGCAATTAGAAGCAAAAGTCAGTGGTTGATTAATTTTGATTTATTTGATGCATTCTGCTGCTTTTACAGAGAATTTGCAAAGTCCCTAGATGCGGGAGTCAGCTTCCAGAGGAAAAAACCCCTGACATTCCAAGGTTTTCCCTCACTGAAGTCACCTTCCTTTTTGTGCTTTTTCTTAGTTCCATGTTGTAATCTTAAAACAGGATGTGTCCTCCAACCTCTCTCTTAGAGATCTTTTAAATCTTTCTGAAGTTTTTAAACTACTCCTATTCTTGCCTGCCCAAAGCAGAAAAAGCAGAATCCTCCTCCTACAACTGTCTGTATTCACCTTCATGTTTAGCCATGACATATACCTACATTTTGATGTGGAGGCTTATACTGTCTTCTGAAAAGTCAGTCTTCTAGAACTTAGACATGCTTAAAACCTTGCATGCACCCTTCCTTGTGCCATCTCCCCATTTTTAAGCATACTTAATCCACTAATAATAGCAAGAAACTGAAAGATTTAAGCAAAATGGCAATATTTTTAAAGTGTGAATTTCCAAGCTGCTCACGGGACAAAAATTATTCTTTACACCCTTTCACCTTTGATGACCTCTGAGCCTGACAGAATTACTTCCTAGGCTCTGAATAAAATGTATCTAAGGTAATTACATGGCAGTAATTAGAAAATAAATTCTGCTTTCCAGCTTCTGTCTTTCAGTTTTCCTGGTCTTATTTTCCTTCCGTTGATCTTCCACAAAGTGGCAGATACAGTTTAAGCTGTTCCTGTTAATATTGATGACAAGAGGAAAACTATTTTCCCTACTAAAAGGTTTGATTGCTCTGCTTATAGGAGAAAGATCAGAAAAGGGATAGAGTGCACTTTGGCCTATACTTGTATTTGTCAATGGGTCTCCTTTCTGCATGTAATGCTGTGGTATGAAATCAAGAGAAAACTATTAGTTTCTTTTAGGGAACCAGTTTTTCTGAATGCCTGGTTGAGAGTTGAGGTACAGTGAACCCAGGTCAGATTTCTAAAAGAACTGGATGACAACTTTATGGAACAGGTCCTAAGGGATACAGAAAGATGCTCTCCTTGATCTGCTGCTTGTCAGCAGAGTGGATCTTGTGAGAAAAGTGGAAATTGGTGGCTGTCTTGGCCACAGCGACCATGAAGGGATCAAATTTAAAATCTCTGTTGACAGGAGGAAAAGTGCCAACTCTTGGCATGAGGAGAGCAGACTTCAGGCTGCTCAGGGACTTAGTAAGTAAGGTCCTCTGGGATAATGTTTTTGCACATGCTGCGGTCCATCATTGCTGGTCACTTTTCAAACATCACCTCATAAGGGCACAGGAGGACAGTTCCCAAATGTCGGAAGTCAAGCAGGCGAGGAAGAAGGTCAGCTTGGATGAGCAGGGATCTTCTCTTGGAAATAAGGCAAAAAAGGAAGGTGTATGCCTAGTGGAAGCAAGGTCAAGTGACATGGGAATAATATAGAGATGCTGCTTGCCACGGCAAGTTGAATGTGAGTCAGCAGTGCCCTCACAGCCAGGAGGGCCATGTCCAGGGGACATCAGGCAAAGCATCACCAGTTAGTTGAGGGAGGGGATTGTTCCACTCTGCTCTGCACTGGGGAGGCCAGTTTGGTCACTGTGTGCAGTTTTGGTCACCATAATACAAGAAAGATATTAAGCTCTTAGAGAGTGTCCAAAGGAGGGCAAAGAAGACGGTAAAGGGCCTGGAGGGGAAGCCATAAGAGAAGCAGCTGAGGGCACTTGGTCTGTTCAGCCTGGAGGAGACTGAGGGGAGACCTCCTCACAGTCTACAACTTCAATCTCTTGTCTGTGGTATCCAGTAACAGAACCCAAGGAAATGGCCTGAAATTGTGTCAGGGCAGGTTTAGGTTGAATATTGGAAAAATGTTCTTCACTCAAAGTGTGGTTGGGAACTGGAACAGGCTCCCCAGGGAAGTGGTTGCAGCACCAAGCCTAACAGAGTTCGAGGCGTTTGAACAATACTCTTGGACATGAGATGTGACTCTTGGGGGTGGTCCTGTGCAGGGCTCAGGGTTGGACTCCATGATCTCTGTGCGTCCTTTCCAACACAGCATATGCTGTGCTTTTATGAAGATACACTGTTGGGAAGAAGTATTGTGATTTATCCCCTTTTTTGATTTCAAGAGTTCTGTAGGATTAGGAAGCTGGTTTCCCTCTTAACAGCTGCTTCTTTTCTTAGGAAAAATAAGGAGAATTGCCAGAGATGCAATATATTTTTTTAATATATTTAATATAATTTAATATATTTAATTGGTTCTTCACCTAACATATTTAGGGGGGAAAAAAAAGGATGGTCATACAATTTCTCTATTAGAATCATAGACCCATAGTGTAATTCAGGTGCAATAGCACCTGAGTAGGTCTCTAATTTAACCTCCCACTCAAAGCAGGGCCAGGCACAGGATCAGACCAGGCTTATTTAGGGCTTTACCTAGTCTGGTCTTGAAAATTGCCAAAGAAAGAGTTTACATAATATATCTGGGCAAGCTGTTCCACTGATGGGCTATCCTCAGGGTGAAAAGGCTTCTCCTTATAGTCAATTTAAACCTATTTTCAACTTAGAGTTTTACAGGAAGCACTTCCCATCATGAAGCATTGTGGAGGGCCTGGTTCTGCCTCCTCAACACCCTCCACATAAGCACTAGGGTCTGTTCTTTGGTTCCCCTGAAGCCATTTATTCTCCAGGCTGAGCAATCCCAGCTTCCTCAGCCTCTCCTCACAAGGCGAGTGCTCAGCCCCCAAACATTTTGAGTGCCTCAGCTCACTCATCATAGTTTACTGAGGTCTTTTTCGTATTGAGGGCCTAAAATTGGATGCTGTGTTATGAATGCGGTCTAACAAGTGCCAAGTAGAGGAGAATAGTCTCTTCCCTCTGTCTACTGGCCATGATTCTGCTGGCTCATGTTTCACTGTTCACCAAGAAGTCACAATATTTTTAAGTAGAGTTTCTCCTCAAGCAGCCCCAACCTGTATCATTGCACCTTCTCAGGTGCAGTGCTTTCCACTTTTCCTTTAATCACAAGGTTCGTATGGCCCACTGCTCCACCCTATCTGCTACCTCCTGAATAACAGCTCTGTCATTGAGTACAATCCAGGACCTTCCCTGAGTTGTTTAAAGAAGGATTTGTCTGATTACTCAACAGAACGTGGGGTCTCCCACCATGGACTCCTACCACAATGCCACCATCACTTACCTCTCCTCTGGTCTTGACCCATGAGCTCTCCCCTAGCCTGTTGTCCATCCAATGCAAGAGCTTCCTACAACTGAGCTGCTATTTCATGCAGAGAATGACTCCTCCAGATCTTCTGCTGCAATCTTCTTTGCCAGTCTTTCCTCTGACCACATTTTGTCAGGTGGATCCCATTGCTCTCATTTTCAGCCTTTAGAGGTTTTTGTGTTTGTAAAAACCAAAACCCCATCTATGACACAACTTCTACATGATGTATTGACCTACAGGATTGGCCTATCCTTCCACAAACCCTTCTCTTAGATCAAGGAAGCACCACCGGGTCTCCCATTGCCCATGGACTCACCCCAGGGCCCTGCAGCCCCTCCTGATGTCCTCAGGATCTCCCCTGGCCAGATTGTTGGTGGTCACTTGGATGAGCAGCAGTGGAATCAGTTAGCAACAATGTGAAAATGGGGAAATTAAGAAGTGACTGGATGTGGTTTTATGGTCATGCCTTAAAATGCTTTGTTTGGAGATTCATTACATGGCTAGATTTCAATTTCAGAAAAATAACACCTGATCGAAAAAACCAGCTATGGCCTTTTCATCATCATGGTCTCTTCTCCCATGTAACAAACAATAATACAACAGGAAATGGGCTCAGGTTGCTCCAGGGGAGGTTTAGTTTGCATGTTAGGAAACAATTCTTCACTGGAACAGCTGTCAAGCATTGAATGAGGCTGCCTAGGGAAGTGGTTGAGTCACCATCCCTAGAGGTACTTAAAAGACATGTACATGTGGCACCTAGGGGTGTGGTTTAGTGGTGGACTTGGCAGTACTAGGTTTCCAGTTGGACCCAATGATCCTAAAACATCTTTCCCAACTTAAACAGTTCTATGATTCTATGATACCTAAGAATTTAGTATACATAAGAGATTCTATATTTGGCCCAGATTCTGTTTTCAAGTAGTTGGGGTATAACACAAACACTTCACCTTTAATCAAGGTGAAGACTCTCCTTAGAGGACACTTTTTATTTAATATGTCACTCTTCTGGCTTTATATGAGTGTTAATGAGAGCAAAATATGATTCATTACAGTCATCCCTACCATTTTTTAGTGCCCTTTTTTAATCCTTACCTTTATCAAGGCCTTTCACATGTCCTGCTGATGTTTACAGAATAGCCAAGGAGCACCTTTATTTTTAGTCAAGGTTCTCCTTTAAAAACCTTGCCAGTGTAATGTGTCTTTGTTTGGTTATCTAATCTATGAGCAGATCAGTCCTCTAAGGAAAAAAATGTTAACTTACTCCCAGGAGGCCACAATAGCTGTTATACAGACATATATCTGTATTCATCTCTCTCTTGCATCTTCATCATTCTGGTAAAATAGATTTGTTAGCAGCAGAAAATACTTTGTATTTATATCCTAGTTTCCATCCAAGGATCTCAAAGCACTTTTCCAATAGTAAAAAAGAGAAATCTTAATTAAGATAAATAAGTCATCCAGACAAGTATGACTACCAATATTTTGTGGCTAGGGTAGTCAAAATATGGGAAGGTTATATGACTTGCCCAAGGTCATATTGGAGACAAACAAGAGGATTAAGGGGAAAAATTGTTAGGTTACTAGAACCATTAGATCATTTTCAATTCCAAGCTATAAGCTTAAAAAATTATTTTCATTGCTATGAATATTTTGACATTTTAATTAAAATAAAAAAAACTAATCAATTTTTATTTAACCCATTAAATGTTTTGGGGAAAAAAACCAAAAGTATATCAAGATACAAAATGATCTTTTTAAAAACATTGTTCAAGCATGTGTCCTTAGGACACATCCTATAAGAAGACTAAGAAGCTAACATCATGATTTATGTCCCAGCATTATCATCCCTAGCGTATGCAATCTGTGTGCTACAAATATTTATGTACCTAGTGGTAGACAGGTATGAAGCAACTCTAACATCAATATTACTACACAAAACTAGGAGCTATTCTTCAAACATGAGTGGGAAGTTTTTAAATTAGATATTTGGTGTTTGTTACATGGCAAGGCCTGAGGTCTCAAGGGAAACTCAGAGAACACTCATAGAAGAAACACTGGAGGGAAAAAAAAAAAGAGGGGACAAGGGGAGAAGGATTTATTGCCTACACATAGCCACTTCAGGCATGGTGGGATGTTTGGCATCCAGCTGCAACTCTAACAGAGTCCACTGTCATGTTTGCCAGCCTTGTATTCTAGATATTTCGGATCATCTCTAATAGGACTACATATTGCATCCCAGTTTACCCTTTTCACAACTCAACAGTAAAATATAGGCGCCTTTAACAATATAGACACTAACATAAATCACTGTTAAACCAGATGCTTCCCATTCAGAAAGAATATATTCTTTATCACATATGTAGTGAAAAAATGAAATCCACTGCTAGAAGTTTCTGTGAAATCCTAATATCCAAACTGTATTTCATGATAATTACTAAAACACTAGAAGCAATTTCATTATATGCTTCTAAATCTGTGTCAATCACATCATTACTCCTTAATTCAGCGCAGAAAAACTAAATATGATTTATGTGGGCATTGTATATGATAAACACAGAAAAATCCCAAATTTGAATCAATATACTGTCTGTTACTATAGCCACCATACCCAGGTTATAGAAGGAAAAAAGTTCCTCTTTTTGACTGTCCTTATTCATGCAGTAGACTGTCCACTGATTAGAAAGCAGATCATGCCTTCCTTGGCATTTACCCAGTTGCTGTCTGGACTGAAAGGTTACAGAAGCACACATACCATGGCTCTGCAAAAAGCAAAAGGCCAGTGAGTCATGTATTCTCAGTGCCTGAGGCAGAGAAAATACTGTTCACTTCTCAGAGCTTCTTTCCACATTCAGTCTTCTGAGGGAGTATCAGAGATAAGGTATCAAGATGCATTAGCAAGTTTGGAGACTGGCAGTTTTACTAATTTTCTCTGTCAGGTTCTTAAGTGCAATGTAGCAGACAGCATATGAGATTTACTTCCCCGTACCAAAATTTCCACCTGAAAACCTAGCCCACCCTTTCCTATCTGATTTTCATATAATCTAAAAAAGATTAAAGCTTGAGACAAGAGCTAGAATTCAATTCAAGCTGATAAAGTTGTTTGCATTAATCCTTTTTTGATAAGACCATCTATTCTTTAGCCGTATATCAATCAGAAATGTTCTGATTTACAGGAACTTCCTTGATTAAGTAACACAAAAACAATAAAGTAACAAATGTGCTGCAAATCTTATTGCCCAGTTTGTAACTGCCTTAAAAAAACTACACTGCCTTAAAAAAAAAAAATCACAGTCCCAGCATCTTCTACTTTAGTGAGACTGAAAATTCCGTAAGTGTGAATGCTTAAACTAGTCCTTTGGCTCAAACTAGTGCCAAAACCAATGTGCATCAATGTATGTCTGCCCAGCCTACAGCGCAGCCCTCTGCAGTTGGACTCAACCTATCTCATGGCAAATTAGACTCAGTTGTCTCAAGTGGTAAAGTCAGATTAGACCATCAGAATTCCTACCTGTACAGACCCCACACAAGCACAAGAGCAACAAGCTAATATGGCTGTGTCTGACATGGCACTGGAGTTTTTCACAGGACTGAATCCAGACCAAACATCTGGTTGGAAATAGTAGAGTGGCACTGGCTTCAGAGGTTCTACATTGCATGGGACTCATTGTGAACTCTGCCCTTTCTATGTCCAGACTAGTCAGATTTCATCAGACCAGGAGAGAGATCATAGCTAACTTTCAACCCTTCCTGGTTTTTCATGGGTCCCTTCCTGTGCAAAGTCCATCACTGTCAGAATTTCTGCCTGTAGTCTACAGCTTCCTTCCTAAGCCAGGTTAGAGGTCTAGTGAAGTTAGTCTTATCATTCTAAAATTTTCATCCTTAAAAAAATCCCCTTCAATCCCCTGAATTTGATCCAAACCACATTGGTATTTATATATAGCTCCCTAGTGTCTCCTCTGTGTGTTTAAGGTCTGCTGCTGATTTGATCAATCAAGCACTTGGCTTACATCCTGGCACTGCCAGGATTCACAATCTAAGGACTCATGTGTCTGCCTTACCTGTAGCATCAGATCTGGAGGGTATATGTTCTGAAAAGATCCTCTTTCTTACCAGCATCTCCAAACAAAAACCATGAAAGCTTGTTACAAGTAAGTACGGAAGTTTACAACCTTTGTGTTTACTATATTAAAGCCTGTGCAGGGACTGGGGACTGAACATTGACCCTAGGAACTTTGAATGGTCACCAGATCAGAATGTACATCAGTAGTGAATAGTTACTTCCCAGAAAGAAATTTAGAAATGTTTGGTCACTGTGCTAACACAAGCTCTGTAACAGCTTGATTTATTTATACTGTGAGCATGACAAAGAAAATTTAATGCATTTTCTTAAATGACTTTAATATGTTTTCCTTATCCCTTTTAAACTTGGCTTAAAAGATGATACAGCAATTTTCAGGTAGAAAAGCAAAGACTAAAAAGCATGTAATTCAGCTCACAATGGATTTTACAGGCCTCAATGGAATTAATTACTGAGAACTTGCACATGTAGTAATTAATTTCATGCAATTCAGCACCATCTGCAGATGCATTATTTCCTTTCAAAGCTACTATAATTTGATGTAAAAGAGAAATTGCTAAGAGTTTTTAGGCAGCAAAAGCTTTTGTATCTTGTTTATGCCAAAGCAATTAGATAAGGAAATTAAATATTATTTGAAAAACATAACCTCTTTTTCCATTGAAGAGAAAATGACTTTCAGATTTGGGAAAAAGAAACTTCAATTTAGGGCTGGTTTTCTGGTTTTTTTTTTCTGGTTTAAAAAAAAAATTCATGTTTTTTTTGGCAGAAATCACTTCTTTTTGCAGGTGAAGTGTGCAATTTTATCAACCTTTGTACCAACTGCAAGAAAAGCCTACTGAATATACATTGTTCTATTGAAGTAAATTCCAAAATTAGGCATCTTCTTCAGCAATGAAGCATACAACAAAATTTAACTTACACAGCATCAGAAGATAGTAGTTTTCTTTGTATTTCAAAGCCACTCAACCAAGTAACAAGATAACAGTCTTTATTTTTATATCAGACATGTAATTTTTGTGACTTTCTGAGTCATTGTCATGCCTGACAATTGCCATTCCAGTGGCAGATCCCAGGGGCTTCCTCCCTGCAGAGCATAGCACCAACCAAAGGCTTTGAGGGATGCTTGAGGACTTTCTTACCTGCCCTGTAGAAACAATGGCAACTGAAGCAGAGTTAGGATTAGAAAAGCCTGCACTGCATATACTTTTCTGGTGCCAGCTGCAGCTTGCTAGCTCATGGAGACTAATGACCCCAATTGCACCTCCCAGGTGTCACTGCTGCTGGCTGCACTAGCCAAGCACTTCTCCCATCCAGCCACTCTGGGAGCTCAGAAATTAAGAACTCAATTGGCCACAATTTAAACACCTGCACATCCTTAAACCTAGCTGCAAGCTGGCCCTGTGGCATTAAAAGAATGAGGAAGTCAAAATTCAAATACTGCTTCTTTATGACAGAGCATGAATAAATAAGAATGAAAGATTTATAGTACATTAAACCTTGTGAAATTCAACCACTATAAATATAGTGTACTTTTGAAATTATAGTGGCAATTTGGAAGTAATTGAAGGATACGATGTGTAAATGTGTCTCTATATACAGGCAGCTCCTTTCACCCAAAAATTGTAGAGAATAAACAACACACAATACAATTTATTTTATACCAAAATGACACTCTAGAGAAAATAGAGGGCAGAAGCCGGATAATGTGACAGAAAAAGGCACACAAAGGACACTGTAAAAATGCTTGGGGGGAGAAAAGGAGAAAAAAGAAAAACAGGACAATGTGCTAAGCTAAAAACCTAGGCTGCAAAAAGGGAGAAATAAAGGTTGGCTGATGTGATACGCTAAAAGAAAGAGATTAAATGAAAGGGATAAGTTTAACAGGAAAGAAAAAGTAGAAAGAAACATGGCAAAAGAGTGGAAAGGTAACAAAGTAGTATTCAGAAAAAACAGCTAATATAATGCACATAAATATAAAGCTAGTTCAACGGTAAAAGAAAAGAAAGAAAGATTGAAGGGACAATTCAAGGTAGGTTGGACATTCCTTTCTTCAGAAAAAGAGACCTATGTAAAAATGGCACAGCATGAAAGTATCCAAAAAATTAAACACATGAGGAAACAATGGGGAAAAAGGTACAATGAAAAGCTTTGCACCAATGTCATAAAAGACAGGATTTTTGAAAATGAGAAAGACAGTGATTGAAGGAGGTGATTCTGTCCCCTCTACTCCACTCTTGTCAGACCCCACCTGGAGCACTGCATCCAGCTCTGGGGTCCCCAGCATAGGAAGAACATTGAGCTGTTGGAGTAAGTCCAGAGGAGGCCACCAAGTTGATTAGAGGAATGGAGCACCCCTCCTATGAGGAAAGGCTGAGAGAATTGGGATTGCTCAGCCTGGGGAACAGAAAGCTTCAGGGTGACCTAATTGTAGTCTTCCAGTATCTGAAGGGAACCTACAAGAAAGATGGAGAGAAACTCTTTACAAGGGTGTGTAGTGATAGGACAAGGGAGAATGGCTTCAAACTGGAAGACAATAAGTTTAGAATAAATGTTAGGAAGAAATTAATTACTTGAGGGTGGTGAGGCAATGCAGCAGGTTGCCCAGAGAAACTGTGGATGCCTCAGCCTAGGGTGTGTTCAAGGCCAGATTGGATAGGGTTCTGAGAAACCTGGTCCAGTAGAAGGTGTCCCTGCCCACAGCTGGAGGTTGGAACTAGATGATCTTTAAGGTCACTTTCAAACCAGGCCATTCTGTGATCCTATGATGGGGTCATGGGGAAAGAGGCATAGTTCACAGCACAGACTTGTGAGTATCTGAAAGAATATAATTTGTAGTGCTAAAGAGCTTCTCTTTCTTCCTCCAGTGATTTTCCATGTGCCCATTATTTACCAGTGACTCAAGGTAATATGTATACAGAGGATTAAATGCAGCAGGCCACAGAGCATCCAGGATACTAACATAGGATTGGAGACATGACAGAGGGTCTACAAGAAACTTGGGCTTTTTTAAAAGCAGCACCTGGAGCCTAGGCATATCCTAATCTTCTAGGGTATCTGAAATAGCACTAGATAGTTAGGCAGCCAAGTCCAGCCCATGACCTAGTTCTTAAGGGGATAGGGCCTGAATTTTTTTGACATGATATCTGCTGTAAAGGTTTTACAGCTGTGTGAATAGAGCTGCAAAAGGTCATTTCACAGACGTGTTCTTAGCAGCCATTAACAGGCAGAGAGAACACTACCTTGCTACCTTATAACCTGTCTGTATGTGATGCGACTGGAAAGTTGCTGGTAGGAAATTGCTGTGATTTTTACATTCTCCACTACTTCTCCAGAAACCTGAAAACCCAGCTCAAACTCTAAAGTTCTTCCTAAACTAATAGCCAAAAAATAGTTCCTAACTAGGTCACCTTGTAAATTCGCCACTTTTTCTAAGGGAGAAATTCCTATTTTCATCAAATACTGGGGGGAGGTCCTTAAAGTCATTAACTTTACACAAAGGAGTTACCTTCACTACGCCATGTGACAGGAATTTTAGATGGCATGAACTTGAGCTGGAAAAGCAAGGACCACTTCTTGTTCAGAGAAATTCATCCATACTGAAAATTACTTTATATCGATTCATATTTAGATTTGGCTATGCTTTAAGTAACCAGGAAGGCAAACTATTGGTGAAAGAAGTAGAAACTGTAACACTTTCTACTAAAAAAGTAAGCTGCAAAACTGGGACTGACATCTCATGTGGGCAGTAACACTTTAATCAGCCTTGTAGTATAGAAAACAACATCTGTTTGTTAGGTGGACATGAGGACATTTCCATTTCCATTCACCTTAACCAAGTCTAAGGACAATTTGTGCTCTCTCAGCCCTAGACAGCAGGAGAGTTTATGGATGGCTCATATGGTATTAGGGGCTTTGAACTAGACAGGACAAAACAAAACAAAGAAGTCCTCTGATTTACTAGGTAGTCCTGACAGTCCTCAGACTTTTCAGGGTGTTGTACACTGGGGGAATCTGGGAATCACTGAGAGCAATCCATCATGCAGGCATCAAAGAGAAGAGAGTTAAGGTCATTGTAAAACTGTTCTTCTTAGTACACCAGGCCTGGAGAACCAGGTCTGAGAAAGGCTCAGAAGACTAGCCTTTAAAACTAAGGAATGAGAGAAGTAAAACTTCCAGAAACAAGAATTGTCCATAAAAAAAGTACATAGAAAATAGCAGATTTAATTTGTTTCACAAGTAATAACCTTCCTCAGCAAATCCAGGGTAACATACTGTGATCATCCCATTGAACACCTGGCATTTGAGACTTGTTTCTCCTAGCTGTCTCTCACATAAAAATAGTAAGAGGATATAAGAGAACAGAATGCACTCCATCCTCCTCGCTTGGACTTTTGAGGAGTAGAAACTGATCTCACATCTTCAGTGGAGATTCTTGATTTTCAGTATTTTTTTCAGCTTTTCTTTATTTGCCTTGTGGGAATCTTTTTATCAGATTAGCATCTATTTAACACTTCCTTACCCTTTTGTTGCTTCTGTGAAAAAAGCTGGAGCAACATCTGTGTAACTAGTACCAGATACACAACACAGGAGTAAAATAGAGAAGAATGCTGTCATTAAAGCTCTCAGAATGTTGCATTTGTAACAGAAATATATACTCTACATGAGATCATGTATTCTTCTTTCAATTTTTAAAAATCTAACAGATTTTAATTGCATTTGAAAATGTTTCTAACACATCCAACCTGGTGAAAATCCTAGAGAAAAAGCCTTCTCCACAAGCAAAAGTAAACTTTGATTTGTGGGTTGTTAATATTGGGATAACTACAATACACTGTTGAAAGAGGAGGAAAATGTTAGATTTTCAGTAATTTCACATCTTCCTTTGAATAAAATTGGCAAAGAATAAAGACTTGTTAAACACTTCAAAATTAACACTTTCTGGTATTGAGGTGTATCAGTGATTATGATATGCAGCTCTCATAATAAAGCAATAAACATACACACCTTCCAGCTAGTAATTATGGTAGATTTGTACAACGTGATTCTAAATGTGTGTATTTGTCTCGAGTAGTACCTTTTTCTCCTAGTTATATCTCACTGAAATCATGGCATATTCAAGAAGATAATTCAGTGAATAAACTACAACGAAGATGAATGCCAAGTCTGGTTATTTTGTTATAAAATTTTAGGGCGCATTTCTTTCTATTCTCCCTGTCAGTCAGTAGCTCCAAATTTAATTGCATTTTCTAATTATTCCCAAATCACTTATAAGTAAAATCTTATCAGTTGTATGTAAAATGTATTGCTGCATTTGGGATCTCAGTGTTCAAGTGAAACATTGCACCTTTCTTGCTTACTACAACAGATATTAAAGGTTTGCATAGGAAGGTGAATCATTACTTCTGTACATGTCCTTCAACTTTCAGCTGCAAGTTTGGGACTTTCTTTGAAAAGACAGTTTCCACAAAGATGGTCTTGTACACTGCATTGCATCCAAACACTGCACTTCAAACTCTTGAAAAAATATATCAGAATGGAACTTGTGAACTGGTGCCATTTGCCATCTGTAGAAATAAATATCTGAGCCAAAGGCAATGCATGGTAAGCATGGTTCCACAAGCAGCTGAGATTCATGAGATCAGACATAGGGAGTAAAAACATGAGCCAGTAAAGGCATTAGCATGTCCATGTGTTTGCTTCTCAGGGAATGCTAGAGCCCAGAAAAAGCATGACTGGCTGGCCCGATTTCCTCTGTGAAAAGCATTAAGACAGTAACCACAGCAGGGTGGTGCCTATGTTTTTGAAGTTTTCTCAAAACCAGATTTAAGAAACACTGCATAATATTACATTTTAAAGCAGTTCATTCAAAAACTACACACGGTTCCAGCGGAGAGACAGAGTAAGATACCTGCTGTCCATAGGAAATGGAGTGACTGGGTTCATATGAATCTGCTATTGTAAGCTGAGGCTTTTTGATTGCAGTAAAAATTTTTGCTTGCATTTTGAAACACAATATTTATACCCAGAAATTCCAATTTTGTTTTTAAATTTCTTCCCAATCTGTGTTTTCTTCCAAGTCTATTCTCAGCTATGTTTGCCTCTACGTGGAGGATGTTACAGCCCAAGAAAGCTTGACAATTACTAAACTATCCAGAAACTCAGTCATCACAAATTGCAATATGGGTGTATAGTTGAGTTCCTCTTTGAAAGAGACCTGAAGGATATGGAAGGTGTCCTTGAAAAGCAATTGGAGTAAATATTGTTAAGAAAAATCCCATGAAACAAAACAAAAAATTCTTTAGTTTGTTTTTGTTTGTTTGGGGTGGGGGTTTTTTGCATGTTTTTTTAACTAAAATCAATCATTTCTGCAATAATACATTTATTACCAATACATTAAAAAGTACACCAACTTGCAGTGTAATGACATTGTGGCCCTTCATAGATGAAAAATCAACAGCTTAACAAATGACTGAAATCTGAAGTAACCAAACAACAAAACAGTAATGCAGTAACCTTATGGAAAAATAATAGTTATAATAATAGGTAAAAGAGGAAAAACAAAGAATATCAGTGTAACCACAATAAACATTTTTTTTTGCTTTTCTTTAAAAATATTACAGATTAGAATTTACTTGTTGCTAAAAAACATGCTACTGGATAAAATACTTCGATCAATGTTCTCTGATATTTTCCAGGAGCTACAGTGCAGTCTTTCAAATTGAAAAATGTCTTTGAGATTTATAATGCATTTGTCATCTGGTGAACAGAATTCTACTCTCCAGTTTATTTGCTTTTTGGCAATCAATAAAGCTATTTGTACAAAAGTCCCTTTGAATTTGTCTAGTCTGGTATTTTCATTTCTGTGAAGTAAACAAACATGGGATAAATAGGAATTTTTATTTTAGCTATTCTATTTGTGACTTGAATCACCTGAGACTAATACTTTCACAATTCAGAAGATCAAAATGGGATCACTTTCTTTTTTAAAAAAATCTCAGACAGGAAAACCTAGTAACCTTTACTGAACAAACTAAAAGGTTTGCAGCTTGTAAAAAAAATATTAATATAACTACTGATATTTAACTGAATTTAACACTTTAAGACTGATTTGTATTTTTTGTTTGGCTGTCAGCAAGCTTCTGCAGACTTCATTGTTTCCTGCACTTCATGTTTTGTGATTAATTTGTAAGACTAGAGTAAACTTGAGTTAAAAAAATTGGCACCTACCTCTACACCGGTACTCTTTAGTTCACAATATGTTTAAGAAACACTTCTGCTGAAAAATGGATTTTGTGATCATTCAAGGATACATCCACTTTATACATCAACCCTGAGGCAAGCTCCACCATCATATTCCTTCTTCCTGCCTCCTCTGGAGTGTTTTGTATTCCAGTGACAAAAGCCAACATCTAGACAGCATCCATATGATAACTTCTTCTCATCCTAGTCATTACTTTCTACTCAACTATTATGTGTTCCTTAGGTCTCATTTTAGGCTTTATGGGGGTGCCTCATACAGAGATGCTGGAAGCATGTAAAGGCAGAGAGACACATTGGTTTTTCATATCTGAAACTCAATATGTGACAATAAGTTACGTTTGCTCTCCAGTAACACAAAGACTTCAAGTGGCTTTTCTTTTCATTTGAGGCTTATGTAATCACATTTGTTTATGCCCTAATATGTGTGAACTTATGTATATGTGTATAGACACATCTTTTGTTGGTTTCTGTGTCTGTCAGTAACTTTCAACATGCAGCCAATTCCAAGTTAACATAACAGAGCCACAGGAATTTCAAAGTATATGAGGTTCCTCAATGTTACAGGAAAATAAGTATCCAAGAACCAGGGAACAGCAAAGGCAGGAACACCTCTATTTATCTTTTTTTTCGCTTGGTTCGCACCATAGCCCAGAAAGAAGAGTCGTCTGACTGTTTCACACTGACTAGCTGTCCTGTCAGCACACACTCACCCTGCAAACTAGCCAGGGCATATGCTGCCACTTGACTAGGCAGAAAAGGCAAGAGGAATCTGTATGTAGATGTAAGAGTTAGGAAGGAGCAGTAAAGAGCAGAATGAGGTGAGAGGTATAGCAGCCAGGGGCATATGAGACGAAAAACTGCTCCCGGGACCAGAGATACAGAGTGTTTCCTATCAGTGTCTTTGTTTCTTCTCTGCTTGAGGAACCATCTGCTTGAGGAAATCATAATTAGATAGCTTACATCAGGTACTTGGATGGAAAAAGGACACGTAGTTTGAACTACTGCATAACCCAGATATTTTGGGTGGCAAGAGATATTTTGATCCTTGAACAATTAGGACTCTTATTGATAAAGGCTTATTGAGAAGAACAGCAATGAAATAGAAGCCTGGGATCATTTTAATGAATGTAGTTAACTAGAATAAAGTGCTTTGATGGCCGGTATTTTCAAATAATTGCCTCATTAACATTAACCATATCAACCTTTTCTCTTTATCAAGGTTAAATAATTGAATAGACAGACTTCTGGGGAAGTTGCAATCTTACACAGAGAACAGCCACTTACTCACATGGTAGACACTTCCTTAAAGAAGCTGTTTAAAGAAGGTGTTTGTGAGAGAGGGGGAATATTCACATACACAAAAAATAATAAATGATTGTATTTTAATTGTGAGAAAGCACAATAGAAAAAGTAAATTGTGCAGCCTTGAACAATTTTCAAGCAGTTGTCATGTATTTTATGATGTATTTATTTGTCAGTGATAGTACCTGTCAATTTCTGCTTTCTGTAGATAACCAGCAAAAGATTATTTCATGTGCAGGCCTCCTCATTCCCTGGCTGTGGTTGTCAAAATTGTTTCAATGACAGAAAAACCTGAAGCCCCTGGTCAGCAAACAGGTCCCTGTGAAGCACACCACTATTGAAACTTTTATGGAAAAAAAAATCTTATTTCAAATGAAATAGATGTAAGAAGATCCTGTCCAGTTGTCATTATACATGAGGGATATAGAAACACCAGCTTTGTGTTCTATTTATCATCTGCATGTCACAAAAAAGGGATTAAAATAGACTGGTGTAAGACCAGTATACACTAATATGGTGGCATTAAAAGAAATCAGATTCTTCTGCTGTTCCTCTTCTTTGAGTAACTGAAACACATAATTGCAAATGTTGGCCTTGCAGGGAAAGTGCCTAATGGCAACCACTATGCACTGCTCTTCTCGGGGAAATGAGATAAGAGCTATCTGCTGCCATCACTGCTACCTCATTCACCTTACCAGTGAGCAAAAACAGTTCTTTCTCACTTTTGATGACATCCTCTGCTACTTAGGGCAACTGCAGGAGCATGAGTTGAGGGATAGTTTACAAATACCCTTGAGTCAGCTGCAGAAAATCATAATCTGAGTAGCTGGAAGATGTTCGAAACCCAAGAAGTGCCAGTGTTAGGAGGAGCAGCACATTCAGAAATATTAGGAATTTATGTTTTCCTTAGGGCTAAGGTGAGGAGAGTTGAATTATTCATTGTACACTAGGCTCAGCAGCAGTATAAGGACAAATGATGCAGACAGGGGCAGATTCAAGAAGTTCCCTAGGAGTGGAGGTAATCTCCTAGGTCAGCCAGCATATTCAAATGCACACAAAGATCTGAGATATTTCTGACAGATCAGTCCAGACAAACACCTATAAAGTAGTTACTCAAGACAAATATGGAAATTTAACTAAGAAGTGATGCATCTAACATCTGGTGACCCTACCTAATACTCCAAATACAGCTATCAAATAGGAGAAGTCTCAGTAAAAAACAAAATCTAATCCTCAGTTCATCTCTATCTTTCCCAGGGTGCTTTTGAGCTGTTCTTTTTATCTTTTTTTCAGTTGTTTTTGACTTCCAGTACATCTAAACTGTAAAAAATATAAAGTTAACACCGCAGTTTAAGATGCTGTGGTTTTGGAAATCTATGCTGTATAAATGATCAGATAAAAAGGTAAAGGTCAGAATAGCGCCTTGATCAAAAGCCTGGCATGTAATTGGAAAAATATATTAACTCTGAGCTCAATTGAACTCCCTGTTGTATTTCTTCAGAATGTGTCTGGTGTTTCATTTATGTTTAGTGCATTGTGATTTTGCCTGCTATGATTTGTGCTTGTTTTTCATCCAGTTCTTGTATATCTGACATGGAACTAATCCTTGCTGCAGCTCATCCTCCCTTACTTCTAACCTAACTTGAGTTATAGCTTGATATTTGAAATATTTCCTGCAAATAATTTTATCTCGAGTGGGAGGATTATAATAATATTCAGAACATTGATCTCAGTTAAACTTATAGGGCAAAAAGTTGCACAGAGAATCCCAGAGGCATAAAACATTAAATCATTCAGAAAGTTGATAAATATGTAGTGAGGAATGCATGATATTGAACTGGATGATGCAGTTCAATGGTTAACAGACAAGGTTTAATTTTCTATGCTTGTTTTTTTTAAAGACTAATGGTTTTTATTCAATAAAAGATTCTAACGTAAGTTCTCCTTACCGTAAATTAAATCAAATTACTGCTTGTTCTTCCTCTCAAAAGATGTGGAGGCCAATAGATACTGTCTTTTTATAAGAAATGTTCTACATTGATTCCATCTATCTTATTCATAAAGTCTTCTTTTGTACAGGCCAATCAAACTAAATATTTCCCACTTTTCCTTGGTAGTCATATTTTTTAAATATAGCTGCTCTCTCAACTCTTTCCAGGTTGCATACATTCACCTCAAAATATGGTGTATAAAACTGGCACAGAACTTTAACTGAGACTACAATGTGACTGGGTCTCAAAATATATGAAACAATAGCAGTGGTAGATTTATTTCTGCCATGATACATAAAGACTTTCTCATTTACCTATTTAACACTCAGTATCAGAAATTATTTGTCCAGTGTGCAAGGAGTTTTTCTACTGCCACTGCAGAATAATTACCTCCCTGCGTATGGTACTCCTATTAATACTTTAGAATATCATCTGCCTAGTATTTGGAAAAGTACCTGCCATTTTTTTTGAGTTGTTTTCACTTTCTAATCCATCATATCATACAGAACTGGTGCTGCTGTGTAGCAGGACATTCTCCATTCATTCAATTTCTACCTTCATTTAATATTTTCCAGTTGGATTTCATCTTGCTGATGTTGATTCACGTCTCAAATCCAAAGGTGAAGCAAAGCAACGCAAAAGGGGAAGAAGAACTTGCTCCAAGTTTTCTTTCAAATAGTGGTCTGAATGGACTTAAATGTACAGAACTAGTGAAATCTATTGAGGAAGAGTGTGAAAGACGAAAAATATTACTAGCTGAAGAACCTCATTTTCAGTATACATTGCCATCACAAGCGCTGAATAGCAGAGGATGTGGAGGAAAGTTGGAGGAGGAGGTGGCATCATTCATACTACTCAGCCCAGCTAACTTCTACTAATGCCGCTGAAGGCATTTTTAAGGCCCTTCAGGATGCTGAAAGTAAATAGTTTCTCTTTATTCCAGCACCCTAAAACATTGCTGAAAATATTGACTCACACTGAACTGAGATTAGGATTTTGTCATATTTCATGTCGTCATGTTAAAAGGGGCAGAAAAGAAGAATTTTCTGTCCAACCTGTATTAATTTATTTTTTTGTCTATCTGTGTCCCTCCCAGGAGATCAAAGCCTTTTGTTGTCCAACACAGTCTGTTAACGTCTCCTTAGATGAGATTCTTTGCTTATCAGATTCACTGAAATGGACAGGACATTTGATACCAGTCATATGGGGACAATACTTAATAGCAATAGGGAAACCCCTCAACCAATTTCTCCTATGAGTAATTTTGCTGTCGATGAAACTGTCCATACCTAAAAATGGACTCACTGAACAGTTCACAAAATAACATATTTATTAATACAAATTTGTGACAATTTGTAGGGTTTGTGTCATCAGTGATAACGTTTAACTGCAAAAATTATGCTGAAACCATGTAGCAACAACAAGCCTGGGCACAAGCACACACTCTAAGGCAAAGCAACTTACAAAGAATATTAATACCGCAAAACCTAAGCAAAAACTCAAAAGCAAAGCCACTTACAAAGCATATGCTCTAAAGCAATTTAAAACAACTTACAGACTTAAAGCAAAAACTTAAGTACACACTCTAAAGCAAAAGCAACTTACAAACAAGTAAGACAACTTACAAAGAATAAGTAAAGCAAAAAACTTAAGTACACTGTAAAGCAAAACAACTAACAAAGAAAAAGTAAAAATTTTAAAGTGCTATGGAGCAAAAGCAAAATTAGTTTATATGTATAAAGCGATCTCTCACCCCAAGTTGTCCTAAGGCGGAGGGAGAAAAAGGTAGCCCATGGTTACCTCCGCAGAGTTGATGGAATTTCTCCCCAGTTTTTGCTTGGGTCGAATCTCTTTTTATGTTTTTTTTTCCTTAGGCAGTTTAAGTGGCTATAGTCAATAAATTAATTTTGGGGTGATAGACAGATGACAGAGGCCCAAAGGTCCACTTCCTGAGTTCCCAGCAGGCAGGATGGTTTTGAGAAAAGGCCATGTTATCTCCATATCACTCCTTTCCTCCTTTAATCCTTTTATCAGCTTCTGGGAATGTGTCCCCATGTTCTGTTTTTTTTCCAGGAAACCATCAGAAGCCTTTTTCTCCCTTTGTGTGGCCTTATCTATCACCTTACACATGTGATAAACCTTTCCAGTTTGACAGGCAGGAATTGATAACTACTATTCCACTACAGTTTTTCAACTACTTGTGCATCAACATTACTGTAATTTCATCGTGAACAGTTTCATTATATTTTCCTGAGAGTGTCAGAGGGGATATCATCAAAAGCCTTACTCAAGTCAAGAACTATCACATCTTCTGCCTCTCCTTTTGTCCTCTAAACCTGTTATCCTGCCAAAGAAGGAAATTATTCTGGTTTGTTGTTATTTGCTCTTAGCAAATCTGTATTAGCTGTGTCTTACCACGTTATTGTTCTCTAGGTACCTTCAAATTGATTGCTTAATAAATTGTTCCAATAACTTTCTATCATTGAATTTAGGGTCCCTGCTCTATAATTCTCTGGATTCCACTTCTCTATAGATAGGTAATACTGTATCTGCCCTTCTCCAATTGCCTGAAGTCCTTCTCTATCTTGGAGATCAATGCTGATGGTGTAGTCAACTCTGATGATTTACTACTTGAAGAAGATGTTTGTTTACAAAAAGAATCTAAGTTAAAATCAGTATTTCAGAGGAGAATATTTACAATATTAAATAATATTATCTGCAAGTTAAGATTTTGCATAAACCCACTCTACGGAAATATCATTGCCATCAGGAGACATTTCTGTCCATTCCTTACAAAAGTATTTTTTCACTTAAATATAACCACCCAAATTACTATAGGTGGATTTATAAGAAAATATGAAAGGCACGGAAGAGGAAAGGGAGAGGAAAGGAATGGAGGGAGACAGGGAAGGAAATATATTTCCCGAAGGTAAATATAGGCCTGTAAGAAGCAGCACTACAGAATTAGTCTGAGAACAGTCTCTAGATAAATCTCCATCAACACAGTACCCTAAAATAACAAGAAACAAAAAAATACACAATCTCTTTTGAAGTAGAGCTCATGAAAATAGTGAAATAGTGAAACTAGTGTGTCCATCTGTTCTTCTTTCTACTTACATATGCAAATGATTTTTTTTACTGCTTCAAGGAGGATGATCCAGATAAACCAAACTACAGTTTCCTCCAAAATACAGCTCTCCCTACAGAGGTGTTTCTTATCAGTTTCGAAACTTTGTGTATGTTCCTGGATATACCTGTAATGTAAATAGTTGCTCAGATTAAGAGGGGGAAAAAAGCAGCTTGGAGCTAAAAGACTGTAGGCTGATTTTCCAGACAGCTTTGTTGTTGTTTAAAGCTGCCATTCTGTTTTTAGGTGAGAATGAAGTACTCTGCATGGAAATATTTCCTAATTTAAAGAATGTTGTGTTCATTTTTATTTTTGAACGTAATCACTGATGAATATTACACACTTTGTGCATATTCCTAACTGGTCTTTATACATAACTTTATGCACAAAAATAATAACTGTTGTTTGCAGAATGATGTTATTTCCATTCATGACTGCAAGACCACAGACTGCTATTATCTTCATTGTTCTCTGAAAACAGTATTCTTCCAGAGAAATCCTTTCACTCTTGTAGCAGCTGGCCATAGAACTATCTAAAGTACAAGAGAGGTAATATTTTGGCAACATAGAAGAGTCAATGCTGAAATTCTCCACTGATATTTAATTGAATATACTCAATAGTACTAGCAAGTAAATACTGACTGTACTTCAAAATGGTCTTAGGTAGGTGGAAGCAGTAGCACACTGTGGCCCTGTAAACAGAAGGTAAACACTAACATCATTTATCGAATTTCAGGGATAAAAAAGGAAACACTGGAAACACAGCTGGCTTTCAACATTTCCTTCTCCTTAGAACAAATTTGTCTTTTATAGATTACAGTAAGCTGTAAGAAGAGTGAGATGTCAGGGAACTGCAAGAAATCCTTTATGAAACAGGACAGGGAGACAATGACAACTGGCAAGAAGTGAAGAGAACTAAAGTGAGAGGGATATTTCTAAGAGGCATCTCTGTTCACAGCATGTCTCTTGTGGATGTAAAGAATGGCTTGATAATGAGTAAGGCTCTGGTTTCAAGCATCCAAACCTGATGAAAGGAGGCAAATTCAGTTTCGGTCCCCTGTCATTCCATTTTCTGGAATATGTTCCCATGTCTCATTGCATGCAGCCTCCACATTCAAATACACACAAGACCTTGGCTCTGTCAACTACAGCAGTCTCCTTTTGCTTTAAAATAATTGACATGAAGCATGTTAAACATATCCCTACCAGTCTTCTCTGGTGAGAAGCAACAGAAGGCTATATTTAAGGGATCATTTTTTGTTCCATTTACTGCTAATTATGAATATATCCTGTGCAGCATTTCTTCACAAAAAAACAACTTTTCATCCCATATCATAGCACATCACTTCTTATTTTCTAAAAGACTGCTACATTCAGAAATATTCTGTTTCCAACCTGCATCCACTTTAGCTCTCTCGTGTTTTTCCTTCCCCCACAAAATGTTATTCATTGGAATTTCAATCAGATCACTCTCTTTTAGAACTATTTAGATGTTCAAATTATCATCAAGGTGCCTTGAGAATCAGGATTGCCTCCAAAGCCTGGAAATTACCTGAATGTCTGACTGTCTGTGTGTGAAAATGAGTGAAAATGTGAACCTTACATATGACATTACAGCTGGTCATGGAAATAATAACTCAGAAAGTCAAGACACCATGGTGAGATTACTGGTCATTATGCAAAACTTACCAAAACCCAGGCAAGGTAGGGCCAGATATGCTAGCTGTTAGATATCAGTGTCTATAGAATTATTTAATATGGCTAAGATTGTGTGCTACATATGGAAAAATATGAATTCCATACTAATCTCCAACAAAAAAATGGATGTAACGAGAAGTTAATTTCATTCTGACAAACAGTATGAGATCTGTTCCAACAGTTCCAGGCACTGAGAGAGACAAGTAGGATGATGCCTTGCAGGATGCTTCAGACTAATCTCTTTACAGAAATCTCTCTAGAGATAAGGAGCAATATTTGAGGAAGAAACATGGTCGAGTTGCAAACAGTTCTTAGAAGACACAAACAGAGAAAATAATGAAAGTAGCATTTTACTGAGGAAAAATGGGACAACAAAAAGCATGAAAAAGATCATAAAAAAGTAGGCAGGATGTTTTTAGAAAATAAAAGGTTCACTTAAAAATAAGAAAAAAGATAAACAAGCTATGTAAATTATATGTATAAGATTAAGTTATTTAGAAACATAGTCAAACCAAGGGTACAATCAGTAAGAAAAGGCTATCTGTAAAGTGACAAGTGCCAAAGAAAAGCCAGCAGGATAGAAGGAACATTTTGACAAAGTGCTAATCCCTGCTGACCATGAAGATCCAAGCAGTCTGGGCATGCTGGAAGGACAGGACAGCTTTCAAAGCAGAAGGGAGGAGAGCACTATGGTGCCAGCACAAAAATGAGGTAGAGGGAAGACTGATGTAGATCAAAAGATGAGACTTGATGGTGCAAAGAGCATAACTGCTGAGCTGTAAATAGCTAGAAGGACAAGTGTGAACAAAGCATCAGAATTAAAAGCCTTTAAGCTTTTGAGCGGAGGCCATACTCAGTGACCGGCAAAACACAGGGGCTTTGTCAATCTATAAGGCCACCTACCTAATCCAGGTAATGATAGATATGAAACTCATTGTCAGTTTATAAGGAAAAAAACCCCAAACCATGAAGAAAAAGTCTTTTAACACATTCAAACAAGTTATAAAGAAAGTTGTAGAGAAAAAGTATGCTTTCAGATCAGGTACTATTTGGATGTACTCACCCTGAGCTGATCAAGGACAAAACAAGGAATAGGAAAGTATGGAAAAGAAAATAGGTATGATTTTCCCCAACTTTTTTTGATCAATTTGGAATCCATTATTGAGAACCTATTAGATCCCTATTTGCTGAGGGTAAAGCTTCATTTCTATAGTGTCTGA